>NC_083624.1:21306854-21906854 GCF_963584025.1 Labrus mixtus
ACGCACACACACACACACACACACACACATACACACACACACACACACACACACACACACACACACACACACACACACACACACACACACACACACAGGCACATGAACAGCTGCTCATTTATCTCTGCCTCTTAGTCCACCTCTCTGGGTTGCCTCCTCAGCAGCTGTATGTGTGAGTGTGTGCGTGCGTTAGTGTGGCGACAGGGGATATTGGCAACCTAAAGCCTGCTCCTATCATATGTCATCTTTAAATGACAGTGTCGTAAAGCATTACGGAGAGCAGAAAGAGGACAGGGACCCTGCCAGAGCTTTGTTAGCCAGATAAATGTTTCTGCCCTGTTAGCCAGCAGCTGGTATCACTTCTAATCAAAAACACTTCCTGCCTGCTCCAACAGGTGCCCTGCAGCCGGAGGAGGATAAAAAAAAAAAGAAGAGATACGCTTTATAGACTGATACCAAAACACATTTTCTTCTGCATGTAAATAAACATTTTACTGTAAATCTCTACATTTAAAATGGAAGAGACATAAAACCTGGAATTAAAAGAACATTTTGACATCCTGGGACCTATTCCTCTTTGAGTGTTTACAATATGTGTAATAAGGACCCTTGCTGCAATTACCTTCTTTAGGATAAAGTCTGAAAACAGAGTAACATCTAACCTGGCAAAGTCCAATCCAGACTCTGATCTTTCAGCTGGTTTCACGGCATTGTGACATTGATGACAAGACTCCAGGAAGTCACTGCACCTTGCCAAGAAGTACTTTAGTTAAGTTTTCATAACTTAAAAAAATCAAGACTTAACAACGACTTGAATGTTGTCCTATTTGTTATATCCGCCTTGAAATAGCGATGCTTAAGGGGCTAATGTTTGGAATACAGTAGATTGTAGTCCTTACTTTGCTTCCGAAAATGGTACAACCAACTTTATTCACATAAAATTATCTGGAATAATAATAATTTAAAATGTGATACGTTAATTACTTATTCATGTGTCCAATCAGCTTAAATAGAGCTTGAATATACAATGGGAATTCAATCAGAATAGACATCTTCTTCCTTAGTTTTCTTTCCATATTAACAAATTCATTTGTCTTTTATCTCAGGCTCTGTTCCTATCTTTTGCTCTGGTGAATAGAAACAGGCAGCACTACTCATACAGTATCTGCTGCCACAGGAAACCAGATGCGCAGCAGCTGCAGTGAAGCAAAAAGAGGACTCGATTTACAGGTGGATAAAAATACACAAAGCACACACAAATTTACGCAGCCCTGTTTGTAGCTGCTACAAGGCTGCCCCTTCCCCCACTCAACACTCAGTGTGAGTCCAGACATTAACAAAATCAATCTGAAGGATCTCTCCACTCCTCCAAACTGTACTATAATTTGTGCATCTAAGGTTGTGAAGGTACAGCTGATTATGTTTGCATTGCTGTGACGACAGTCAGCTCCTGTCAGCTCTTAAGAAGGGAGGAGGTATGGGGGTAATTATTGACGAGAAAGAGGGAGAAAATTAGATAATTGTCAATGATTATGCATTGTTACCTGATGTTTATGTCCATAGTAAGATACACATTCCAGGGGGGAATATGTTTTCAGAAAAGAGAAATCAGTTTGGACTTTTTCAAAATTTTACTCTGAGTAACACTGATGTCATGTAAAATGCTGATATAAAAGATGTTCCATGCTAAATCTGGCTTTTGGGGATTATTTTTAAATTAATATTATTAATAAAAATGTTCCTTTTCAATATGTATACAGTTCAATACAAGACCCTCTCCTCTCCTCTCCCCTCCGCTCCTCCCTTGTGCCCATTAAGGCTTAATTGGAGCCAAGCTACTTACCACTGATGGGATCAATAGCAGAACTAACAGTGGACACACACCATTTTCATTACTTACCATGGTTCAATACATAGGCAGCCACTACTGGGATCAATATGTGCAGCAGTAATAAGAGGACTGCAAAAAGTGTCAAAAGAAAGGGATTCAGTTGAATTATATTCCATAATGGTCATGATGGATGCTAAGAAGCCAAATATGGCTCAATAACTAAGGTTGACATTTCTTTTTAAGTGCATGGCATTACATTAATTTATCAAATCAATGTTGACAAGTTGAAGTAAATCCACATGACGGTGGTGACACAACTGCAACATATGGTTAAAAAAAGGAAAATCTAAAGTAAAACAAACAAATTAGAACACTAGGGTTTTCATTAGTAAAATGTACAAGCACATTCTAGCACAGTTGAGTGAGCATGTATTCCCTTCACATACACAAATACACCAGATGCAGCTCCCTTGAGATGTGCTGTTGTCTTAGGTGGTCTTCCTGCACACTGTTACTGTGATAGGAAATCAATTGGTGCAGTGTATCAGTCAAAGGTGCGAGAAAAAACTGTCAATCACATCAAACCATAAAATATGCTGCCATAGTTCTTTGTCAACTTAGTCTGACTGCAGCTTGAACAAAGCTATTATTTGAGATCTTTTCTCTTGCAATTACAAAAATATAATATTAATTGGCAAACACATTAGAGGTAATAATTGATTTGGCTCTCAAATACAAACACCTGTGGTTTCAAAGAACACATACAAAGAAAAACTGCCCGATTGCTTTGCTTGAATGATGATAGATGAAGGCTTTATGAAAGGAGCTCTCTGTTTTGTTACAAGAAAATGTTCCCTTTTTTGTTTTAATACCAGGGAGGTTTCTTATAATATCCGTCATACCTTATAGGTCACATTTTATGCAAAATATACTTTTCCATGTGTTTCTAACGCCAATATGTGTCCCTATCTGTCTACAAACCCCCCAATTATAATTAAAGTCCATCCTCTCCCTCTTTTCAGAGGATCTTTTCAGAAAATGTGTGCTCAAACAGGCTGTTTGGAAATGTTCCCTTTATGACATCACAAAGGGCAGTAACCCCTCCCCCAGTGGAGTTATACTCCAACAGCTAGGTGTTTGTTCTGCCCTCTGAGTCTGCCTTCACACACAAAACAATAAGGTATGGAGCGAGAAAGCCTGAGCCAACCAAGGCCTTCCAAAAAAGGGGCGTGATCGAACACAGCTCATTTACATTTAAAGCGACAGACACTGAAACAGCCTGTTCTGAGCAGGGCTGAAATAGACGGCTTTTATAGGCATGAAAAAAATCAGGATCAGAGTGGATTTTTTATAGGAAACTTCATAAACATGTTTTTAGTGAGGCTCTGAGACTTATTTACACTGGTTGAAATTAAGGTTAATATGTCAAATTACTTTATTTGATTTTGATCTGGTTATATCATTCGCCTCCCACATAACACCAATATTACGTAGAGCCTTTCTTCACCAACTTTATGTTGTAAAAATCTACCACTAGTCTTTTTCTGTGACTTCTATGGTTCTATGCAATTCCCTATCATCAGACTGCTCTAATTACTATCCAAACAATCTTTAGCTGGTCTAAAAAAGCTCTAAGAAGCTCTAAAAAAAATAGATAATTTATGTCCTATATTATCTTTTCTGCACTGGCAGCTAATCCCTATAGTAAAAAAAAAAAAAAAAAGTTAAACATCATGTCTTAAAGTACTTATATTGCCCTATTACCCATCCAGAACATGGCACTCACAATGCAGGAGTGTTTGGAACCTTAAGTTTCCAAGCGTAGTATGGGAGGGAGTTACCAGTTCCCTCTTCTTTGAAGTTATCTTCCAGTTTGGTTCCAGGAAGCAGACACCCTCTCTACTTTTAAAAATAGGCTTTAGACATTCCTTTTGACAATCAGTATCGTGATGGCTGTCTCAGGCTTGCGTTGGACCAGCCACTTTATACTGCTATAGGCTAAGTATCTTCCCAGCAGTTTTTGTGAGCGTTTGTCTGATAGGCCTACCTGTTGCCATGGACCTGCCTGACTCCAACTGTTAAAATTGTTTGTTTGTTTGCCATTCACATAAAGTCTTTAACTATCTGTGAGTAGAGATGATTTGGTCGGCAGTCTATTGTATTCTGTGGGTTTATATTAATATTTCTTGATAACCTACCCTTGCAGTCTGAAGAAGTCTCTAATAACGGTAACTAGGTAATAAAGTGAATGATCTAGACCAGGAGTCAGCATCACGGACGCTTCTCAACCGGAAGATCGGGGGTTCGATCCCCAGTCTCTGTCATCAGTGGGCAAAGGTTGAATGCAGTGTAAAATGCGCTTTGAGTCTGCCAGTCTGGAGTGAACTCAATTACAGCCATGTGCTATTTTCCATTCTTAATCCAACCTGACACTGTGCATGTCTGAAGGTATTGTACAGAGTACGTCCAGATCACAGGCCACAGACACAATGTCATTATGCTATAATGCCTGATAGACATTGTCTCTCTTACTCTGTGAGTGTGTGTGTGTGTGTGTGCACACGTGTGTTTGTGCGTGTGTGTGTGTGTGTGTGTGTGTGTGTGTGTGTGTGTGTGTGTGTGTGTGTGTGTTTGTTTGTTAAAGCGGCTTAAAGTAATCTGGTAATAAAACAGGTCAAAGTTCATTTGAAACAAATATATGAAGAAAAACTGAAACTTTTCTCTTTAAGCAAAAATGGAAAAATGTGATTTCAGGAAATGTATCAATCTATTTTTGCAAATACTGCAGTCTGGTGAGGCTTTTATACATTTTATAAAAACATAATTAGTAGTTAGCTGTGTAAACAGGGGAGATAACCCTCTCATAACTGACTGATTATTCTGCTGAATCTACAGCCATGCAGCAGCATAGCTTAGCATAAAGACTTAAAATGCTTGTAGTAGTGTGGTTCTGCTGACAAAATACACCTGTCAGGTTATTTGGCTTAAGGCTGTTATCACATCAAATCTTTTTGACCAAAGTTGAGGCAACAGGTACACAGTAACCTAGAAAACATTAGCCTCAAGCATGCAGGTGGGCAGGTGAAGTTTACTTTTGGCAGAGGCAGGTTAGATCTGTCCTTTTTCAATGTTAAACTGATCAACTTCTTATTTCTATCCAGCAGAACAGAGAGAAACAAGAAACCTTCAAACTTTTAAAGGTCCCATATTATGCTTTTTCTGGTTTTATATGCTCTTTAGTGTGTTTTCCAAGTGTCCTGTGCATGTTTAGGCACATCTATGTGCAAAAATTCAAAGTCCACGGAAACGCGGCTTCTCCTACGTCTTCCTGTTAGCTGTAGCATTAGCTGCATGTAACGCTCGGTTCTAGTCCCCCTCGATAAACAATTGTCAGTGCGGCGTCATTGTCAGTGTGAGATCACTGATCTAAGTCCATTGGCTCGTTGTGGCAAGCCATGCAGCTCATGTTGAAATTTCCGAGAAGCGTGCTGAGCAACTGACCAATAACGACAGAGCGGATCGGCAGACCAATCAGAGCAGACTTGGCCCACGTGGGGTCTAACAGTGTGGGCTCAACAGAGTGTAGCTGACGGACTCAGAGCGGAGAGGGAGCAAGGAGGAGCAGTACATGAAAACAGACACTTTTTTAGAACTTTAGCTATTGTGAACGTACAAAAGTAAGTACATAGATTAAATATACGAACCCCAAAAAGGGCATAATATGGGCTCTTTAAGTAAAATGTTATATATTAAATAAACCTTCCCGAATATGGTCTATAATTCCTCTGCAGAGCCAACATCAATAACTTTTTAATCAGAATGACACGTATTAGATATAAATGTATTCTTCAATGATTTGATGTCAGCTTGTAGAACTAAAGTATAATGTTCTCATTAAATGATATGTGCTGATTTTTTTTTCTATAATGACCCGAAAATTAAAGTTGTTGACATTTGTTGCCATGTTGTCAAATGGAAGCATTTATAATTGTACTAGGTATTGAACTGCATACATGTGACTAAAAACTTGAAAGAAACAATATTTGTGTGAAACCCAAGTTTCCCATGAGATCAGCTCTTCAGTGATAAAGGACAAAAACAAGGACAGAGCTGGTGTGTGGGTGGAGACTATCAGTCCAGCCCATCCTTCATATGATGTAAGGGTGCAACAGTAAATGTCTGGCCTTTCCATTCATTTCTTCCTCCTGCTCCCCCTCCTCTATCTTGAGAAGTGGAGCACTTAGTCTAATGTGAATAATGATGCTGACTGTTTTCCAGGCTGGCTATAATCCTCAATAAATGGGCCAAGATTTATTGCCATAAATTACACCACCCTTCACTCTTTTCTCTAGCTAGTGTTTATTTACAACTGTATTTAGTGTTTTGTTGTTTGATTGTATTTGCTCAATCTTCGTTTTCGTTTTTCCATAATATTGCATCTAGACCGCCTATAGCTTTTAAATATTAAAGTACTGAAGATGACACACACACACACACACACACACACACACACACACACACACACACACACACACACACACACACACACACACACACACACACACACACACACACATGCAGTAATATTGTTCACTTAACATTGAAAATATGAGTTTTTGGACACATTTTAAACATGAACATGCCCCATATTTTCTGGCCTGTACTTATTGTAATAGTCTGTTTGTTGCAATAATAAAAAATGAAAAAGGAGAGGAGCCAATAAGATATCACGTCTTGGATGACAACATGGAAACATCGTCAAGAGTTTGTTGTATTAAGCTGATGAAGCTGCCCATGTAGTTTGAGAACTTCAGCCCACATATAACCCTGAAGTTCTGATGCATCAGAACTAATACTATTTTAGTTTAAAGGGTGATCAAATTGCAGCACATTATAATCAGTGTGTGTCCATTCATTGTTTTTCCTCATAGTCAGACCAATCATTGCATGTCTATGCATGGATGTCGATTAATTTAACAGTCTAAAAAGTATTTCAATTATACTGTCTGAAAGCATTAAGAAATGCATTGTAGAAAAGCTTAAAGCAATTAAACTGTAGGATAATATAAAATCAATAAATAAAAGATAACAAGGGGTGTCAAAGAGTACAGTGTGGTATATATTCATCAGCATTTTCACAGCCTTCCTGGTGTTTTCTTTTTCAAATCATTTTAGAAAGAATAAGTCATGAGCTATGCTGCAGGGCTGAATGCACATGTGAGCTTGTCTCTGTGTTTGTGTGATTTACATGATACTGATAACGTTTGGGGAATTCTCTGTGGTTTTAAAACACAGAGGAAGCTTCGGCGAGGACAAAGCTTGAGTCGTGAAGCCTGTAGCAAGGCTGTGGGGGTCGACAGTGATCCATAAAAGAAAATGTATAAATATATATTAATATAGAAACAGAATGCTTATTTGGTCAGCTCGGAGATCAACCAGAGGATAATGATGCATAACACATGACGAATACTCAACATTTTGAGTATGCCTTTACTGGAGACAGAAGACAATGGACAGAGTAAGATACTGGGGGGAAAGAGAGTGGGTAACAACACGCAGGAATAGAGCGAGATGTCAGGCCAAAGATGGGCCCTCTGGCCTCAAGGGCGCTGGCTTCTGTACTTGTGGCTTGCGCACCAACCACTAGGCTCCCGGCACCCCAAAGCATCCCAGCTCAGGGAATGGCAAAGTTCAGGTGGCCTGCCTGGAGGCAAAGCATCCAACCAGGACAGTTCAGGGGGGCAGCCAGGAGGCCAACCAAACAGGCAGGCTAGGTCAGGGGGGAGACCAAGAGGTGTAGGCCTGGCCACCGACAGGAACACATCAGTCCACAGGACTGCCAAAGAGTGCACAGGAGTGGACAGAGTTGGCAGGGCATCCAACGGAGACACAGGAGTGAGCAGGCAGGACCTCCGACGAGGAAAGAGGAATTGGTAGGGCCTCACACGAAGACACAGGAGTCGGCTGGACCGCTGACGGAGAACCAGGTTGGACCCCCCATTCTGAAACAGGGGGCTGGACTCGCTCAGCCGGCACATGGGGCAGACGACGCTTTGCGGGAACAGCAACATAGGGAGTCTTAGGCTCTAAGGCACAGAGAGGCTGAGGCCTGGGCTGGTACACAGGCTGCTGAGGTAGAGGCTTCGACTCGAAACCCAGCTGCTGGGGCAACAGAGACTCGGGGGTGCTGGGTAGTGGAGACAGGACATGATGATGGGTGCCATTCCTCTTTCTTTGGCCTCCTCGTGAAACAGGAAAATAGCCAGCCTAGTTCCAGCCCAGGGAAACTGTCTCAAATCAGCTCTGCCGCTGACATTCAAAGAAGCAATTCTAAAAATGATTTGAATGTAGCTGATTTTGGAGAAAAAAAATCAAGCTTCTCCAAGGGTTCTGCTGGGTCCTGTGTCTCCTGTATAGTTTCGCTGTAATCAGTCTTTTTCCGAGCTGAATCTAACACATAGACTCATGTAACAGTTTACTGCTGTTTCTAAAAACTTTATATAAAAACAGAATTTAATTAGATGTGTGTCTGATATACATATATATATAAACAAGATATACACATCTTATTGCCTCTTGGCTTCTGTGTGTTACTGCTCTCTACAAAGACATGATCAGAGGGATAATGGTTCCTGATTTTCTTTTGCAAGGAGTATTTTGTAAGTAATATTCTCTTCCAGCATTCTGCTTTATAATTTGATTAAATCAGACAGCTCTCATGTCTGTCACCTAAAGGCAGGTATCTGACAGGGTGGCAGGTTTCATTTGAACTTACACTAATGCTGTTTTACCTGCCAACATGCCTCAGACACTTTATAAAAAAACAATTAATACCTTACTGTTAGGTTTTGGTCCGGAGGCAGTTGCGGTGCTTACATGTTTCCCACAGGATGAATCCGTGACAGTCGAGGTGTAACATTAAATGGCCACTGTAGAAGCATCTGTAATTACAACAAAAATGTCTTCATATCTTGAAGCGTTAGCTTGCAGTACAAATCAAGATTTAAACACTAAGCATGAAGCCTTTTCACATATTCCTATGTGAACATGATGGCGTATAATACAAAGATCTGGTTAAGCACTCTGACCCTTTTCAGATTTCAGTCGAGTAGTCGATGTTAGAAGATTAGGAAAAATAAGATAATAAACTCCAATAAGAGTTGCCATGTTTCAGTAATGCAGATGCTGTCATTTCATGTAATACCCACAAATTATTTTAAAGAAGTTAAACGTTTGCTTTTATAGATCTGGTGCATCAAGATGATTAATGCATCATTGTGCATTGTGCAAGTGGTTAACTCTAACTATTATTAACATGATGTTGTTAAATTACATTTTAAATACATTTTTGTCAATCTGTTACTTGTTTAGGCCTCAAATCTTCAAGGGACATGGACTTGTGCCACATTTATGGCAACATCTGAGATTACTCACAAAACAGTAAATCAATCTTGCTTCTGCAACTGAGTGGTTTATTTTTTCTTCTTATAATGGGATGAAAGTAATCTAAAGACATTGGTTTTTTTTTTACATTACAGATAGTTCTTTTTAGTCAATAATAACTTAACATGACATCTTCTCCTGAACCTGCCTTTTTGCAATTAATTTATTTTTGTCAGTGGTCTTGTTAGTTTCTACAAGTTTTCCTTTAAACAAGATGTAGTAATAACATCACCCATGAGCTTCAAAAAGCTCCTACAAAACGTCTTTCATCTTGAACCATATAATACACAGAACTTATTGTCTTTCAGTAACAAAAAATAAAAGATCTTATAGCTTTTGTTATTTCAGCACCAAGGTTGAATTTAATATTGCCGGGGGGGAAAAAACAACGTTTTTTTTTTTTTTAATTAGTCAGGGTCAGACTGGTGTTGTCATGCTGCTATCTAAGAACTGTTTTTTGTGTGAATGTGAATTGTTGTCTATGTGTGTGTGTGATTGACAGCCCTGACAGTTTTGGCAGTTATAAGATTCTGAGGTGGGCGTTTTGATTGATGCGTCCAAACAGGCAGCAACCCTAGATGAAACCCTCCACTCCACAAACACACGCACGCACGCACGCACGCACGCACACACACACACACACACACACACACACACACACACACACACACACACACACACACACACACACACACACACACACACACACACACACTTGTTCTTCATATTTGAATTCTTAAAATTCAAAGTCTACTTGAAAAAAGTGTAAACAAACAAATCAAGTATGCAAATATGTACCGTACATATTGACAGAAAATAAGATTGTGACTGTGCTAAATGATATGATTTATTCAACTGACATGTTTACAACTATACTCTTATAGACACTGCATGAATAAATAGATAGCTGTAGTTCCACTGTCAACAGACAACATTTTCAATTCTGCATTTAAAAGTAGACTTTTTTTGTTTCTGAAGCTTTTTTTATATATATATACATATATATATACATTTATCACACAAAAATACAGAATCATTGCAATTTACGACATATAGCCACAAACGTGTCAGAACGTGAGCTGACATTGATTCTTTTCTGTGTGCGTTCAGGTTTGTGAATGAACCTAAACCACAACACACTCAGGATGAGGCTTTTCAGATGAGAAGGAACGTTTACATTCACATTAAAGTTCAATGAGGTTGCCTGACACTTTGCATAGCATCAGACCAGAAGTCGCCAGATGTAGTTCGAAGCTGACGTCATATTAATGACAGATCATAAATCCCATAACTACTAATTATGTTTCAGGGTTAGGAAAGGGTCAGGCTGGAATTAGTATATTTTACTGCATCCTCAGCATATTTGGCTGCATACAGGGATCAGGTCCCCTTCACCCTAAAGAATAACTAAGGCCATCTTGCTTGTAAAGGGTAAGGCTTGGGTGATATAACTTTTTTTTCCTACCAAATCGATTGAAAAATATTTAATTTATTAATCCAAATAACACGTATTGCCTGTGTAACTGAAGCCTGATGTTGCTTGTTACTATTTATGAATGACATATTTCCTTGTTCAGGTAACCATGGACACCGTTGGTCAACATGAGTTCAATATACACCAACCTGCTGCCTAAATATACTAATCTGATGCTTCACTATATTTTTGTAGCCCCAGTTTTTAGAAGTTAAATCCTTCAGAAAGAATGAATGTGCTGTGGAGCTTAAAGCCAGACATAGGGTAAGGAAGACAGACAATACCAGGAGACATAATGAAACTTCATTGGATTTGGTGTTAATTTTTGACAATCAAAAGGATATACCACAAGCCTTATACTTTAACTAAAAACAAGTATAAACAAGTGTGTCAAACCCATTTATTCGTCACAGCTGACCTTTGAATTAAGGCAAGTCTAAAGCTAAAAACAACAATCAGAGGGGAGTTCAACACATAGAAGTCAATTGGACAATAACAACACTGAACAATGTCTTACACCACTGTACAAAGTGACAGCCTCTGTACTAAATTTCCCTTATACAGAGCAGCAGGGTAAATGGTTGTTTGAAACAACCAGATCTGGAAACGTGGGAGGACATTTGGACGTTTGCGTTTGAGGGTGCTCCATCAGTAACATTGTTACAAGTCACAACACACAGTGTAAAACAAACCCTTTCCAACCTCACTGCAGCATTAATCAAATGTCCTGAGGGCTAATCAACTGGGGATGTGATCGATAATGACCAGTGCTACTGACACCATCCTGGGAGGAGCAATCATTTCCTGTCTCCGCTAACCTGCTGTGGCTGCCCAGTCGATACAGGTTTAGGATGAGCAAATGAACTGTCATACACTCACACAATTACACAGACAAGAACGCATCCACACAAATTAGAAAAGGGAGATAACTTTAGAGAGATCATTTTAAAGGACCAAGTAGATCTTTTAAATATATGAATGAAGTTATACTTTCCAGCTCGCCATTGACTTCGAATGATGAGTATTAAAAACTGAAACTGTTAAATTGAAATCAGATGTGCTTCATTGTTGTCAATGTATTGTGGTGTGGAAATGCACATTACAAAAATACAATACATAACATAAAAATGAAGCTAAGTGCTACTTGGAACGTAAACAGAAAAAAAAAAAATCCAGGTCATACTAGATCTGCATAAATAATGGGATTGGTAAGGAAAACTGGGGTTCTAGTAGAAATAAATTCATAGTCTTTTGGATGATTATTCAGTCCATATTAATGTCTAGTTAAAATATTCAGTGCCAAAATGTTGAAGTTCAAGGCTGGGGAGGATGTTTAATGTGTTTCCAAAATCCGACAGCTACATCTGTGTATTACTTTACATGACCAATTACTGATGATTGTGAATTATATATCATCATAGCCGCACTAATCTATGTTTTTATTTAAAAATGTTGATCAAACAGTGAAAAACTTAAAAGATGATAATAATAGTAATACACTTTGTAGATGTCGCAGCTCTAAGTGCATTCTTCATCCCATTGTTTCAGACTACCTTAATATTTTGGTTCATTGATTGCTTGAATTCGTTTTTTCTCTGTAGGTGAAGGAGACAGCTATCAGTCTAGCTTGGTAACACTAGTACTGGCAAAATGCCTCATATATCCCCAATGTGCCTGGTAATGGAACTAAAAGGAGTGTGAATATTGGGCTTATCTTTGTAAGGTTGGTTTTGATTGTACATCAGCTATCTGGCAACAGCAACAAGAACATATAACAGTACACCTGCACACGAGTTGCAACTGCTCAAATGGTTTCCCTTTGGAAGAATGGCTGCAAAGTTGGGGGCAGCAATAGCTCAGTCTACTTGGACTTGGATTAGGAATCCGAGGATTGCCGGTGCAAATCCAGGTTAGGAACAAGTCTGTAAATTGTAAATTGTAATAGTTTAGGTTATCATGACTTTGTTTGCTGCATTTTGCTGTTGCATTTTATTTTCTTGGTAGGGCTTGGTCATTGCATCCTTTTGTATTTGCAGCGCATTAGCTATTAATACAGTTCTTTTGGCTTTTTGCTAAACAGTGCCGTACGTTTCTGTCTTTCCATTGTTTATGAATTTTAGTTTCTCATAATGTTGTTCCTTTGGGTTGTTGCAGCTTGTTTCTCCTTGATGTTTTACCTGCCTTTTACTAATCATATTCTAACCACTACTCAAATCGTTCATCCCCTCTGCGCTCAGATTACTGAATGCTCCTATTTTTATTTATTTATTTATATTTTCACTCCTTGTGTAATCTGTTGTTTGTACCTCATCTTGTCTTTATTTATGTTTCTTTCTCATATGTACAAGCGCCTCCACACCAATTGCCCCAAGAGGGATTTAAAAAGTTGTTTGAATTGAATTGAATGTTGGCCACTCAGATATATTACAGAAATATATATATATATTTTAAAATGTTGATAGTGAATTTTACAACTGAACAACACTTCTCGTAGCCTTTATCCAGCCATTGTCCATAATTTACTATGACGTGTCTGCACTTTATTTCTCTGGTAACATACCATTCATATGCCTATTTGCTATTAATACATATTTTCATCACATTATTGTTTCTACTCCCACTGATATCTAATTTTGGTCAATTACAGTCTTACCATGTGTGTAAATATCTATCAGTGTACACTGTGTTTACACTGTGTTTCTATATTATTATCACTGCTATCATTATTTATATTGTAATTTTCCTAAACGTTCCTATTTTTACAACTTGCTTACTTTATTTAATTTTTCTCCTTTTGACCTGCTGAAACAAGTGAATTTCAACAATGGGAGATCAATATATCGTATCTTGTCTTGTTTTACCGTAATCTAGTCTCTTGCAGAATCATCCAATGTCAACCTTTAGGTCGAGAGTTTAGATATATGCACTTGCTGTGTCTGTAATTAGAGAATATGATTGGGAGCCAGGTGAGCAGACCACATGAAACAAGCAAAACAGAAAATAATCTGAACTAAAAACATGGCATTAACTTGCAATTCAGAACAATGTATCTATTTTTACGACACAGGCCTTAAAAATATTATTGCTTTATTAGTAAGAGTACCCTATGCAAACTAAAAATGTTCTGGAGCATTCCCCCTGATATCAGTCATCATAAGTGCATGTACATCATCACAGACACACAGCTATGCGGACATGAACACTTGGTTAGATATTGCACTATTCTCATGACCCACAGCAAATCTGCACAAATTCAAGCTTTCATTGTTTTTGCCTGAAGGTCCCTTTGAACGACGAAGCAGCACCTAAATGAAAATGGTTGTAGCTGTTACAGATTCAAAGTCAAAACAAAAAATGAATGAGTGTGGTATGATACAGCTGATGACAGTCAACCTCTTGGTTCTAGGCAAAGGATGTTAAAAAGGAAGGAGGCACCATGCCATCAGCAGTAAACAAACTTGTAGAATCACGTGGAACCCACAACCGATTTCAGTGGATGTGGCTTCCAGTGTGGCAGTAACAAGTTTCCTGAAGAATGTGGATGCCTCTCTGATTATTCCTTCTTCTCCAATTTCCTTGGTTCTACTTTCCTTTGTGCCCGTGTTGGCTAGTCTGGACTTAAAGCCCCATCATCACTGAGGATCTCAGCGTTGTTGAATGTCCCAGCGAGCGACGCACCCAAGGTCTGGTTGACAGGTGCCATCTCTGAAAGAATTATGTTATCATGGTTGCCCACCAAAGTAGTTTTGTCCATGATCTCCTTGCTATGCTTGGACACCACAGCATCCAGGAAGTCATACTTGTGTGATAACATGCCGCTTTCAAATAGGTACTTTGTCAGGTAAGAAAAGGCCACATTGGCCAGGAAGGAGGCCAACATGGAAACAGACTTGAAAGGGAACCTCTGCTGGACAAAATGCTCCACATCCCCGGTGAGGTGATGGATCCTCTTCTGCATCACCCAACCAGGGAAGAAGATGAAGGGAGGAAGCTTGAGGTAAGGCTCCCCTCCACCAATGCGTAGCAGGAGACCAAAGATATAGCCAGCCACAGAGCCATAGGTGTTGGTGCCCTTGACGAATAAAACACTGAGAAGTTGGGGAAAGATGATGACGTAGACCAAGTCGGAGCTCAGGTACCAGAGGCCATACACGGATCCTGTCAACAAGGCCATAGCGGTGGCAAGAGCTCCGAATACAAAGATTGTGATGCGCATCACCCAAACAATCTCCCTGTCTGAGGCCTGTGGGAGAGAAGAAAGAGATAAGAGTGAAGAAGAAATGACTAAATGTTGAGTAGAGAAATGTGTTAGTATGCTAAGAGATGTCAAAATTAAACAGAAGTAAGAGTGTAAAAAAATATCTTTTAGGCTTTACTCTGGAACAACATGCCTAAAGTTAAAATACCAATCTTCTGGTTTTAAGCAGATATACCAGACAGATATTACTGTCTTAATTTAGTTTTTAAGCATGCTGAGACTTGCTTGACGGGATTGAACATGAAGTACAGCTGATGGAACTGTCATTAGTTTTGCAGATATTTGGTCATGAAAGTAATTATTGGACAAATGCAACATAATTAGCATAAATGAGCTATACTTGATCTGCTTTCATTTTTGAAATAATTAGATGCACAGATGCCCTAGAGGTTAGGTCCCTCCCTCATTTCGGAGGCTAGTCCTCCTTGAACCCTAGGCCTGGGTTCAAGTCCGACATGTGGCTCCTCTCCCGCTGCGGATGAGGCTCAGTGGTAGAGTCGGTTGTCTCACAACGGCCGAGGGTCTGACCCAAACCTAGCCACATGTCGAAGTGTCCTCGGGCAAGACACTTTGCAAATTGCTCTCTCTGCAGCATCTGGGTAATACTGATACTGACACTTTGCATAGCAGCATAGAGGGTGAATGGCAAGCGGTGTAAAAGCGCTTTAAGTCGTCAGAAAACTAGAAAAGCGCTATACATGCTCAGGTTCATTCAGCATTTTTCCATGTCTTTCCCCAGTTTCATATATCCACTGTCCTACCGATTAAAGGCAAAAGCACAAAATTAAATCTTAATTAAGAAAAATTAAAAAACCCACAAGTATATTTTTAGTGCTTCTGAATCAGAGCTTGTCTGTTTGAATACTGACTCAAGTTTTGTGTCTGATTTTGCATGTTCAGCAGGTACAATAATAACAGAATCCATTTATGATATTGTTATTTGTTTGAGACAACATCTGACACGTTAGTCAGTAGTGTAGTGGTGCTTTAGGAAGTGGGTATACTCTTAAATTCCCCCCCAAAGGTTTTTTTCTTTAAGTGACCCGTCCAGCAGAAGATAAATGTTCTCTGTTTTGAACAGTTACATGTAAGACTACTCTTGCATATTTCATTAGAGCATACTAGCCAATTAGAGACAGAGTAGGGAGGGTCATCCCTTCACCATCCTAAAAATTGCAGCATGTATGCATGTATATTGTCGACCAATCATTGGTTTGAATTGGAGGAGATTTAGAAGTGGGTATACCCTATTGGGACTGAGAAATAAGTGGGTATACTCTGTTTACCTGTTTATACCCTGCACTACACCACTGATGTTAGTAATCCACTGGAATGAGATATAATTGATTAACAGAACATTTAAGTGATGCTTGCGACAACTGGCATCAAACTGTGCAGATGTGTGTTTTGTGATATAATTTGTACTCTTACCGACTGCCGAAATGCGAGCTGATAGATGTTCCGAGCAAACATGGAGCTAGCTGAAAGAATGGATGAGTCGGCTGATGACATGACAGCAGCAGACACCGCCCCAAGACCAAAGAAGGAGATGTATGGTGGGCAGAGATGCTGAAGCACGATTGGAAGGATCATGTCTGATTGATCCTTGTCCTTTGGAGCGAGCGAGCCATAAGAAGTCTGGTTCCAGTCTAAAAGACAAAATGGGGAACAAATTCAAACATGGTTGTTGTGAAAGAGGGACTTTTTCATATTAAGGCTTAAAAAACCGTTAAGGCACAGCAGTAAAATTCTCTACCTCCCAAAATCTTTGTGCCAAATAGAAATGACTAGTATGCCAAAATCATTCAACTAAATCATTGAACTAAATTCAAATAAACATACAAGAAATAATGAAACTCGTATATATATCAATGAAGTTGACTTCAAGTCTTTGGCACATTTTCCAATTCTGAGCTTAATAACATTTTGTTCCCGGGCAACTAATGGAATGTCAGGAGGAATGATTACTACATTACAATATTTGTACCGATGCTTTAGCCTTTCAGAAAGCTTCCTGTGGTTGCACCTGTTTTAGTTGCTGAGAAACAAAAGAGCTGAAAATGTGTTTTTATGCTGGATTAATCCTAATTATTATCAATGTTCTGCTGTAAGACGAATACAGCAACAGTAATAAAAGGTCAGGGGAAATTATTTTAAAATATGAATATTCAAGTCATATTAATTTTTTTTTACACTCGATTGTGCCTTATGGACCACTGGTCTGGATTTGAAGTATGAGCTAGAGTTACAGAATACATTATTTAGTTTAATTGGATTTTAATGACACATTTGATCTATAATCACTCCATGAATAATGATTTATGTGTGAACCTATCCATTTGTTCTCAGGAGAGACAATTCAAGATGATTCATTACAGAAGTTTTAGTATTTTGCCAAAGGAAACACTGAATACTTACAAAACTGACAAGAGAAAGGGCAATTTGAAAAGCAGCTAAGATAGCAACTCAGTAGCTGCTTTAAGGACCAAGAAACACGACCACGGCTTAAATTCTGATGGAGCGAAATGTTGTAAACCATGATAGTTCAGATTGCATGATAACATATTAGTATGATAATATTTGAAAGCAAGAACTTAAAGTATAGTTAAGGCTGGTGACAGATTTGTCAATGGTTGTTTATTAGTGTCTAAGTATAAAGATAATTAGGACTCATCCTCTGAGAATGAAGCATGTCTCTTGTCATGATGCGTCCACTTTACTGTTGTCTCAATCTTCACATTCAGTGGGAAAGCATTTGAACTCATATCTCTCTTTGCCTATTAAAACACATGACATCCCTCTGTCTTTCTGCCACATTTTTTATCCTCTTCTTCAGCCTCCAAAGTATACATACGCTCCCTCCCCTGGGTATTCACAAACCGCGGTTGACTGGCGCCAGTTCTACATGAAACAGCTTCGGCACAGATTAATTAGCTGCTCTTCAGATGTAATATTCACTAAATGGGCATGGTCTGATGGCTCTCTCCTCTACCCAACGTGACAGGATCCTTCTGATGTTGTTTACCCTCCAGATACTTTACGCATCTACATTAACACATCTGAGAAAAAAAAAAAGAAGCTGTTGGGGTGTAAACAAGCCAGGAAGTCATTGTGTTCCTTTTGATCACAGTTTCCTGTTTGGATAAAGGATCAGATTTCCTGGATTGTCTTATGATGTTTCATTTACTGATTCATCAATGTGTGTGTCTGTGTGTATGCACATCACAGTCTGATATGTTTATTTGGTAAATAACAGCTGCTTGGCTGTGTGTGTAGAATAGAAATACTGTATAAGATTATACTTAAGTCATTTATAAAGCCATCTTTAGGCATCCAGTGAAGATGCAAAAACTATTTGCTGTAACTTATGATCAATACTAATTAGCTTATATCAAGTTCTATCCCAAAACTAACATTTTCACAATGAAGCTGATGCATGAAGCAGATAAGAATCAAAGTATTCATACATTTAACAAAATAATCATTCAAGTCAAACCAAGTATTTTTAAGTCAGAAAATCTATAGCATAAGCTCCGTCCTCTTGATTTAAAAATCAAACTGTTTTTATCCTCTTTAAATATTTATGAAGTAAAAGGTTTAATAGTTTATCTGTATTTAGTGCTCCAAAACATCTCTAATATAAAGCAGAGCCATTATTTATGTGTGTATATTTACCAGTGGAGGCCCCTATAGCTCCTATGAGGACAGAGGGGACAGCCATGACCAAGCAGCCGAAGGCGGCGAGGAAGGAAAGGACCTGGGCGTAGGTAGCTGAAGAGGCAGAGAGAACCCGTTGAAAATAGACCTGCCAGGGAATCCCCCCCAAAATCTAGAAACAGAAACACCACAGTCAATACAGACAATAAACCAATGCACAACAATCAGCAAGACCAACACAGCACAGCTCTTACATTTACTCTTAGCACAGTAAATGAACAAATCTTTAATGGAAGTTTTCTTTCTGTCATACTTCATACTGATTATGTTATAATAACAGCTATTAATTACATTAAAGGATCAATCTCCATCTTAAACAACCTTAAAACTGAAATACTGTTACAAAACTCCATGCCTAAAAGACTTGACACTGAATGTGTGTATACATTTACTTTTCCAAAAGTAGACTATTGATGCGTCCTGTTCTAAATGAATGGCCTACCAGCAAAAAGAAGTTGTCTGCCCAGAGCCATTTGTCTTCAGGCTCAATCTTCCCCAGCCAGGGTGACTGGTAGACTTCTTCCTTGGCTGTAAAACTGATGTCTGTGACGGCAGGATTGGACAGGGCAAAGGGCACGCTGATCCACTGTGTGGTAGGAGGGTAGCAGAATGCAAATATTATAAATGATTCAAAGGTCCTTCTTTGAATTATTAAGACATTAGAAAAACCTATTGAAAAATACAGTTACAGTAGCAGATTTAGTCTTACAGCTGAAACCTTTTTTAAATCAAACGGCAAACTAACCAGTGATTTAATTTATTGTCACATCAATAGTTATTGTTTGGGTAGATGTTGACAGTAAGACTCACCAAGCCCAGAAAGATGCAGAAAAGCTGGACCACATCTGTGTATGCGACAGAGTAAAGTCCTCCCACGAGTGTGTAAAAGATAGCTATCAGGGCTGAGATCACCACTGACATGTTGATGTCTATGTCCACAATCACACTCAGAGTGGCACCTAGGGGACAAGATACACTTAACAATTACAGTCTGGATAAAGTGCACTGACTATGACAGTTTAATTAATGTATTACTGGTATCAGCATTTTTTGTGATTCTGTCCAATCATCTCTTACCAAGGGCTGATAAAATGGCTGCAGACCAGAAGATTTCCCCCATGAGTGCGGGGATGAAGAGTAGCCCCCCCATTCTTTCTCCATACAGCTGCTGGAAGGGATCCAGCATGGTGACGTAGCCACGGGAACGCATAGGCTTTGCAAAAAAAAGGCCACCTGAATGTGTCAGACATGACGGTAAGACAAAGAGTATAAGAAATCATTTCAGAAATGTATTCAACAATGGTTGAATTGAAGATGACCAGGGCTGTCAAACGATTATCATTTTTAATCCTGATTAATCACAACATTTTAATAGCTCATTGTGATTAATCACTTTTTTTTAATCCCATGTTTAAAATTCCACTAATTCCCATTTAAAAATAAAAAAATGTTAGGCATTTTATTTTGAATTTTGTACTTCCTTAAGCTGAAAGTAATTTACTTGCTCTTTGAATTTATCCCTGCTTTTATTTTGAAATAAAACAACCTTCTAATAGATAGAAGGTTACGACAGTACAGTAACTGTAACGTAACTCGTAAAAATAAAATACTAAATGAAAACAACTAAAAGGAACGGCAAACAAAATCAAACGTGCAGCAGTGTCATTATTTTCCATAACTGGAACTACAGAGAGACACTGCTTATCCATGCGCTTAAAGGGACAAAATAGCATGCGATTAAAACAATGAATGTACTCATGCGTAACATGGATAAAAAACTCAATGATTTAATGTGCACCAGCTGCTTGTTCATGTAGATTGTTCTTGACACTTTACACACACTCCCTTTAAAGATTACAAATGAAACATTTGAAGAAACTGGTTCTTACCTACTACTAGGCTGAGAGCATAACCAAACGGAGCCTGTGCCCAAGCCAGGCCATAGTCTGGAAGGTAGACATATTCTGCTGTCCCATTGATGTAGCCCCCACCCACCCAAGTGGCTGTAAGCAAGAAAAAAAACAACAACAGTGAATGACCACAAACAAAACTAATGTAAGGAATATATAATTAAACATATAGGAATAGTTTGGTGCATTTCGAGTTGCTTTAGAGGATGAAAATAACACAAACTTTACAAGTTATGTTAGTCCATTTGTAGTCTTAACCTCAGCCTGCAGCTGTAATTGCAATTTGGCATGGCATCCATTTGGGTGGCAATCAAAAATAACACTTGACCTAAATTAAAGTAGTAGTTTAGAAAACCAGCAGAACTGTCCGATAATTAAATAGTATGTTTTTAAATATTCAGACATGTTATGTGGTTTATAATTGTGGCCGCAGTGCTGTCAGTGCGTAAAAGACGAAGTAGGGGAAACATATTGACGTTTTTTTTTTGTTTTTAAACTGTAATGACACCCATGTGACTTTTCCGCACACGGCTAATGTTGACCATTAACCAACCGATACACATTTGGGTGAAACCTTGTGCTAAACCAACTCACCGGTCATTGTGAATCCTCCAACAAACAATCCTATGTCCCTTCCTCCGACCATGATGATCTCGCTTCGGTCAACGCCTTCGACCACTCCGGAGTTCTTATTTTTCCACGCTGCCCAGATGCCCACAAACAGAATCATGACATAGAAAATCACGATAGCCACAAGACCTTCGGCGTGGATGGCCATCCTTCTTTCGTCAGCTTTCCCCGCCGAGATCAAGTGCTAGTACGCGTGGATGGCTGAAACCTCATCAAGGAACTGAAGAGAAGAGTAAAAAACACATATCATCGGATGAGATTGATTTATATTTGAGGTACATAGGTACAGATGACACCACGTGACACGACTTTAAATCAGATGTATTAACACCATAGACAGACTGTAATTACATTATAACTAGTGCTTTGGTCATTACTTCCATGCGCATGGAAAAATTACTGACATAATCTGAAACAATTGTCAGCTTGAACATCAAACATTTATTTATGGTTACCAAGTTCTCAAAGCTCAATATCTTATTTGTTTTTATTGTAAGGCGTTCAAGGAACCCACTTTACATTTCACGAATCGGCACTCAGGGCTTTCAGTTAGGATTACAAAGTATTTAAGATTCGGGGATTCGACTTTTACGCACCGATCATCTTCGCCTTCAGTTAAAGAATATCCAGCTATGGCAATAATCTTCCTCTGTTTCAAAGGGAATATAATCACAGGTCAATCCTAAATCTTTCCAAACTAAAGTTAAGAAGATTCATTTACAGTTAAAGCTCAAATGAAGAATCTCCATGAGTGAAAAATATATTTTTTCAAATTTTGCAAATTGCAGAGCAAAAAAGATCAGGGGATTTTTCATGGCACAACCCAGGAAATAATTTCAGAGTCTAATTTTGTTTGTAGCTTCCTTCCAGTTAAATAGAACTTGAGTGTGATTAAGTCCCTGCAGCCAACATATGCAAACTGCTTGTACATTCCCCGTCGTTGCACATATTCAGAACGCAACATTATAAAGTATGGAACCAAGCTGGTGCCAAAAAGGCTCTTTGATTTAAACAAATGATCTAAATAACTGCCATTTCCCCTTCAATCCTATCAAATCACATTGATATAGGAAGGTAAAAGCGTGAATGAATCGTGACCATACCTTGCCGTATGCCAAACCGGCACTCCGTCGTCTGTGATGAATCAGAAACTTCCTCACTATTAGAACTGGTCAGAATAAATTGCCAACTATTAGAGTTATATATGTGTCCAACTTTTAAGACATTTGGAGATGTTTAACGCACGCGCTGCTGCCTTACTTACACCGTTTAAGCAGTTTTTGTGCCAGGGCATTCACGCCATGTCTTTTCATTTATTCTTTAAAAAAGTGTCCAGGCTTCTTTGTAGCGCAATATCGTTTTCAAATTAGGACTGGCGTGATTTTTCCGTGTTGGACTGCCGTGCGTAAAAGTCAATTGATGCACCACAGTCGTGACGCAGCGCAAAGAAACTGCAAACTCTTCACTAAAATACAGACTTAAAATGTTTTCTGTCCGATGGGCTGAATCCCTGGATTCAAACCTGTGGGTTTCAGCTTCCAATTGCGCTTACGCCATGGTTCCAAACGGCCAGTATGCATTATTGATCCTTCTTAAATCAACATCTGTCAACATGGTTAAATGCAGTTACAGTCGGCCAGAACATATTAATGAAATAAAAGACTTCTTAGAAATTCTTACCTCCTGCGGAGAAAACCAACTAGATCTCAGAAGCAGGACCTTCAGAAGAGACTGAAAATGTGTCAGACTATTTTATGTCAAATAAATGTTAAGGAACAACAAAGTAATCCTCTAGGACGACCAAACACAAATCTCGTATGTTGTTTTAAGTCACCCACTGCTTGTCGGCAAGAGAGGAGAGACGGAGAGGGAGAGAACGAGGGAGGGGTGGAGGTGGGTGGAAGGGTGGAGATGAATGGGAGTGGTGGGTTTATTGGGTGCTGTCAGGGTGTGTAGACTGTGGATGAATGTCTTCCAGGGCAGGACGAAAATAGCGTCTAATAGAGAGTGGCATGACGCACAACCTCTCCGGGAAAGCTTTCCAATATCATAATATCGTATTGGCTATGAATGAAACCTTTACTTTGCCAGGTTACAGTTCAGGCCTGATTTACGATCTCGCGCAGCCCCAGCCTTTATTCTGCAAACGCTGGAGCGTGGCAGCCCCACATAGGATTATTCTTTTGTTTTATGACCCTGCTTACTAGTGCAACTCTGTTTACCCCGACCACTTCACTCAAAAGTTATTATATTTCAACTGTACCATAAAATCCAACAAGACCTATAATATTAGACGTTCATTAAGAGGAATGCGCAATGGCACATTTAAGCGTCTTACTTGCCAAACGCGTAATGGGTTTTCCTCAAACCTTGACGTGACTGTATTTTCCGTTGGTGCTACGGGTATACGGTTTACCTACTGTATGGTATTACCTTCATTCACAGGACAGGCCTTCAAACCACAAAGAAAATACGGATTTAATATCTACCAGCATCTACTATCCCTTCAAATGTGTTTCTTCACTACTGATACTCTGTTTAGGAAGGAGATTTCCTTGGAGCTGTCAGGCGCTGTCCATGGTGCTGAAAAAAAGAACAACTAATTGCAGACACAGGAACGAACATAGACACACATTATTCTCTCTCTCTCCCCCTCCCCTCTCTCTCTCTATATATATATTCGATGTAAAGGAAGATGCTGACTGGTCTGACTGCTGGAAATAAAAAAAAAGTGATTGCTTGAATTGTATCACGTTGTCTTGATGGTGTGTTTGTGTGGTGTGTGTCTGTTTCTTACAGACATCTAATGAAAGGTTTCCTATCTTTAGAAGTTTTTCGGTTAGTTTAAGTCAGAAAGATCTTTTTCTTCTTCCAGAATAGTATTTTATAATTTACTACTGACGGCTTAACGATTGCTTCTCTGTGTTGTGTCATTAAGCTCTGGCATACACCTTACCTTCCTGCTGAGGGCTTTGGGCTTCATTTTAGATAAACCTTTGTCGCCCTCCAGTGGCGTTCTTGAGCTTGACTTAATTCTACATCGAAAGGAAAGGAATCAGGGAAAAACATATTTTATAGGTTAGTGTGTGGACAGGGAAATTAAATTTAAACAAAGCTACACTGGAAAGTCTAGTGCTTAAAACTGCAGCAAAGTATTTGACTGTAGAAATAATCTGATCAGTAAATAATTGCTTACTGTAAACCTGAACAGTGAGTGAACATGAACAAGTATGCAACTTTATTAATAGCTGTGTTTTTTTAAATTTTCTATCAGGCATGTATATTTGAATTATGAGTCTGTGCTTACGTTACTAGAAACAGACATTTGTTGTTTATTTTATTTTTTTGCATTACATATTGAATGTTGAGATAATAAAGAACAATGTCCTTCAAAACTATGACCTAAGAATTGGCGTTCATAAAAAGTAAATCTCAACACCAAGGTAGTTTACAACAAGGACATGGCAGAACAATTGTTATCCATTAACATGTTTGTTACAGCAAAGAGAATGGACTCTGACGTAGTCCCTTCTGTAGCTTTTGCAGTCAAATGTTGCCATCTTCTGGTCTATCAGGTTCACAGCACCACGTTTATGGTGGTCAAATTAGGATGTCTTTTCAAAGTTGGCGTCAAGAGTTTGAACAAACATGGTTATGTACCATGCGGTTAAGACAAATACAGATGTTTACAGGTAAAAACCTATAAAAATAAAGACAATTACAGATATAAAGCTGAAAAAATATCAAAAATAAGTGGCAGTTTTGATCTTTTAAGTCTTTTTTCTTTCAGCCTTTGTGGCTTTTAAGTTACTGTGCTATTGTTTCGTCCAGTTTTAGACGTAGTTATTGAGCCGGTAGCCGTTGCTGGAAAGGGAGCAGAGTGAAGGAGCACGATTGTCCCTAAGGGCTTCAGGGCGCTTGTAGGGTGGAGGAGGAGGAGGAGGAGGAGGATAAATGTTGTTGAAGGCAGGGGGACGTGATGATGGTTGAGTCCTCTGCATTGGGAGGGGGCCCCGTGATCTGTTACCACAGCTGCTCCAGCACAGTACCAGTCCTCCGCTCAGACTGAGGCAGGCTGAGGCATATCCGAGATACACGGCCAGGCCGATCTCGTACTTCATCCCGTTGGAAAGGAAGGGGTTGTAGAACTCCATGACGACGTCGTTTGTGGTCCAGGACACAGTGACCAGGCAGAGCAGGCCAGCACAGACAAAACAAACCCCCCCACTAAGCACCAATGGAGACTTAATTGATGAGCCACGGGCAAAGCGGGTGCACTTCATCCCCATCGCAGACACCAAAGAAGCCAGGACTGAGGTGATGCAGGAGAGCACCATGAGGGCCCGGGCAGCCTGATTTGGGAGGAGAATAAACCAAAAACTTAATGCTTGGTATTATAACAGTTTTTTGATTGTTGTCTGTAAGGTATTAATCCACTTTTTAATGAATCCAAATACTTCAATATTATCAAAGTATAGATGGTTCGATTTAAATAGGTAATTCATTCTCACATCACTGTAGACTCATTCCCATATCATCAAGAGTACACATCTAAAGTGAGACTGGTTGCCTTTCTCAGAGAAGTGACAGATGTGGACACAAGTTAAAATAACGAGATGCTAGGCTTAGCACTGCAGCAGCACTAGTGGAAACAAAGTAATGTCCCAAGTTTAACTTGACATTGCTAGCGTGCCAGCATTGGAAAACACTAAACATTATGATTTTGTTGCTTCTCGGTCAAAACAGAGGAAAGTGGGAAGTATTGCACAGAGAAATCTTCCATTTTACTGTTCAAGATTTCCTTTGATTTAGAATTCACATGTTCACAGTAAAGGACATTCTCTTGGATTTCCACTGCCACATGGCCCTCCATCCATCTATCTTTCTGGATCTTATATTTTAAATGGTGCTTTTTTATAAATAATAAGGGTAAGAAATTGCCTCAAAAGCTAAAAATTGTCATCATAAATTTATCTGCTAGATATCTTCTTTGTTATTAATTGAAGGCGAAGTTTAGAGAATGGGAAAAAGTCAAATTTTATGAGTACAGAAAATGAGTCAATGCTCTCATTTAGGGGTTAAAAGCAGAAACAGTAAGTAACTGAAGCACACATAAGATACTCTGGATAGAGGCGTTTGTAGTACCTGCAGGTCTTGTGGCAGTGACAGCAGAGATCTGTACACCTCACACTGATAAATGCCAGTGCTGTGCCATACACACTCCATCCACAGGCCTTTCATGTAGCCGGTAGCTGTGATGATGTTGGAGCCCACATAGGCATTGCTGCGCCACTGTGGGAGCACAGTCGCAACTACAGTTCCTCCAAACCCCAACAGGCCCAAGAAGAAGCCGAGGAGTTGAACTGCCATACTTGCCATGATTCCTTCACTCTGACGGACACTCAATCTGCAGGGTAACGTCGAAATCATTGTTGATATGCAAGGAGACAAAGAAAGCATTTGAGTTTGTCAAAAGTGCTTCTATCATGAAGCAGTCTCATAAATAAGTTGGGTTCACAGATTTTATAAGAAAAAAAGGCAAATCAACACATAGATATAACGTATTGCCACATACATTAGAAACACTTTACAGTAACAACCAAGCTAAAGTCCCCCGGGCTGACGATGTGGATGGATTCCTCCTGTTGTCTGCATGGTCCCCAGCAGCACGATGAATTCCTCTGAGTTTACATCCAGTCACAGTTTCTGAGCCATTCCTCAAGTGTCTCCTGAGTGCAGGCAGAAAAAGCTGTCGAAACTTTCAGTTTTCTGGCATCAGTCTCCTGTGAGTGGCAGGTGACTGCATCTGTAACTAATGAGAGCAGTGTTCAGCTTCACCTGTTTAACGCTCTCCTCTGGAGGGCAAAGCACAGCAGTCTATTTGTTAAGCTCCCCAACACACCTCAGGAACGGAGAGGGAGGAAATTAAACATTTACAGAAACCACCCAAGCTGAGAGTACTGTTATAAACCACTAACTCTGAACACTTCCCACAGCTCTGCCGGGTATTTCAGAGGGAGGGGATGAACGGCCTGATGACAGAGCATTTCTAGCTGATGGGCCCCAAACCTGGACAATAAGTGAAAAGTAATGACTTATGTTGTAAAAACTGGCCCAATTATGTTATGTCTAATTTAACCTTTGCCCTAAGATCACATGGCACTTCAGTTCTCCATTAACAAAATGACCAGGAAGCTCCAGGCCTCACAAAAGTTAAGCATTTACTTTTGTCCCTTCCAAAAATGATCTCTAGATGACAAAATCCTGAATAATAAGCAGTCGACTTCAATGACAGGTCAAGTGTAAATGACAACAATGAACATATCTTCTAACTTACTACACAATAACCGTCCCAAGGGGCAACGTTGCCTTTTTAACAGTGCGGAAGTGACAAATTAAAACCCAAAGAAACCAAACAGTAGTCATGCAGAATAATTGTTTTGACTTCCTCAGAGAACAGAGGCTATTTATAAAGCCTGACTATTATCCATTGTTAGACCTGACACAGTCGGGGCCTCCTAAAACAGCAGAGATACAAGCGTCATTGTGTTTACTTAATGATTGACTACACGGAAGGAATAACAAGTAAGCAAAAATAACAAAGCGATGTTGTTAGAATTTTAACCCACACATTTTTCCAACAACACAGCAAAATCAATTCAATAATCATAACTTTTTAACACTTTCCAATCGCCTCGCACAATTTAAACTGTTCATGAGATTTGGCTCAAGCTTTCACATTTTCATCTTAGTAAATGACTCTACATAAAGAATACTTACCAAAAAGGTTAGAGAAGGATTACCAAGTCATGGCCAACAAAGGTGTCAGACGGCGCAGCAGACCAGCTCCTTCTGTCCCTGCTGCTTTAACAGACAAGAACACTGCAGCAGGAATATCAGACTTGTAACAGGCCATTGTAAGATATCATCATCAGCAGCTGCGGCATCAACACTATCCCTGTCACATCGTCAGAGAGGACATAAGAGACAGTCCCGGTGCTGGCTTGTTGCGTAAAGATTAACAGGACCAATGCCAAATGTGGACCCTGAGGCAGAGAAGTGCTGGCAAGCACTGAGATGGACAGAGGATATGTTGTCCTCAATGGCTGTGCTGTTTGTCCCATTAATTCAGCGCTCTTCATTTCGACATCTGTTGATCAATAATGGCCAACAACGTTCATGAGTAAATGAAAAAAAAAAAAAAAATCTACATATTAATTGATGAGCAACTTGTGGAAGGCAATAAATCTGTATTGACAGGAAAAAGGGCTCATCAGCAGAACATGACATGTGATGGCTGAACTGTACTTGATCTGTGTGTGTGGTACGTACTGTGCTGTAAACACGGTGGTCTTTAGGATCCTCTGGGGCAAGTCTTCTTCATTTGCCGTTCCTTTCTCTTCATCTGTATCCCAAGTGTGACCTGCCATGATTGCTATTGGAATGCAATTCTTTTCCTGGCCCTTCTTTTGGATCCCCTTGTGTATGATTTAGTTCTTTGTATGAGCTCTCTGGTGAAGACATGATCCTCTCCAAGGTTTGCCTGTGGGCGACGCCACATGAATGTGTGACCCTTAATAGTCTTAGTTAAGCAGAATAATCCCGTGATTAGCAGCTGAGCATACACTGTTGTGCTGTGCACTGTGCTAGAGGATAGCACAACCATGATGAGGTGCACGGTGCAGGCTTTCTCTTTTATACTGTTGTATGTCTTCAGAGGTGTGAAAAGCTGCACTCTTCTTTGTATTACGTAGAACATTTTCAACAAAACATATCTGGGTCAAAACGTTTTCTCAGGATATGATTTATACAGTCTATGATTAAAATACACTATAAACACGCACTGATGATGTGGTCATTCTGACTGAAATATGTTCACATGCAGTTGATCTAATGATGGGGGGATTGTGGTAGGTACGGAAACGACACTAGTCTAAATGAATCAGCACACATAGGAATAGTCAATAAATAAAATGAACTATCATGCAATAGCAATAAGTGTTTAAGTTTAACACCTAGATTACTGTTTTATATCTTATCATTTTTGTTTTGGATACCAGACCATAAAGTGTACTCTACTGTAGCACTCAAACACCTCAGTCTTTTGATTAACATATGATGCAGTGAGATTATTTTACTAGGAAACAAATGTTTTTTTTTACTATATAATGAATCAGGTGGCCGTAGTTGCACATTTCCTTGCTAAGTCATCACAATTATTTTTTTTATTTATTTAATTGAAACTGTTTGTAAGGTGACATGACGTACTGAAAAGTCATTCAGTGAGGCCTACTGTCATCTAAACCAGTGGTTCTCAACTGGATTAGCCTCAGGACCCACCACCATCAACTCATTCATGAAAAATTTCATATATTTTCAACCAACAATAGTATTTAATGAAAAATTGTGCAGTTTGGACCTCAGAAGGTACAAAACGTGACGGAAAAAATAACTGATCAATGTTAAAAAGCTCTTGAGGCACTTTTTTCCAAAGCACTCATTTCAAACCCACTTTTGTGTCCAGACGAGGGTTTTCACGCAGAATTGGGCTACATTATAGGTTCTACCAGGGGTAGGTTTTTTGTTTTTTTGTCTGTGGGTTGAGTGAACCAATTTGTGATGTAAAGTAAATTAATAATATAAACACACAACATTTATAAACTTTTTTTTGTTAATGCACAAATCAAACCACATCAACAAGCAGATAAGCAGGTACACATACGACACACCAATACACATGCACACACAGACCCTTCCCCGCCTGCCTGTGCACAGTCATTATAAACATTAAACAATAAATCAGTTAATTTATGTTGAGGAGGAAGAGGAAAAAGAAAAGACCAAGAACCAAAGGGATCAAGCAACAGGTTAGCTGTGCTTTAGTGAACATTTCTAAGCTACACAGTCACAGAGCTGTTTTTAAACTAGATTACACAACTGTGGAGGGAAAACTGCTTTCAGTGTTGTTATACTGACCAGGCATTTATGCTGTTATTTCATAAATATTGCAATAATTTGACAATGATAGCAATACTATTGTACTTTAAAGGCATGGCGTGGTGGAGATTACAGGCTTATTTTAAATTCTGGCATTGGGATGGTTTTTTTAGGGCTGGCTTTATTACCTTTTTTTTTTAGCTTTTTTTTTATTACTTATATTTTATTTGCTTTTCTTAATGAGGATACATCAAAATAAACACAGTATATAAATGTTGGTGTCAGTTAACAATAGTCAGTTTAGCCTCCCATTTTCCTTGGCATGCAGATTGTTGTAGTCTTAAATTGTGTGTAAAGTTCTCCATATCATGTAGTTTTTCAACAATGTCAAACCAGTTTCTCCGAGTGGGGGGGGGTCCTCCTTACACCACTTTCTTGAAATGCTTTCTTTGATGAGTTGGGCTAGTTTTGATTGGACATTGGGCTGGTTTGGTCACACAGACCTAGCAACTCTGGTCCCGACCCACTTTTGGGCCCTGACCCACCAGTTGAGAACCACTGATCTAAACAGATGATTCAAACCACATTTCCACTCTTAAGATCACTGCAGTTAATACCATGAACTACCCTACACATTGATTATTATTATTATCATTATTTTATTATTATTATTATTTTTTTGTTTCTTCTCTTTCACATTATTACTTGTGGATAATGATAAGCGATTTGCTTTTATGACACTAACTTATAATGATGTATTTGGGGTAGGTATATTTTACATTATGTAGATATTTTCGTATTTTCTTAGAGAATCTTTTGCATTTCGGACTTCAGAGGAAAAACACCTGAGTTATTTATTTCGCGCCGTTCAGTGACATCAAAGATCTTATATTCATCACAGATGACTCCACTCTGAAATCTGCTGCTCTTCTACATGTAAAGTGGTTTAATGAGAATACTCTGTTTAAAGTTAGCTTGTATTTCTACTTTCTTTATGGTTCAGTCGATGAACACATATCTAAGAGTTAGTTAATTAAGGTTTTATTTCGTTTAGTTTAAAGATAGCTTAGCTTTTGCACTAAGTTAGCTATTTGTAGTAACTTCGCAGGCTTAGCTGCTTCTCCTGCTACATCAAAGTGGAAGTAAAACTATTTGATGTTCAGCTAAAGTTGGGTGAGTTCAAGAATTTGTTGTGCCTTTTTATTTTGGATACAGTCCAGCGGTGATAAAAAAAAATGGCAAGAAGAAGCTCGAGAAATGTCCCGAAGAACATCTCTACACTGAAGTCGCAGCTTTACAAGAGGACTCATGTTCGTCCTCGTCCATGCAGGACCATCATGACCCGCAGCCAGTGTAACACCAGCTTCTTCCACAGGCTGCCGTCTGAGCTGTTCAACATCATCCTGGATAAACTGACTGGTATGTGACAGATAAACACCATACAACCTGCTTAGACAGCCAGTGAGCCACTTCAGTAACAAAACTGAAGATTGAATTCCAATTTCAATAGTTTAAATGGCATAATTGCATTAAAAAAACATTTACCTTTATTGCCTGTTCAATGTTCATTTAGAATTTAACTGGAGACTTTCATATACTTTTCTGTCAACACCATTTCTTTTCTTGGAAATGAGATTAAAAATACAACAGAATTTGCTCTGAGTGGTTTAAAGTCCTGACAATTTGAACTGTGCTCTGTGTTGTTTTGTATTAATCTCTAATTGAAAGAATATGTGTTTGTCAGTGCTGGATATCAGTGTGTTCACCATGGTTTCCAAGGACATCACAAGATTTGTTGTGGACTACATCTCCACTATGACCTGGAAGAACAAAATGATCATCCACAACTTTCACTACTCCACCTGCCTGGAACGGAGATCATCTATTGGACATTACAGAGACCTGGGTAAGTGGAGATGTATATGTTGATAATTAGCAGTGATATAGCTGAATTGAACATGATCTTGAATCAGCCCCACACTGTACCATAAATAAGCTATACTGTTAAGTAAAGGAATGGGACATTTTATTATGTGTCTTTTTAATATGAGAATGTGCTTCACTGCCTCAGGTCTGTTGTTCAAGAGATGTACCCTGTTGCTACCCACAAAGGAAAGGTTAAAGTTTATCTTCAGCAGGTTTTCACAGGTAAGAAAAATATTGCTGAGAGGATATGAGAGCGGATGGAATAATATAAATCATTAAATTTTCACATTTTCTATTTGTATAACAAAAAGTAGCTTTGTTCCAAACAGTTGACTTTTTCACCAGATAATCTTCATTTTGAAAATGTCTTCCTTTGTCTTGTATTTGTTAATTTGAAGCTGCACGAAAGGTGCTTTCTATCTCATCATCGGCATCGGAAATGTGGTCACATCAGGCTAAATTACGAGTTTATTTGATGGATTAATAGGAAAGGCTTGCGTACATGCAGACTTTGCATGTTGGCTACCAAATTCACATGTATCATTCAGCCCTATCTATTAATTATAACTCATGCGTCTGATGAGGCAAAATAAAATAAAGCTGTGTCACTGATCGGTTTTCAGATTCCCTGCTTCATGCTGGAGCAGTGTTTGGCACAAGTCTGCATTGGTTTCTCCTGCTATGGGGTCTTCCTCCAGGTGAGGCTCTGATATCAAGCTTTAAACATTTGAAATGAACTGAAACCTAAATGTAATCAAGCAGTTCAAGAATAAATGTCAAAAGGATGGCAAAAGACAATGAAGCATGCATATTAAAACTTACAAGGGGAAGTCCTGCACTGATACCGATCTAATTCTTAATAAATTATATTTCACTTAACTAACAATTCTCTGTTGCTGTTCTCTGTTGAATACTTTATAGACTCTGATCGCAGGGTGGGATGAGTTAGAGTGCCACAGAGTGTTCATCTTTCTCTGCGAACACACAAATCTGCTGCAAAAAATGGAGGCAGTCATCATCGGCAAACCAGGTATGTGTCTCATTATCTGAATGTACATGTTGCTGAATATTTAAAACAGTTAAATTATCATATAGAAGAGTATCCATCAAGGGGACATACATTATTTTGCAGAGGGATAATGCAAATAATGAGCTTTTACTGTTAAACCTTGTGGAAGACTGTGAGGAATTCTGTTTCTCAAAGTCCCTGTTTGTCTGTAGGGGCAAGGTGGTACCAGGAGCTGCAGCTCCGTCTTTTCTGCCGCCAGGTTCTCTTGGACCCGTGGCCAAACCAGCCAGAGTGTCAGTTCTGGCTAATGCAACTCCTGAAGCCCTGGCCTTTGGTTTGCCAGGCACGTTTACTGTTTATCCTATACGGACCTCTGCTGACTGAGGGTATGATAACTTTTTGTTTTTACACACATGAGATGACCTATGGAGTTGGTGTTGGACAGAATCTGCCTCAGTACATGATATAAATGATTAAAGGCAACAAACAATACAATTCAATAACACATAATATAATTTTAATAACAATAACACCAACTGTCTGCATTACTAAATAAAAATTTAAGGACATCTTTTGAAAGTCATCTCTGAGATTAAATTATGATCTGGATGATTTTAGCTTTATCCAGAAGATTGTGTCAGAATTTGTCTACACTGCCCTTCTAAAAATCATACAGCAGCTACAATAAGCCTCAGTAATGATTCCTAACACAGTGAATGATTTTGCACCATATACAGTACTGAAAAAGTGCAGCTTTTTGGCATTGGTTGATTTTTAATGTCATTTATTTTTTTGTGATCAATTTTTTTATTTCCTTTTATAACAGACAGAGTTACAACGATCATAAAAATACAGACAAAAAGTAAGAAGACAAAAAAGTGAACCATAAACCCTGTGGCGTTCTCTCCCTCCCCACCCCATAGGTCTCTATTATAAATAAATACTGTGTGCAGGGAAAACAGATTCCAAAATAAATAATAATATAGCGCTTACAGCAGTTTGTTAATTCTTTCTAGCATCGATTCCCATGCTGAGATGGTGAGGTTGTATCATTCAGGAGCAGCAGAGCGGGAGAGCATGGCACAGATACACCCAGTACATCAGATAGAATATCACAAACCTCACCCCAAAATGTTTTAACATCCCTGCATTCCCAATACATATGCATGTAGGAACCTGTGAGTCCTTCTGTGCACAATGTGCAGTTTGGGGATGACAGTCGTTTCATGAGATAAGTCTTTCTTGGAGTTAGATACGTCCTATGAGTGGAATTGAAATGAATCAGTTGGTGATCAGGGTTCCTCGAGGCAATAACAATCGAGGACCATATCCTCTTCCAGTCAGGCTTAATCTCTCCAGCATATTGTTTCAAGTCGCCAGCCCATACCCGTGCAATAGGCAACTCTTTATAGGAAGTTGTCCGGAAGAGTGAGTATATCTGAGAAACCACACCTTTATTCTGCCCATTTGGGGCAAAGATGGAATGCAAAGGATGCCTGGTAAGTGGAGAGTTCCAAGGTACTCCATATGCTTTCATGGATGCATGCAGTTGGAGGTAAAAGAAAAACGATGAGCTTTTTAATGTCATTGAAGTATGTTATATATATAAAATGATCTGAATAATAAGTACAGAAATGAGTTGAATTTAGGGCAAAAACACATCACTTCTAAGCTTTTTTTTTTTGTTGAAGAGGCCTGGATGGCTCATATTTGGCCTTCTTTTCACCTTATTGTTGTATATTTTTCTGTCATAATGATGTGGGGTAGAACTATGCTTTTAGTGATTGAGATGCTTCCCTCCGTGTAGGCACCCTGGGATGGCAGGATATGGTGGAGAGGGGACTGCCTCACAACGATCTGTGGGATCTTGCCAGGGCTTTCCTCCTGCTTCTAGGCAAAATGGAGGTCGAATGCCAGACCTCTAATTCAATGCTTGCAATCTTGGAGGAGCTCATTGGTAACAAAGTCAAGTTTTTTTTCATGTCATTGACACAGAACCTTATTAGACACCTATCGTGGCTACAGACTCTGATGTGTTAAGAGTTCTTAAGACTTAAACTCATGGTCTAGATGCATTCCTTAAAATAGACTATTGTTCTCTCATACTTGTCATCTCCAGTCATTCCCCAACAATGGCATGTAGAGAATGTGGCTCGTCTGTTGGTGCTGTGTGGCAGCAGTTTCAGCTACTCTGTTCTGGCCAGCAAGGCCATCAATGGACGACTTCCTGAGATCTCAAGACTCCTCGTGTACATCATACTGGTGAGAATACTGGGCATTTTATTTTAGTTGAATGTGCTGCAAACGGAACTTCAAGTTAAACCCATGTTAAAGGTATTTTGGTAAATATTTGGCTTTGAAAATCAGAAATTGACAGAACATTGCCCATATTTTGAACCATCTATAATGCAATAAGCTAACACAGTCATCATGCAGTTTAATAATATCAGATTAAACCTACATTCAGAACAAGTGCACACCTGGAAATTTGTGAAGATGGCAGTTAAATGAGTCATCACAAACTCATTGCCTACTGCTGGTCAATGTGACTGATTTTGAATGTATTCTCCTCCAGTTCAGGATCAGGGGGCTGGAGCCTGACCCAGCATGCACAAGGCAGAAGGCAGACACATTGTTGGAAAGGTCTCCTTTCTGTTACAACTGTCTGAATTTGCATAATTGTCCCCTGTGGGCTTAAATTGCCACTTCATGCTGTCCATGGTGCTGAATTTATATAGATTTTCTATTAACTTCTCATAGGAGAGTCTAGGCAGCTCTAAATCAAACTTTGAATGTATCAGTATCAGCTTCAAAAAACTACAAAGGAACATGGCTGATATCCTATAGGGTATCTGTTCTCTATGATGGACATCATGTTTTCCCACTGACATTTCTAATAAGCTTGATTTCATTTATTTTGATTGAAAACTTCTTGACCAATCTCGTGTGTGTACACATTGATCGTTACCCTAACCAAGGACCTAGGAAATTAAATATCTAATTAAAATAATTATTGACTTGATTCATTTTATGACAGGACAGAATTGTTACTGTGAAAAAAAAGAATCTGTTCAGTTCTTTGTTTTGCATGGTGGATTCTACAGGTGTGCGAGAAGGACGGCTATCACATGTCCTGGGTGGTGAAGTTGGTGCAGCAGATCTTCAAGGTCCTCAGCACACCTCCTGAAAAGTTCTGCCTCATCCAACAGCTGGAGAACATGTTCTCACAGGTCACCAGGGAGTTTTTTGAGTTTAGTGTTACAGGTGAGGTGCACCAGCTTAATTCTCAAGTCGCATCTAGACAGTAGACATTTATTTTGAAAAAGGTTGAATTGATGGACCTGATAGGAAAATGATCCCTTACTCTAAGTTTTTTTAATCATAACATTGTTATATACCACTAATAAAAGTTTGAAGAAACAATTACAGTACTTATTCCTTCAGATGGTAGGGAAAGCTATAGTTTGAAATGATTAAATCACAATACTGTGTGTAGGTATGGCAAGCAGATTAGTCGTAGTTACCAAATACCTTGTGCTTGGTTTACAGAAGTGGAGATAATTATTTTTGAATTGAATGTATGAAGTACCCTCTGGATACAATACACATCCTATAGGGAAAAACCATTCAAGTTTATTTGGTGTATGTGTGAGCACAGCCTGGTTGTTGTTGGGAAAATGATATTGCATGTAATGTGAAGCTGCTTGGTTTCTCTGGATTGTTGGTTGTTTATCCGTCTGACAGCTCAGCTGACAGATGGGAACTCCTGATTTATCCTCATTTCACTGAAATTGTTTGATATGTTATTCCAATCACCCCCCCCTCACACAATGCCCAAAACCATACGAAAAGTTTTTAAAAAACTCATTCATTTTATCATCTCTTCTCAGGAAATCATCTGGACAACAGAGAGACTTTCCAGACCCTGTGTATCCTGTTGGACTCCAGTGCTCACTTCCACACTAAATTCCTCCACATGCTCCTCAAATAATAAGTTGGAAAATTAGAAGTAACGAAACATGAAACATAGGATGGAGAGCTGAGATCTGCTAAACTGAAGGCGAGTACCTCTCTTGAAAAGATTAATAGGGAGAAAAGGAGCTTTGAAACGGTATTAGGATGGAGGTGAAGATGAACCTGAACATGTGGAATATGCTTCACAGTGAACTGTTTTCTGTATACAACACTGCATTTGTTGGTCGAAAACAGAACTGTTTCATTACCTGAGCCGAGCACCATGGTTGTTTTCTTAACATTAAAGTTAAAAAATCTTGTTCACCTTCAACATCTTGCAAGTTCACTTTTGTAATCTTAATTTATTAACACTGAACACAATGTATTGACACTATTTATTACAGTATTTAATATTTATTTTTATTGAACCTCTGTAAATGTGATATAATGATTCCATTGTTTTTATACAATTTATTAAATTGTCATATTTATCTTCTTGTACATATGTTTATGTGTTTGAAGATTTTTCTGGCAGGATTTGATGCTGCCCTCTTATAAATACAGAAACACAGCATGCACTCAGCAGATACCCCTTTATTATCCCTCAGTCAGGACCAGATTCAGCAGAAAACTATTTCCAAAAAATACAGAGGTGACAAAATCAAATCGATTAACTTCTGTCACGGAATAAAAAAGTAGTAGCTTTTATAAAGATGTTTACATGTTACTTGAAGTAGAAACAATAAAAAGGACATTTTCACTGTACAGCACGTTTTTAAATTGCATTCAGTATGTCAGTAATGACATGTAATTAATTTCTCTCCAGTGGGCGCTTTAAATGAGTAGTAGCACTCACAGGTAGCAGCGTCCAGTAGGATGAATATTTAGATGGTGAATGAGATCCATTTGGTGTGGCAGCAACAACTCCATGGTGACAGGCATTTCAATGATTCAAGTTTTCATTGTTTTGATATGATCTGTCAGGAGAAAAAAAAATCGACGTCATGATGTATGTTGTAAATATGGAAACAATTTAAAAAAAAACGAATTCACATATAGAACAATGTTTTTTGTATGCATCGAAATAAACTGGCATCACAAACAGTAACATTTACAAGTGTACACAACACAAGATTTACGTTTAAACTGAAAAGCAAAAGCCTCATTTGAATGGGATTATTCAGTCAGGTGATCAAATGATTACGTGTTTGCTATGTCACAGAGATCTTCTACTATTGGATGTTCTTAGTTGTTCTCCCACTCTGATCCTGTATTGTATAATGCCTATAAACCTCCCTGCACATAACAGGCTCTTTCTGTGTCTGTAGCTTTAAAGAAAATGAGCTGTCTAACCACGCCCCTCTAGAAGGGCTTTGGTAGCTGGGGCTTTCTTGCACTATGCTCTAGTGTTTACGTTGAGAAGGCAGACTCAGGACAGAACAAACAGCTAGCTAAAGAACTGTCACCAACATAGGGGAGGGGTTACTGCACTTTGTGATGTCCCAAAGGTAAGGTGTGTGACCTTTAAATGACCACCCAGAAAGACACTGATGCACAATCACTTTACAAGAAGACAAAATGCAGCATGGTGATACTTACTGTGCAATTTGCTCTATGGGTAGGGAAACAAAACACATATTTGAGGTTAAAATGTAATTTCTGAGCACAAGTTTATCTAGTAGTTCTTTTTTTTTTCTAAATCAACTTTAAAGAACAAATTACCTTGTAGCCAGTCCAGCCCTTCCTGTAGGCCCTCCCCTTTGATGGCGTTGCTCGGGCTAGAACAATAAATTGTTGATGAGTTAATCTCCTTGTGGCATGCATTCACTTTCACATGACTTTTCCTAGGTCCTGGGTGTTAAAAGCTCTCTAGCTTTTAATCCACCCTGCCTTCCATCTGTCTAATAAGTAAGCGGGGTGGAATACACACAAATATATAAGAGCAATGATTTTGAATAGGTGGTGCTTTGCTTTTCTTACAATGTTTAACCTGATGGATTGAAAAGGAAAAAACAAATCTAGGAAGTAAAATTGGGTTATAAATGTATCTGTATGAGCTAGTAAGAAAGACATTAATGATACAGATGGGAAATGACAGGTCTTTGTTCAGTTTGCTTTATACCCTTCATAATGGTATATATATCATCATGTGGTCACCTGAATGCCACTTCATTCTTTTAGGACTGCGTGTGAAACATACAACGTATTGACTTGTTTCTTTGAAAAAAAAAAGAAATGTAATATATTACCAGATGTGCCAGGGTTTGTCTTTGATGTTCTCCAAACACAACATCTGTGTGACCTTCACTGACGACATAACGTCCCGCAGATCCATCTTGTTTGCAAAGAACAAAACAGGTATCTTTTTGCAGCAGATATCTAGGGAATAAAACAGAATGAGTGGCATAGAGGGAGACATAACAAATATTGTGCAGTTTCACTTTGATTAGTAGTTAAGGTGGCTGTATAGATGTAGAAATCTGAAAATGTGATGGTATTCTAAAATAATACATCAGGGAATAAAGTTGCACTATGTTGGACTATGTGCCATAATATGAGACTAAATCTAGCAAGTTGGAAGTGTCTCTTTACAGTATTTCCAGATTTCTTTCTTAGAAATAAGCTTGCAAATGATGTTTACATAAGAAGTCTTTCGCCAGACTAAAAACGCGTTCACTCTTAGCCTACCATGCCCGGTGATTGAACATTGAGATTGATTTTTTTATTGGAAAATAAGCATACAGCTAATATGCTAAAGCGCTTAAAGATGATAATTATTAATGAAACTGCAGCATTTACATGAACTCACAATACGAAAAAAACAAATTGACTCAATATGTATTTTGTTAATTGCTCCACTTTTTTCCCGCATTTATATATATTTAACACATTAGGGTATAGAGGATTATTCAGTTAGGGCTTTTACTTTTTTACCCTTTGTATTGTCCTTATACAAACGGTGTGAAGAGAATTGAGCCAAAAAATAAAGATACTGTAAAGAGTTTTTTTTACCTTCATGGTTTAGAAGATTATTTAGTTCTTCTTTGGCAACAACCATTCTTAATTTGTCACTGCTGTCAATAACAAATATGATGGCATGACTTTCTCTGAGGAGGACAAGAAAAGAAGTTTGAATTGATACAAAGTCTTATCACTGTAACCTTCATGTATCGTTATATGTTATGATCATTTAGTGTCTTTTTCTTACTTGTAGTAATGCTCCCATAGGTTTCTGTATCTACCCTGTCCGGACATATCAAAGACTGTAAAAGACAGGCTGCAGGCGGAGAGAGAGAGAGAGAGAGAGAGAGAGAGAGAGAGAGGGATGGATGGAGTGTTAATGCTGTTTGTAGGCACGTTAACTATAAATGAATATATATGACAAATGTCTAGAGAATTTTACCTTGAACTCTTGAACTTTTCAATGTTGAAACCAATTGTTGGGACTATTTCTTGAGCCGGTGTCTGCATGCATCCATACAAAATATGCATAGACAGACACATACACACAAACACACACACAAAAAAACACAGACAAGTAACAGCAAGAGCATGTCAACACAGAGATGGTAATAGAAAGTATGATATGGGCTTTACCTGACTAACATGTTTCCAGTCTTCTGACAATGGGCCTAAATGATTGGAATTCTGAAAACAAGCAACCAGTGAATGATTGCAGTGAGGAAAGGGGGCAGGCCTTTTCACATTATTTATCCAAAATGTTCATATCATAAAAAAAAACAATATTTTAGCTTCTGTTCTTATATCACAGACTTCATGAGCACATAGGTCTCTCTCTGTCTCAAATGGACAATTATCATAAAAACAATTATCATTAAAGTGGGCAATGAATGAAGTCACTAAAAAGTCATATAATAAAAGTCATATCATAATTTGATCAACTTACATTTGCAGGTTTAAGTTGGTTGATGATGGTAGTTTTGCCGCTGTTGTCCAGTCCCAAACACATTACGTTGACCTCTTTTTTCCTCAGGCCGAGCCAGCCTGACAGTTTGTCCAGCAACCCCATTTAAACTGATTGATGTAACACTAAATAACTTTAAGGCATCACCCCATAGATAATCCGACTACTGGGAGTGAAATATAAGAGTTTGAGTTGACTCTCAAACAGTTCGGTAAAGACAAACACGAGTAGTGGTGTTCTCAGTTGGTGCTGTGAATAGTGTCACAAGCTATGATTCCGCCTGGGCATCCCGGCTTGTAACAGGTAATCCTATTAGGGTGAATTAAGCTCTGTGAACCATCCGGCGACCTGAGCATGAAGTATGGAGCTTTTGTAGGCCTCCCACCGTGATGTATTTGATCTACTACTCTGACACCTTACTGTTCCTCTCCTCAGCTTTCCTCATTTTCAGCCAAGGCCAACATGCTGTCAGTCTGTGTGCTTCAAAATTATTCAAACAATCTGTGACAAGAGTGTGTTTGTGAATTTACAGAAAATGACAGTCAAGCACAAACAACTGTAACATTTCTTTGTATCCATAAACAAACATGTATAAGGACAAATTTCATATGCTAGAAACATGACTTTAATGGACAATGTATTTTTAGAAGACATGTGGCACACCATCAGAGAAACAGTCATCTATCCATTCTGAGAATGGATTACATTTTCATGATGACCGCGGGAATCCAATTTTGACTTCCAACATGGCAGGTGTGCAGCTGGTCAGTGGTCCAACAGCTCCATCTTTTGGTTATCAGATGTGTAAGACTTCATGATCGTTCCCAAAGTGACATTACTGAAAAGACTACCCCTCCAATAATTTTTTCCATTCTCAACAGCTTGCCTGAGTTTGAAATTGAAACAAAATTCAATAAGCAGTCAACCACCAGAACTGTTCATCTTTATTTGCAAATAAATATTCGCTGTAACTGCCTCTTACAGTGTGCAAGATCTACAACATCTCTTTGGAAATTATAGAAAAATAAAATACAAGAATTATAAGTATACTTGTACTTTGTACAAAAGAACGTTCTAACATTGCTCAGCAGTAGAACATGCTAAACAAACAGCATCTGATATTTTCCATATTCTGTAGAGGTGTGAAGACCATGGGTGATGGTGTGCATATGTATACTGTACGTCTGTGTGTTTTTATTCCTGAAGGCCTGGCTGCATAACTACATAGTGACCCAAAAGGCACAGATCTAGAGATCCAGTTTGCCTTGGAAAATATTCATTTAGTCACAGAAAAAAAATCAGCTGATGAGGGGCATGGGATCTTACAGTATGAATACAGAATACAACTAAAAGCAATGGTTAGGTCCTGTGTCTGTACTGAAACTTCTGAGCCACTCTAAGGTGATTTCTATCTTGTATGGTTAACTAATTGTAAGGCATTTTGTTTGTGTGTGTGTGTGTGTCTGTGTGTGTGTGTGTGTGTGTGTGTGTGTGTGTGTGTGTGTGTGTGTGTGTGTGTGTGTGTGTGTGTGTGTGTGTGTGTCTGTGAGTACATGAATGATGATGTAAGAATAACACATTATGAGTTATGATGCTGCTGTTCGTGTTTTATGTTCATTTCCTATCTGACTCTTTGTCCTGACCACAAGCAACTAAGATTACAGCCTTAGCCCCGTTTTCCACTGGCACGTTTTAAGCTACTTTTGCTTCCACCAACTCGACTAACTAGTTATATCCTCCAGCACTGCCTAATCACCACTGACTTACAGACTGGAATAAAAACAAACTTGATTTCAATGGCAAACATCTGACAACTTGACATCATCTTTTCATTTCACACCATTTTTATGTACACTTCTCTCCCTAACATCCACAACCTTTACATGACTGCATGACTGGAGTAAAATTACTTTGTGAAGAATGTCCAGGTGCTAGTAGTTATACTGCTCTGACATCTCGGATCGTTTTGTCCCAGAAGTGCAAAAACACCGGCCTTTGCATTTATGTGTACAGGCAAAACTAAACAAAAGAAATGTATATCAAACAATCTCAGCTAATTCTGAAAAACCATACAAGTCCAGGTTAAGTTTTCAGACAATTTCAAACATCTCCTATCTATTTCTAAACTCTGTGAACATTCATATGTTAAGACAGTGGAGATTGTGCACTTTCAGGCAATGTATAACATTCACTATCCAAAACAATCTGGCTTATCAAACAACGATGAGTACACTGGTTGCTCAAAACTGTCAAAATAGACTTGTATGGTTGTTCATCTGAAGGCAATAGATCCAGATCTGCAAGCTTAGTATCCGACAATAAAACAGGTGGATGATATTTCTGAGAACCTAAGGTTAAAATGTCAGCTAAAGTTCTGTCATTGCACGACCCTTCTTGTCTATCTCTATCCGAAATACTGAGGTGACTGCATAATTCTGTATTGCTGATTTTGGATAGAAATCTTATATAAATATATATAAATCATTTTAAACGAGATCCAATTTACTAGGGCTTTCACATACAGGACTGCACATTTATAGATATAGGGTTATGATAATAATTAGCCATTAATTGTCTATACACTTTTAAACATTCAGAAAAGCTCTTCTCACTTCTTCCTTCAAGTATACGCATACCAGATTCTCTGGAGAGAGTGTAAACGTAAGCAATGCAAATAATATCTTCATGATGAATTATAAAAACATAAGATAATAAATACTGAGGATACTTTTTATCAAACTTTTCAATTGCACACCCGTTAGCAGCTACATGAGCACATAACTAAGAGCAGAACAAAAAAAAGTCAAAAGATTTAGTAGATTATGTTTGCAAATCTACATCTCTAGATATTGTTGCTTCATACACAAAGTACTGCTGCTGCAACAAGGCATTACATTCCCCTAAGTAAGGGCCTTAGCCAGTCTTTTGAGTCTGTAATAGTCTGGCAGGACCAAATATTTCGGGTTCGGGGTGTATAGTAGGAAAACATCTGGATGTGAGGAAGACCAGGGGGCAGTCTGCTGTGGTAGTCAGTCTGATGACCTCTTGCATGAGGGGTTAAGACACAGGCACAGGCTGGAGACTGTCTGTCCAAAGGTCTAGACTTCACTTCCCTCTGGTCCATCTATCTGTCCATCCAAGGCTGTGTTAAAGGTGGTCCTCATACATGGAAACCCTTTTCCTGTTCGTGCAGTAGCTGAAGGCGGAGGGTTTGCACGCTGCTGATGATCCGCCTCTGGTGGCCTATCAGCTCCACCCCAATACTCCTCACATCTCTAGGCCGAGAGGGGAAGGACAGACACACAAACACAAATGGAAACCACTTTAATCTCACTTTTGAGGACTTTTCAGTGACTTCCTTCTCTCTTAGTTGAGTGGATATTGTTCTCACTGTCAGGTAACAGGCAGTGATTTTTTAAAGACAATTATTCATATAAGATTGAAGATTCAATATATAAATCTAACTGTGAGGAACTCCTTTTTCTATCCTACATATAAACAAACAATTTATGTTATATGTGCATCAAAAAAAAAATCTAGTGTGTATTTTAGAAGACACAACATCATCAAGTAATGTGAAAAGTTGTAAATAACAAAACGGACTCCCATAACTTTATTCTACATTTTCCATGATGCAACTTGTAAGTCTTTAATAAGAGACTTGCCTGATTTGTACCCAAATCTTCAAGACATTCCCAGTTTAAAACGCATACTATCTGTTTTTGGAAGTTTCAACTTGAAACTGAAATAAACCTGACTGCATCACTATAACTTCATCAGGGTATCTCAGACTTTGACGTTCACCCTGAAGTCACAGGAGGCATTCACATTAGTAATCTGACTGCAGGAACTGTTGGAACCCTCCCACTTTTTTTTTATTGATTCCACACCACAGGAACTTTGAACTATTTTAGTTCCAGGGATCCCATTTAGAGGAACCTCTTTAGCTCCTGCTTCAGAGTAGGTACTCTCCCAGCACCATGGGGGTGCGACTGCAGACAGAAAAAAAGTTCCCATGGTGTGTAGTTCTCAGGGAACTCTCTAGTGGATAGTTCCTCTTCAAAAAGTCAACAGAACTGTTTGGACCCAAAACACCTATTGTAAAGCCATACATTAAATCAAACAGAACTTTTTAAAACTAGTTAAATTCCTCTTTTAAGAAATAATTCTACTAAGTGAACTAGTCTTATTTGGGTATTTGGTACTCACTCGATACTCATCCTTGCCACAGAGTCTATTGTGTTGTAGCCTGCTGCCATGAAATTGCTCTTGTACTGGCTCATCTTAATGGAGTCCAGCCAATCGCCGATGGAGATGAACATTGGGTAGTCCATTTCCTCCCCCGGAGACTCTGGTAAACTGACACAAAAACAAAGCCTTTGATGCAAACTTACTGGCTTAAAGTTTGAAAGAGTGAAACACATTGGTCTTGATTTAAAAAGTTAAATCTCTCTCTGAAGGTACAGTCTTTGGTTGTATTTAGGATCTTTTCTTACTTTGATCACAACATTTCTGTTGATTATAACTCAAAAATTCTCTCGACCTTTATTACAAGGAAATAATACTTCTGTAGATGCTTGACAGATACCATTTTTGTTCACTTCTCCTCAAAGTTACTAACAGTCTAACAATAAACAGAACTAGGACCTCAGTACTTTACCTCTGAATGTCTTCTACCAGGGGCAGCAGACTGCTAGGGTTGCGGATCAGCTTATCCAAGAAGGAAACCACATCTGTGAATTTGGGCCGCTGACTTCTCTCCTTCTGCCAGCAGTGCAGCATCAGCTGGTGCAGGGCAACGGGGCAGCCCATTGGAGCAGGCAGCCGGTAGCCCTCTTCAATGGATAGAATCACCTGGAGAGATTATTGAATGTGAATACAGATGAAAATGTTTGCACAGTGTCACTATGTGAATTTGAAAACACTTCTTAGACATGTTGGACAATATCAGCAGATAAAAGTAAATACTGCTAAAAACGTAATGTTTCTCACAGGAGCTTTAAGCATGTATATTTTTAACCATTTTGCTGGTTGAGTGGCAGCAGAAAAAGTTACAAGCAAAACACTACCATACATTCACATTTTTAAGCAATGTGTTATGGACTTCACATATTCCAATCCACTATTTAAAGTCTTTTTGCCTATTTTTAGTCTCCAACAACTTCAACTTGTGATTCATAAATGCTGTTATGTAAGCTTTTTCATATCCCCCAACCTTATTTATTTGAATTCCTGAGATGGAAAATACATTTAAACTAGTTCTTTGTTATAGTGCCCTAACCTCATCTTTACAATTAATCACCTCCAAAGAAGCTGAAAATTTAAAGGCGCTATATGTAACTTTCAAAAATACTGCGTTTGTAGTGACACCGCAGGCCTTTAGGCGAACTGCACCAGTAACCTGTTGCTTGCTCTCGCTGGCGTGCTCGAGCATCATCATCAGCCGCGAAACACTGGATATTTACCGCCATAATGTTTACAGAGTGGCCTTTTTCTGGCTGATTCCACATGTTGAATCGCTGTGAGCCGGCCGTCGCCAAAGCGGTTGGGGGTAGGAATCTCTCTGATTGACTGTTCAGCTAAGCGAAACAGGAGAGCCAGTGCACGGGAAGAAATACGGAAGTGCCTCTTCTATTCTTTTTCCACTAATAAAAGACTGACGCCAGCGCCATTTTCAACTTTTTACCAGACATTATTCTCGATTAGAAGTTCGTATATTACGAGTGTTGAGCAACAGCGGTGAGAAAATTGTCTTCTCGTATCTCAAAAACGGTTTATTTATCCGTGTTCTTCCTCATCCTTTTCAGGTTTCCCGCCGCCTGCTGGCATGGAGAGTTATTGCCTCTCGCTCGTACTTGGTGGTTGGCTGTCGGCTGCAATCTTTGCGATGTGTTCTAGTGCAACTTTTTGGCCAAGACAAAAGGCGAGGCCGACGCCACAGGCGGCCTTTGTCGCCACCAGTTCTCTGCCGTCTGTTTGGTGTGTCAGGGCCCTAAGCGGAGCGGAGTGAGGAGGACGTCGAGAACGCGCATATGACGTCTTCCAGGAGCTTTCGCGGAAAAACCGACCTGAGTAAAAATGTTATACAGGCAACACAGATAGACAGTGAACATCTACTTTTTCACATCAGTTAACCGTTCGCTTATTAATGGGCGATTAAAAACGATTTATACATGTAAAAAGTTTCATATAGAACCTTTAATGTGCTTACACTCATACAGAAGATCTGCATCATATCTGTGAGTCTCTGGGAGTAGAGATCTGTGTATCTTTTGTTGGGAGCTGTGGTAAGTGGCTGACCAGGATGAGATAGCGTGTAGCTGGTTTTACAGCTTGGCCGGCCTTTTGCCTTGGAAAGCATTTCTAAGCAATTTCCAAACACCACAAATCCGCCTCAAACCCCGGGACCTTAGTAAATGTGTGTGTGGGGCTGTCTGTGTATAGATGTGTAGAAATCTGTGTGTAAGGGGTTGAAGGGATTACGGTTGAGCTTTCACACTCAGCGGAGAGAGGGATGGATCTGCTTCCTTTGCGGCCCCTCCAATCCCTGACCATAGCCCAGGGATCAGCGGGTTTGCGCCGCCACACTGAATTCACAGCTTTAAACTCCCCGTCTACCGGACCGAAGTCCTCTGAACCTCTGACCTTTACTGATCTTTCCCTTTTCCTCTCACTCATCTTTCTCTTCCTTTTAGTGAATCTCAGCAGCATTTCTGTTCTCCCCTCCCCTCTCTCAGAGGTAAGCTTTTGATGTGGGAAAACAGTCAGGGAGCAGGTTAAAGGGCAGCAACTTTAACAGATTTATTGAAAAGTAAACTCAGAATTTACTCAGTGGCGCAGGACTTGAATTGAGGAGTAAATATTGAGCTGTGTTGTAGTCAGGTTGGGCAACTATGCTTGTGAGGGAATATTTGAGGAAACCACATGTACAAGACTCTCCCATTTTTTTTGAACAGTCACTGATATGCCTCTGAAAAAAAATCACTTTTCACTTATTTCCTGTACAGTAAAATCCTGGAAGTATTTTAGATACATTAAAGTCCACTTGTGACACATATATTATATAGAGAAGGTTTTGTAAATGTGTATGTATTTCCTTGGTATATCAATTTGTGTTTCACACCACAGCAGCTAATACAAGGGACAAACTAAAGAATCAAATTACAATTCATGTGTACTACCTCTTCCTGACTGCAGCAGCCCTACCTCCATTGGCATGTTCCATTTTTTTTGCCCAGGGTGGCCCAACTGGGGTATTAACTTATGCAGGGGTGGCCTGATGTTTGTGTGCACTAACAAAATAATATCTCTAATTAATTGAACTTCTCTGTCTCCATTAATAATATCTCCTTTAACACCTAAAGCATCATGCAGATGTTATATACCTGTGGTGTTAGTTTCTTTAACTTTAAAAGCTAACACAGCATTGGGAAAACATGTTAATCTTCTAGCTTAATCTTGAAGAACTCACAAAGAACATGGTTGTCCAAAGTCACATTAACAGGACATAAAACATTCCTTCACACAGTTTTCATTGCCAATACATTTGACAAGATTTAAAGAACAAACAAGAGAAAATGTGCTTTGTTGAAATGCAAAGAATGCTATTTTGCAACACAGACCAAATAGTTGTTTTTAATACAAGTCCTTCCTCTGAAAAGACAAACACCAAGTCATAGTTTAGGATTTTGGGGTGCAGATTTCAAGTTGGGCCTGGCCAACCATCTGGACACACCCATGGTCTTTTATAAACACCGCAAAAATATACCAAAAGCTTTTTGTTTCAGGGTGCACTTGACTCTGCCCATTGTTTGCCCTCTGACCCAAATACAGAATACACAACCTCTTTTATGACTGCGATACTCACATCCTGATTAGACATTTCCCAATATGGCCGCTCCCCATATGACATCACTTCCCACATGACTATGCCATAACTCCACGCGTCACTTGCAGAGGAGAATTTCCTGTACGAGATGGCCTCAGGAGCAGTCCATCGGATGGGGATCTTACCACCCTGTTCACACACACACACACACACACACACACACACACACACACACACACACACACACACACACACACACACACAGATAAAAATGAAAGATTAAACACACACTGACACAAATAAAAGTGTTAGAACTCTGAGGACATGCAGCCTGAAAATGTTAGTGATATCAACTGATTATGCACAACTTCATGTAACACATAAGGTGCCTCAACCCTGCAAACATCACTTTCCATCAGACCTTTGACTGAAGAAACAAGCTGTTGCATTAAGCTTAAGCTCCTGCTGAGCAGTTAAACCACACATCACTTATAGCTCTACTATTTTTAATCCTGAGACCAGACCTATCACTTTGTTGTTTATCACTTCCTATTTCACCCCAACTCCTCTCACCTTTCTCATAACCTCTCGTCATGTTTCTCTTCTCGTCTGCTCTGCTCTGCTCTGCTTACTCTTCTCTTCTCTTCTCCTCACTTCACCTCTCCTCTCCCCTCCTCTCCTCTCCTCTCCTCTCCTCCTGCCTTTTCTCTCTCCTCACCTCACCCTTCACTTGCTCTTGGTTGACCTCAATGACAGTCTTGTGCGTGGACTCGGACAACTTGGAGCCCTAAACACAGCATTTCCTACACACAATAGCCTCAATACTAACCAGGAAATGGAGGTCACCGTGGGCTCAGACAGATTTTCAGAACATGATCCTTTCAGCACAATAGTTTTTGAAGTTAAGCTCTTGCTATCTCAGGCAACTCCATCTTTTGCTGTCTTACAAGAGAGGAAGGCTAGAGTGATGCACTGGTTTGCTAAATTAAAGTATGACCGGGGACTTTTTACTGCAAAATTTCACATGTCTTTCCAAGGACTTTTACATGCTGACAAAATGTAGGGTTTGGGGAAGTGATAAGCTTGCTTTTGGGAATAAAATCAAAAGAAAAAACAAGAGCAGCTATTGGCAGAGTTAAATAAATTACTTGTATGTTATTGTTATTGTATGTTATAACATGTATGTTATAACATACATGTTATGTTCAATTTTATTAAACATTTACTTGAAAAAGCTGACAAAACACACATGCATCAAACGCATAAATCAGATGATGTTGTATCCATCCAAGTTTGAACTTCTACACATATGTAACACATTGGCTTGTATCTTCTTTGTTTTAGTGAGTTGTGTCAGGCGTACCGTTGTGGTGTAAGCAGCCTCTGGGTCGTCCTCCAGGACTCGCGACAGGCCGAAGTCTGACACTTTACACACCAGGTTGCTGTTGACCAGGATGTTCCGAGCTGCCAGATCTCTATGAACGTAGCCCATGTCTGACAGATACTTCATGCCTGAAGCAATACCACGCAGCATGCCCACCAACTGGATGACAGTGAAGTGACCGTCATGTTGCTGACAGGGAGAAAAGGGTATGGGGAAAAAAATTATTAAATCAGAAGAGTTATTGCAAAACCCAGGGATATTACAATGGTGCAAAAAACAAACACAGGAATAACTCTGAAAAACATAATGGTATGGCAGGGTGAGTGTGGCTTAGTAGATGAGTCCTTCGTGTCTAAAGAGGAAGGTCAGGGGTTTGATTTCCAGGTCCTGTGGCCACATGTCTGATGTGTCCTCCGGTAAGACAGTTGCTGCCACTGCTCCGTCAGCCGAGCATGAATGTGTATGAATGGGATTACAGTAGCTGACGCTGATAGCAACTTTACATAGAAGCCATCAGTGTATAAATGGGTGTGAATGGTTAGGTGTGACATGTGGTGTAAACTGAAGTCCATTTACCATTTTTTTATAGAGCAGCAGACTATAAATTGAAAATGTTCACTGCTTACATGAGAGACAAAGTATTTAGTTCAAATCATGCTTATAGTTCATTGATAAGGTACAAATGCTTATCTGAATTTGGTTATGGTTTTGTTTCGTTATGGCTCTGTCGATTTTAAAACAATTCACATCAACATTGTTTCCTTAAAAAAAAATACAACCATAGCACAGAGATAATCCCTCCAATTCTCAGATCAACTCAACACTTACCCTCAGGAATGAGTCCAATGATCCATTTTCCATGTACTCCACCACAATCATCACAGGCCGACCTGCAAACAAACCAACACAAAAACACCTCTTATTTTCAGATGTCATTTCTGAGCTGTAATAGATTCGTTTTGCAAGAACAAAAAAAACCTACAGTGGAAGTTGAAAGGCAAGACTGAGGAAATGGGACGAAACACTGTTTGACACCAAAGTTATTTCCATTTATTTACAAAAAAGACTGAGGAAAAATAAAATGCTTGCAAGCATGAAGTCAGATCGTTGTCTGTGCAGAGATTTCCTCTTGGACCTCTGACCTCTACATTACATGTAGGTTAATATATGTTAGATCAGAAATACTTTTTTATAGAAATCACAGTAAAAGCATTGCTGTAAAATCTCTATTATCATATTTAATGTGAACGGTGTTAAATTAATAGTTTGTGGTTTGCTATTAGGAGGACACAGTTTAGACACTAATATTTGAATCTAAAGGTGTTTTACCTAAAGTTTCAAATGTTTTTTCAAATGTTACCTTATATGATTTTTAGCACAATTTTTTTAAGATTTATTTTTGGGCTTTTTGCCTTCATCTGATAGGACAATGGATAGAATCCTCCATACATGCTACCTAACCGCTTGTCCATCTGCACCCCCATGATATTTTACTACTAACGTTATTTACCCTAAAACTTCTCTTAATATCCCAGGATTTTATTTACTTATTTACTCCAGTCTATGAAATGACCCTTCCTTTGCTTTTAAAGATTTTCAAACAAAACAAACAAAATAGAAAAGCCTATAAAGTTGTACATTTACAGCAGAAAGAATATTTAAGTAGCCTATGGAAAATAAGAATATAGATAAACACATTTCACAAAAAATCCTTAATTTGAGTTTACTCTGTGCAGAGAGAGGCCTCTCCACTGTGGAGAGAGGGAGGCACCCGTGTTAACATATTTTTGATCTGCAAATTAATTAACACCAAATACTCAGAGGCCTCTAATTAAGACCTGCCTTTACGGTATTTATCAACACACCGGGCTAGTCAAAGCGACCAGGGCTTAAATCGGGATGGGCTTTTATTTGAAGTTTTACGGTACGTGTTGTTCATACTGAAATATTGGGGAAAATGACTGCATGTGGTTCATTAAACTATTAGTTGACCAACACTGGCCCTGATCCTGTCATTAACTTTAACACAATATTCAGAGTCATGTAGGAGACTGGTTAACACAATAGCTGACAAAAATCACACTCTGCAAATATGTGTTCATGTGTGTGTCTGTTGCACCTGCCAGTCTGAGACAGGGAAAGTGAAGGAGCTTGGGTAAACACACATCATGAGCTGATTGATGCGTCAAGTCAAGACTCTGAATTCATAAAACTTTTCTATTTCAACATGTCAAACCTGCCGAACTCAACCTGTTCAGTATGCAGTTTGTGTTTGGCTTGAACATTTCGTTAGGAACACGTTCAAGCACCATCCCTCTGTACAAATGTTAGTGTTCCCCTGCAGAGGATCCCTACGGGGTAAGAGATTGACTGGTTTACAGCTGGGAAGGCGGTTGTCCAGGCCTGTGTGCTGCTGAGCTGTTAAACATACTGAACTGCTGGAAAGAGAAATAAAAGTATGACTGTGGTGAAGAAACACTGTGATATGACACTTCGAATTCAAGGCAGCTGTTTCCCTCACATGGGAATGTGAAAAACCCCATAATGGAAGGCCAGAAGCAGTTTCATACTGCAGGGGGAAAACATGGTGCCATGGAAGTGTAGTTGAGAAAAAGGCTTTGGATTCACATTTTCAGGACTTTCAATATTTTCGCAGTACTCCTGCACTTTACGCTGGAGACGGTCCCAGAAGCTGAACCATGAACAGTTTGGAAAGAGTTTGCTTATGATGAATTTAACCAAAAGGGCCACTAAGTCCCTTAATGTTGACGCCTTTCCTCTCAAGAAAGTTAAACATTCTGTATCAAAACCCATTAATATCACCTATGGCTGTATGTTTCTAAGTGTTGTGGGTCCACTTTTCTGTCACATATTTTTGACTAGTCACAAATAAGAGACAATTCAAGACCGGATCAAAAGACTGTTTGGAGAAAACTCACAAAAAAACCCACAGGTCCCATGATGGTGAGATTTATGCTTCAACAAAACTGGATGAGAACTGGTTTGAAAAAGCAAGCTACTTTGAGTGTTACGTTGGAAGGATCTGAGTTCAATATCAACATTATTATATAAATTACATGAGGACTGTGTTAATGTTCATTTTAAGGCAGCTAACCTCAAAATTAATTTTTCACCTTAGAAAACAAAACATCACAGGTATATGAATGGGGGAATACACAGAGCTGTATTTGCTTTAGACCAAATAGGAACCATTGTATTTTTAAGTATATAAATCTCATCATCCTACCCTCTGCGGATACTTTTCACTTCACCAGTCCAGGAGGGATTCACGGGAAATTATTTGATCAAGCTTTGCCTTCCTCAGCTAATTAGCGCGATCTGGAAACAATATTTTGCAGTGCGGAGCCTGAACGAAAACAAACGCACCTGTTTACAGTCTAATGTGTCACCTGTTATTTCAGAGCAGGTATAGCAGTCAGTCACAGCACAATACTTCCTGTAATTAGTCTCTGAAGAACAACAAACAGATGTAGGGAGGGGAAAGATCAAAGTCAGATAGAAAAGTCTACTCAGAACTAATATCTCACTTCATGATGCTCCACTGCCCCGCTCACAAATGGGTTTTGATTTTGTGATTTAGTGTGCAAGATGTATTTGTGTGTGTGTATTGATGCACCATTGGACAGGCAGTCACAGGAAGTTGTTTGGCTGTGACGACTTCATTGCTGTCTCTTAAACACAGGTGACTAAGATTAAATAGAAATGTGTTCATTCATCCATTCATATTCCATGTTACAGCTTTGGGGGGGTGGGGGGTGCGGGCAGACGGACACCGACACGAACACTTTAAGGAATCTTGGTGTTCATGTGTTACTTTTAATGACAGCTGTCCTTTTCTATCGGAAAGGTATCCTTAAATGACTTCTTTCACTGATTTCCAACTCTATCCACTATCCTATCTCTACAATAAAGGCACAAAAAGCCCAAAAATAAATCAAAAGTGATAAAGTGAAAAATTATTAACTTGACTTTCAAGGGGGGCAGGCCGCCCCCCTAATATAATGGTAGGGGAAACACTGATATTTATAATAAAGTTTTACTAAACACAATGCATGCACTTAGTTTTTTTTATATTTAAAACAGCCCAGTTCTTGATGTTTATATAAATACAAGATACGATTTAACTTTCTCTCGTAAAAATGAAAAACAAAACAAAAACAAAGGCTCTTCAAATAAAAAAAACAACATAATCACAGCTCTAAGCTGCTTTATAGTGTGCCATTAGAACGTCACTATTTGGACAAAATATATTGGTTTGATGGCTCTTAAAAAATACAAATGTAAAAAAAATGAAGAGATAGAATACACAGTGAAGTATTGTCAGAGTTGGTGAAAAAACAGTTATTTTAAATGTCTTTGCAGTGCAGCCAGTCAATGTTGTCGACCTCCGCCAAGGACCACCATGATGAAAAGTTTCGAACTACATTTGCAACTCAAAATGGCCTTTTTTAAAATCATCATCAGCATCATTTTTTTTGACCAGACAAATCATCTCATACTTGTTTGGGAGGATTCTGTTCACTCGATTGCTTCAGAGATGGCAGACTGTAAAACTACATTTAAATCTATCAGTGCAAAAACATCAGCAATCAGCAGCTTTAATGAAATAATGGCAGTATTGGCTTTTAAAGAGCCTTATCAGCCGAGTCCTTGTCAGCGGGGTCAGAGCTGAGGAGTGTCCTCTATTTACATTCAGGGAGGGGTAGGAGGTCTTCAGGGGACACATTTATATTCACAGCCATGTCTTAGTTTATACACCCCCTGTAAAAACAACCATATGTTGCACTGGGTGAGCCCCGTAAAACAGAGCTCGTTAACAAGTCTGCATGCAGGCACGCAGGAACGCACACACATACACACACACACACACACATGCACACACGCACACACACACACACACACATACACACACACATACACACACACACACACACACACACACACACACACACACACACACACACACACACACACACAGAAACAGAGACCTTTGTAGATAAAGCACATTTTTGCACAAAGACAGGGCACTATAATTAACATGATGATGCATGCTACCCACCAACACACGAATACAAACACACTCACACTGACTCTGGGTTTGTCGTGGATTTAGCACATATACTCTGCACAATATATAAATTCAAACTGAAAGTACGCTCATAAACGGAAGTCTGTTTTTCAAACTGGTAATATTATGTATCCAAAGATGAGACTACTGTCTCCACCTTTACTGCAATTTACCATTCAAACAGCCAGAGGTGTAAATTTACCCATCAGCCCTTGGAAAACGATGCGATGGCTTTAAAGCAAACAATCTGAAATGCTCTGACTCTTGGCACTTTTAAAGGGCAAAATGTTTATTATAAGAATTGCATTTGGGCTGCAGGGAAATCAAAATAAAATAAAATAATTGTTTCTGAAAGCAATATGGTGACTTAATGGCAAATGTTTATTAAACTTAATGTATAGATTAAGGTTATTTCTGGGTAAATGTCCCACACACATGTGACAGAATTGTACAAAAGAAGCAGAAGAGTGGCTTTGAGTGTAGCTGCACTGCATCAAATAAATAAATGTGACACATGTAAGTGTGACAAGTGACAAAACCAAATAAAAAGTATTGGCCATGAAGAGTTGAAAATAGCTATTTGTCATGAGTGATATCAATAATTTAGGGAAAATCCATAATCCTACTTACTTTTTGTGACCACTCCCTCCAACCGGATGATGTTAGGGTGGTCGAACTGTCCCATGATTGACGCCTCCCGCAGGAAGTCCCGCCTCTGACGCTCCACGTAGCCACCTTTCAGTGTCTTTATTGCCACAGCAATCTCCTTCTTCCCCGGGGTTCTCAGGCGTCCGCTGCACACCTCGCCAAACTCACCTAAAGCACATAATGCACACACAGACACACACGCACAAAGTGAGGAGATTAACACCAGACTCCTCTTCATCAGCAGCACCACTGTATACCACATGGGGGCAGTGTTGCAGTTCCCATCCAAACTCCAGCATTATCGCCTCTTCTCAGATTAGTTAAACTTGATGAAACTCTCCACCTCACCGACTAAAAAAAAAACCCTCAGATCTATTATTATACTCTCTTTTGTTCTCTAAACCTGTTAAGGCTTTAATATTGCTACAGTCTGCAGAGAAAATGACAATGAGACACTGGGAAATGGAAAAAAAAACATCCTACTTAGAGCACACAATGGAGTAGAGTAAGTTCACAACAATTATATTTGTTGAATGAAAATAGATCATCTCCTATAACACATTAAAAAGCTATTGTGAGTGTAACCAAGATGAAACACTTCTCTTCCACACAAAGGAAAAGAAAAGGCTCAAATCAGTGGGACAAGTGGCTGAGTGTGTTACTACAGTTTGTGTGTGTTTATGTATTTACCAGCTCCGATCACCCTCTCGATGCGGATCCTGGACGGGTCGATCTCCTTGGTGAACTCATGGACAGCCTGCGTGGGGTCTTCATATGTGTCAGGGTCGACATAGGTCTTTATTCCTGGGAAGGGAACTTTGGAAACAGAGAGAAAGATAGAGTGTCAACTCAGAATTAACGTAGAGAAATATGTGTCACCACAAGTCAGTTTTGTGGGAAGTAAACATATAAAGAAAAAATGCTAGCATTCAAAAATAAAATCCTGTAGACAACACTAAAGCAAATGAGACGAGATGCTGTAATAAAAGACAAACTTTACCAAAGCAATCATGAGGAAAGAGGCTTAGGCTATGAAACAAACCGTATTACTACAATGACCCCGCTTCAATGCTGTGCCTTTTATTCTCTGTTTCCTGTTTATATCTACACAGGGTGCTTGAGCTGTCATCCATAGAGTTAAACCAAACACAATCACAAAATGCCTAGAATGGCATGACTTAGATGAAAAAGAAATAAGAAATTGAGATAAAGACTATATTTTCATTTATTCCTTCTGTACTGTTTTTCCTCCCCGCAACACTGCATACATTATTTAACATTTTAACATTAAGACAGCTGGCTTCAGACACATTGAGAAACAATTTCCACTTGATCATAAGCTTGCAAGCTGAGTTTTCCTGTCTGTTGTTCAGGGACTGCTCTGTAGCAAAGCACAAGAGCAGAAATGTTGCCTCCCTCTGAGTCTGCAACACATGCACAAATAAACCAACACACACACAAACACTGATAGCTTGTTGAGGACGCAGCAGGGAGGCACACTGAGACAGTCTTTTCAGCAGGTCGAGGTTTTTTTAGCCTCTGAAAGCATCCACCCCTGCTGAAGTGTCCTTGAGCAAGTCGATGAAACTTTAACAGGACGCTGCTGTTCGGGCTCTAAACCCTGACCTCCCAGCGGAGGGGGGAGCCAGACAGAAGCTGTGTTTCTCCTTTAGGAATCGATACAGTATCTCAAACACACAGACAGAAGAAAAAAACCCCACCAAAACAGTGAGTTGTCTCTGATGCTCAAACCTACACCAAAACCCCAAGGACCGTTTCTCCTCTCTAAGCCTCTAAAGAACACCACACTCAGAGAGGAGACCGGAGACAATACACAAGAGATGCAGCATTTCAACTTCTTCAGAAGCAAACACACACATAATTAAAATGAGCATAAACACACTCGCTAAAATTTAGAAGTGTCTTAATCTTGAATACCAGAGAATTACATTGCTGCTTGTAAGCCATTTCAAAAAACAATATTCCTTTTCTCACATCATTTTGCTATCATGGCTTTTCAGCCACACTTAAATTGCCCCCATAAAAGTGTCTCATTTCTCTTTGTCCTCTCCACTTTTGCACCTTGCAGCCTCCAACCTTGTTTCTCTCTCCTCTCTCTTCCATCCTATGCGGATTTTCCCCTTGTCTCACCTCAGTCTTCGCCTTTCTGCTCACTTTCAAAGCTCTTTTGTTTTTTTCACCTTACAGCTCTCATTTCAATTTGTTTTTCTCCTGTCTGGAATGAAAAGTTAGGTATTAAAAGAAAAAAAAAAAAGGGACCGGGAGACGACACATAAAAGTACAGGAGGGCAGACACAGAAAGTCAAGGGATGCACCTGTGTAACCAGATTAATATAAAAAGAAGAAGAACTCGTGTAAAATATCAAATGAAACTTGAGGGGAGGAGAGGAGCAGAGAAAGAGACAAGGAGGGAGGGGGGGGGGGGGGGGGGGGAGAGGAAGGAGAAGCAGAAAGATGAAGGAGCATGCTGCTTGAAAGGGTTTTGCTCCGTTGACATGTTTGACGTCTTCATTCCTGAAACTATCATAAAAATACCACATTTGCCACTTCTTTTGTTGCATTCTGTAACAACAGGAAGCCAGACTTTTTGATTTCTGTAAGATTTGACGTGCGGACTGTCACTCCCCTGCAACATTCAAATAAGCATTTGCAGAGAAACACATGGGAAATGATCCATACAGCAGTACACTGTGTGTTGAATGCAAAGAGAAGAGCAGGTGGTTAGCCTGCTAGCTGCTAATTGTGCCTCACACCATCCCTCTCTTCTTCCTGCTATTGGCAAATTAAAACCTGGCACTTTTACACCAAATCAAATGGTTTGTGTTTTCTGGCAAAAAAATCTTCATCTTTTAGATCACACACGCAACTTGCCAAGCATTTTATTTAAACGAGAAAAGAAGATATTACTTAGCCCGACTATCATTACCATAATTATGGAAATTGTGCTAGACCTGATGTGAAACTAGTGAAAAAAAATGTTGTGCCAGTGAAGACAAAATGTAAAAAGAACAACAAGAAAGATTGATTTACCATGTCCATTCTGATAACTGGTCCTCCTTTTCTCTTCTGAAGTCATCTTGGCCTTAAAGTACCACTGACACCTGGAAAACACAAACAGTCAATTGTGCATTATATAAGTGATTGCATAGTCTTAGCTAAATATCCAGAACATGCACACTGGGAGGGTTTTTCTACGCACTTAAATGAAAATAATGCTTGAGAAAATATTAATGAATGTACAATGTACAACCCCCTTGCTTTCAAAAAGTGCCTCGATATTGGGTCCTGTGTTTGACTACAGTACTAAATGGATCATGTGGATTTCCACAATTTATAGAGCATGTCAAACTGTGGACTAATTAAGTTAACCACTATCCAGATATGTCGTTCACATACTGTACCAGCCCACCTCCAGCATGGTGTGTGAACAGCTTGATATGGCAACAATTTGGGTCCTCAATTATTTTCTGAGAGAAAGGTTACAGCAGATAGCCAGGATAGATAACCCCCTTAAAGACGTGTACATTGTGCTGTTGCATTAACTATTCAGTGTTTTCTTATGAGAAGTTTTGATACTTTTAAAAAAAATCTCTCTTTCATACCACAGACAGATCATTTCACACAAACACAGGGGTAGACGAGAAGTATAATTATAACAACCTCACACTAAACTGATAGTTTTAGTACATTTGAACGTCTAAAAGCTTCTCAATCTTACAGCTTTCAAAAGTTGGTATGAGAGCTATAGTGACGTATGATACAGAAATGTGATAAGTGGAAAAAAAACCCAGAAAAAAAGGAAAGTGTGAAAGAGAACAAGGAAGCTGTACGTAAACCAGATGGTAAGAGTAGACAGATTAAGAGCTGTTATAGAGGGAGCTAACTGCTCCATTAAAGTACCAATAAATGCCATTTTTTTGTGATCATGTAGATCCATACAACCTGCTCATGAGAAATTCAGCATATTAGGTAAAAATACAAACAAGATCAGACACCAAATAAATGAGAGAAATGTATTTTTTTAACCATTCAAGGCAGGACGGAAAAAAACTAAACTATATTGTCAGGTTGATCGATCAGCTGACCTTTAAAAAAAAAAAAAGATGTTGGCAGGCTGAATGAGTTGGCTTCAGAAGTGATAGTTTATCAATAATGATGATGATGATGAAGGTGGTGTGATTTGGACGCAGACACAAAGTTAAAAATCCCTGAGAAAATGGAAAAAATCTCTCTTTTAATCATTTTTTTAAGTTAAGTCCTCTCAGAAAATCTAACGTCATTAAAAAGGAAGTGTTCTTGCTTCCTCACCCTCCTGAGTGTGTGTGCATTTGTGTGAGCAAGTTTATCTGGGCACTGACACACCAAGAGACAGCCAACCACTGATAAAAAGCTGCTGCCAAGAAAGTCTGAAAAGCTGAGAGATTAGATGACAGCATCTGCAAAAGAATTTATCCAAATAGATCCTTGGATGTCACCCCAAAATAAAAAGTGAAGAAAACACCAAGTGTCAGAATCACACCCAAAATCCTGTTCATGGCAAAGTAGAACGAGCAGATGGGGGATCTGACTCACAGCTGGCGCCAGTTATCATGCTAAGCCATGACATTTTTTCTTTATAAGTGCAACAATTCATTTAAATAGAATCTAAACTATAGCATACTTTGCTTCTGCTATTGAACTTTTCTTTCTTACTTTGTTTTGCCCGTCCATTCCTTGGTCACACAAAACCGAACAACTTCCATAATACAGACACAGATACATCAAGAAACCCTTAAGATAACAACAGCAGGGCCCCAAGTACCAACACATGTTTGTACCCAAATGACCCAATATGGCTCCTGATAACCCTCAAGAGCCTCAGGAAAGGGATCAGAATGAGCTTTTTTATTTGAGATAAATAGGGTTAAATCTCTGCTTAAGTTAAACATCTGGTCTTGTTCAGGTCACTCAACACTTTTAGTCATTCGAATATGGTTCATATTCCCAAAATGTTTAGTAATGAATTCAGTCAAAAACAACAACAGCACAGTCAAAAAAAAGGAGAGAAGCTCAAACGCTATGCTTACAAGTATTTGGTATGTGGTGCGTGACAGGTGGAGGTGGCAAAGCTTAAGAGGAGCACTGAGATGAAAATTAATTACATGAAGGAGGAGTGGTGCTCTGAGTTCTCTCACAGGCCGTATCACTGATGAATTTTAAAACTCATTTTGCAGTAGAGGGCTTAATTAATGACCTTGTGCACAAGGGACACACTCCATGAGTGGATTACTTAATATAAGTTTCCGTTCTTTTTTTCTTTTCCATTTTTGAGATAAAATCTTATTTCTGCTTCCTGTTTCATACACCTCACTCATCTAGAAGTATACAGGTCAATATTGAGACTCCATTTCAATTACCTCAAAGGCTTTATGTAAAGTGGTCATCAAGAGTTAAAAGCTGACATTTATTTCACTGCACTGGAAAACTTTGAGGGTGAGCAATAGCAACTAGAGGAGCAGAGCCAAGAGGCTTGACCTGAACCCCCAGCAGAGACATAGCATAGACAGAAACAGAGGTCTCTAATAGCCACACTGTCACTTCAAAGGAGAGTGCTCTCTAAACTGTCACTCCAGACAAGTCCACCTCCCCCCTCAGCCCTGCACCTCCACACCCCCGTGGTCCAGATGAGAGATGCTATCTCCCCCCTGGAGATGAAGCTGGCAGAGCTGAGGGACAGAAGCCTGCATCTTGGCCTGAGTCCCACAGGAAATTATAGAATGACAGTTTGACTATCGGTTTGAGTCTGGTTCAGGCCCATAATACAAAACAAACATCACATGTTTGCATCTTCCAATACGTTATTTATTATTCATTTCAACACTGACAAGATAACGAATCACTCACAGCAAAAATTCTACATTCAACTTCAACTGAACAAACTGTAAACCATGCTGCTTGGTTATATTGAAAATGCTCTGATCAATTAGTGACAGTTAGAGTGATTGCAGATATGAATTCAAAGTGTTGCAAAGACATTTAAAAAATAGAGTACATGTGAAGATTTGGGTTACTCCCTTGTAAGAAGAACCAAAAGGTGCTGAAGATGTGGTAGAAATAAGTAAAGTATTGTATTCAAGTAACTGGAAAATTCAGTATAGACCAAACTGTAATAATTATTTTCTCTGCACAGGTTGATCTTCTTACGTGACATGATCTACTGTGGACAACTCATTCATATTCAATATAAAATGAATGAACTTATATAAACCCCATTATATTCCCAGTTTGACCCTTCTTCTCAAAACAATGGTGAACAATCAATGAACACAAAACATGAAGGACCACACACTGTGGTCCACTTCCACAGTAACTAGGAACGAATAAGTTACTTTCCAGATTGAATAACACTGCTAGAGTTGCTCACATTTAAAAGCATGCATTACTCCTTACTTTATGTGAAGCTGCCGACAACACCAGTATCAGGTTTATTGACATCGATTCACGCTTACATCAGTACAGTAGCATCCTGGGAAAAAGAACGTCGCGCACAGAGCTTCCCATCTGGGAAGTTGTTGGGAGTTGTGGGAGTTCTCTCACAAGAAGGAATCACAGAGCTAAACACTTCTGCCGCTGTGAAGTGTTTAGCTCTGTGGCTCAGTTGGTAGAGTCGTCGCCTCTCAACCGAAGGCCGAGGGTTCAATCCCCAGCTGGGCAACATGTCCGATGTGTCCTTGGGCAAGACACTCAACCCCGAATTGCTCCTGCTTCGTTGCGGATGTGTTATACTACATAGCAACCACTGCCATCAGTGTGTGAATGGGTAGGTGTGACATGCAGTGTACAAAGTGCTGTGAGTAGTTGGAAGACTAAAAAAGTGCTATACAAGCTCATGTCCATTTACCACTTCTACTAAACTAGCTGTCAGTGAGCCCCGTGCTGCAGACACCCAAGATCCAGATGCAGCTCACGTTCTCCAAGGAGGAGACACTCCACACAAAGAGCCAGCTCGATTTAAAACACCGCCTGTTCCACGATCTGTTAGCCAGACTAGTAGACTGATAGACAGTGACGTGCATATCAATGAATATCTGTTGCCTTTAGAGATCTAATTGGTAAATTACCAACAAATTCAAAATGACTACAGTGTTGTGCGAGTTGTCACAGCACAACTCAGTTACTTTTTAGTAGTAGTAACTAGAAACTGTAACTCTCAGTGCCTACCACTGGATTCTAGTTTGACATTGTAGAGCTTTTAAACTTCAACAATGATAATTATGAGTCACCTGTTCAGTTAGGAACTGCAGACACCGTCCCTCGATAAGAAGACGAGGAGGTCACCATAATATTTGGTCAAACAAAGTAACTAAAATGTCTTGATTAAACATAATCTGGGATAATAATAATACTATGATTCAATAATCTTGAATCATAGTAGCTGTAAAACCAGCAGAGTACAAACAGATCTGACAGGAAATAAGATCAAGTATGAAAAGTAATCCACAGTGTCTGTAGCTGCTGCATCATCATCATAGTCATCCTCTCGCTTTATGTATGATCTGTTTTTGTGAGATTTAACATTTTGGTAAAACCTCCAGCAAACAGTGAAAATTGTTCCACGCCTTTACCAGGTTGTGATTGGAGAGTAAGTTAGCATGGTGATGTAGCCAGGTTAAAAGAGCTTGTTGCACTGATAACTCTACCCCTTATCTTGCTTTGTTGTACACTGACTCCACAGGAAGCTCGATGATGTAACAAAGTCACAGTTGGCCCAATAACATCAAGAAGTTTGCAGTCTGTCCAGTTTGTTCTTTTTCTGTATCGCCTCTGCAAAACCTCTTTCTCAAAACTGATGAGAGGCAATGATGCTGCTTCAGTAACTCGTCTAATCAACAAAAACAACCTCCCCCAGATTAGAGAGCACTCTATGGCCAAACAGAGTGGCTAAATGATGCAATAACGAAGGCTGCAGCCGGGAGTGAAAACGCCCGTGCCGTAGTTGAAGAAAGTGTGTACCAGAAAGTGTGTGATTATGTGTGTTGTTTCGTGTGATCACATGTGAGCCTCCCCCTCTTTGAAGACTTATCATAATCCAGGTTGCCAGATTAGAGCTGGTGTCAGAGGGCCACGAGCTGCAGGTTGCCAGATTGGGCTTGGGCTAAGTGAAGTCTGTGGGATCCTGGACACTGATAGACAGAGCAGATAACACGGGTGGGTAACACTGGCAGAGAGGACAAGAAGGGGATTTAGAAAGCTACTGTTGACCTCTGCTGATGGGGTCAAGCTGTTCATTAAAGAAATGGTGGCATGTGCCTTTATCAGTGTTTTGCAGTCCTATCCTCTGATCCCCTTTATCCGCCTATCCCTCTGTCTCCAAGGCTTTTATGTTGAAAAGAGGCCGCACACACTGACACACAAAGACACTTATCACACACAAAGACCTTGGCTTCCTCCACTGCTCTCTGGCCTGTTAAGCATTGTTGCAGTACATATTCACAAGCACTTTGCACCACCACACATGCACATGCACTTCAGTAAAAACAACCTTGCCCACAGCTCTAATCAAAGCATCAATGTAATTCAAACCACTCGTCTCTTGGCCTAACATCCCTCACAGTCACCTCACAGAGGGCACAGAAGAAAGGGAGGATTAAAAGAAATATGAAGGGAGATAAAAGAGTTTGGGAGACTGACAGACAATTAAAGGAAACAGTAAAGCTTTTCATTTATAGGCTGCATCTGTGCAATCATGACCGCTTTTCTATGCTAGAAGTTTTCACCCGACAGATTTTGCATGAGTATTATGCAAACATAGATGTATTTAACTCTGAGGACGGCCAGGTGTTAAAACTCGGCGTACAGCTGGTCCCCTTATATCTTCAATTGAGTTGTACAACCTCACATCTATGAGAGTTGAGTGACTGAATGCTCTCATCTTTCTCCGGCAGCTCAAGTGCATTTGGAGCTTTTATGAAGCTAAAAGAGACTGAGAGTCCCTCCTACACAGGGGCAGAGGGATCGTAGACTTGACAAATCGTGATGAAGTCAAAAAACACTCCAACTACCACTGCGGCTGCTTTTTGCAGGGTTAAGGTAAAAAAAAAAAAAAAAAAAAGGTACTTCTAGTGCCAGAACGCTAAAAGCATAAAGGGCTTACTTTAGCTCTGGTATCAAGTGAGTTTTAGAAAAATAAACTAGGAACACAGAGCCTCCTACACAACCTGACATCCCATCATCAAAAAAAAGACAAAATGCTGTTAAGTCCAACTCTGACTTTTTGCCTTTGATTTGTTGTGGGTGAAAGAATTTAAATTCTTTTGACATTGACGAAAATAAAAGACTTCCCTGTGAGTAATTGCACCATGCCTGCTACAAAACCGATTACATCTTTGTGAATTTTACTGCTCAGTCGTGGACTTTCTCTGGCAGCCGGCACTATCTACACTCAAGAGTTATAAGGTGAACTTCCTATAATGTGCACTATAGATCCACATTTCTGAAAAATGTTATTATCAATGCAAATCTGTGCTGTGTTCTTAAGTCAGTATTAGGGATTGTATTATTCATTATCTGCAATGAGATCCAAATAGTTGCGGACTGATAACGCACTTAGTTAAGATAGTATAGTGAAGATTTAGACAAACACCAATGACATTACAATATAAGAGTACTAATTCCATGAATGAAGAAAGTGAGAAGCTTTTATAGGCATATTCATCTTTGAGAAATAAGCAGCGGAAGAAATTTGATGACTTATAGCAAAGTTAGCATTTGAAAATTTTTGGGGGGCATCAGTAAAGGTCTCATATGAACGTCAAATTTATAAGAAAAAAGAAAAGTCATGGCTATGTTTGATAACAAGGAATACTTGGCTTGAGTTTGGCCACTTTATTCACTAATTCAACATATATTTATCCTCGAGAAATCATGGAGGCCCTCATTTACAATGATGTCGAAAGTACAATTTAAACTAATGGAAGACAAAAACAACAATGACAAATACATCGATTATAACACAAGAAGAATAAAGCCAGCAGAGCAGGAAACTACAGTTAGGAACATTTACACTCATGAGCACAGTGATTTATAATCATGTTTGTAAATTGACCCACGGTAACCATTATATTGAGTTTTAATGTGTACAAAAGGTAGAGGATGTTTTCCCAGTGTTCATGTTTACTCGTGGGACCCTCAACATTAGCCAGTCACTTGATCTGATACTGATTATCAAGAAGTGTAATTTATCAACCTATGGATAACATGAGCTTACAATAAATACTCCACCTTTGCATTATTCATATGGATGAGACTCTCTGTAGCCTGCCAGAATATTCATACATCACACTAAATGCCCCCTCCTTACACCCACGCAGGCAACAGTCATGGTTTTTCTGCAACTAACTGACCAATTTACTTGGTTATCTCTTCTCATTATTTAACTCTATTTGGATTATTATGTGTCAGTTCTATGAGTGGCTGAAAAGCTAAATATTCGGACAGGTAGCAGAACAAAAGTATTTTTATCTTGGACTTACATTGAATACTTGGACAGAAACTAAACCACATTACTAATCATATACAATATTGAAAACTGGATATGTGAATGTGTGATATGTCTCATTAACCGTATATCTCAATGAATGCAATCTACATTTCAACTGTTTGCAGTTGAAATGTAGATTGCAGAGGTTACTTTCAGGTCAGTTGCAAAAGCAGACGGTCACAGACAGTCTCGTTCAGGTGAATATTTCAGTTCTGTCACCTAAGGCTAACTGTTTAAAATCAGCTGCCCTGATAACAGCAGGCACGGCCTGTCTCATATAGTCCAGGGTCTTGATAGATAACCAAATGCTGTCCCTATATGGCATGTATAACCTCAAGCCATCTGACTCAGGTTAGCTTAGGTAAGCAAAGTTCCTCGTTTAGAACTTAAGAACTTTTTCAGTCACAAGTTCACCAACTCTTAGATTTCCATCACGTACTAAAAACATCTGCATTAGTCTCTACAATTGGATAAAGCCAGTACAACTACTTTAGGAAAATATTATAAAAAAAATATGTATTATTTGATAAAGTCTATGCAATTTGGGCGGCAGTAGCTCAGTCTGTAGGGACTTGGGTTGGGAATCGGAAGGTTGCCGGTTCAGGTCCCGGCACGGACCAAGTCCGGAAATTGGTCTGGTAGCTGGAGAGGTGCCAGGCCACTTCCTGAGCACTGCCGAGGTGCCCTTGAGCAAGGCACCTAACCCCCCCCCCCCCACAAGCTCAGGAGCGCCCGCCGTAGGGCAGCCCCCTCACTCTGAGACCTCTCCATTAGTGCATGTCCACAGGATCCTGTTTGTGTATTTCAGTTCATGTTTGTGTAGCATGTTTACTAGACAGAGTGTAAAAAACAAATTTCCCCTCGCGGGATCAATAAAGTATAAATTCTTCTTCTTCTTCTTCAATTGTGGAGTAGGATGTTTTTCTCTGTGTTTGAGTGCAACTTCATTTCTTTGAGATATTTATCAGGGGAAGGCAATTTATGCATTTTCCAACACTCTCAACAACACAAGGTCAACTTGTTTTACGCCATTGTGTTGCTGGTTTCTTCTTTCTCAGTCACACACCTATGAGTTACATTATTATTAAGTTACACAAAATGTAGTGAGTGTGAGGGCACTGTTTCTCTTTGTGCTTTTATTCCTACGGCTTATAGTTCTGTTTCTCTATTATTCAAAAACCTCCATAACAGATGTCATTTTCTATTTGTCTGATTCTGTTTGAGCTTCACGAGTCCAAATCAGTGAATCTTATGTATCAGTATAAAATAAGCATAATAATTTTGATACTATACAATAAACTACACTGCTTGAGAAGAGACTCTAGTTTCAGAACAGAGTTGAAACTTCAGGCTTTTTTTTTTAGCTACTAAGCATGTTACAAGACACCTTTAACAAACAGAGTCACACGTATTAAAAAATCTGTTTATGGCAACACTCTGGTCACATGATCCATCCATCCATCCATTCATCCATTTTCTTCTGCTCACTGGGGCTGAGTTTGCTTCTCATCCACAAAAATCAAACAGTGATCAGTGAAAAGGTGATCTTTCTGTCACTACAACAAATATTTTGAAAAGCCTTACATGAACATTCTTCAATTCACCACTGTTCAGAATACCAAAAAATAATTTGCAAATACCCATATCTGCTATGTATACTGGCAGACTTTTGATTTGTACGCATCAGATAAAACTGCTTGGCCTACACTTAGCATTGCTGCAACCACTTGACTTTATGAACAGATAATATCCACAAGTAACTTTTCATCTTCTTTTATGTTTTTCAAATACTTCCTGCCAGTTAACAAGCACATTAAAATCATCTGGCCAAGCAGATAATACATAGACTGTACGCTGATGAAATAACTTTTAGTGAAGGGCTCTTACCTTCCCGTGATCAGCAGGAAGAGGGTGAGGATGACGAGGAGGGTAAATCCACCAACGGCTGCAGTGACGATGACCAACACCTGGCCTTGGTCTGAAGCGATGTGTGATGCTGGTGGAGAGTGGAGGTTGCATTAAAGAATAAAAAAGATGAAGTGGGAAAGAAGGCAAAGAATAAGAAGGACAGAATGACGAGAGAGGGGAGATTATTTAATGGGTATTGAACGGAGGGGAGGGGGATGATGAATAGGATGTAAGGAGAGATAAAAAGGAGATTAAACAGGAGGCAGAATCATTCACAGTCAATCCTACATGAAATATCCCCTGACATTAATGCACCATACATAGAGCATGCACACTGTTTTTTTTTACAGACCCATATTACGAAGAGATTTTTGATCAGCTGTGTTATGTGAAAAAAAAAAAAAAACTTGGTCAGCTTTCGTACTGTAGTGATTCATATGCCTGCTGCTGTTTAATTAATATTATTCATTCATGAAATTGTGATTTAGTCCATGATCATTTGGTTAAATTGGTCCCTTTTGATATTCATGATTTCTGTCTTGTCACAAGGCTAACGAATCCGAGATAATTGAAAGATGATTGCTATTACCAAACTTATTTCGATAATATTTCACGCTTAATGAATATGAATTGGAGATCATGGTGCATGGTAGCTAGCCAAATGAGGGAGGATTATACAGTATTTGAACGGGTTGCTGTTGAGTCAAGAGCATGTATGTGTGCGCAGGGTGTCAAGACTGTTAGTGTGTGTGAGTGTGTGTGTGTGTGTGTGTGTGTGTGTGTGTGCGTGTGTGTGTGTGTGTGTGTGTGTGTGTGTGTGTGTGTGTGTGTGTGTGCGTGTGTGTGTGTGTGTGTGCGTGTGTGTGTGTGTGTGTGTGGCTGGATAAAAGTAATTACAGACCACTCAGAGGGAGGGAGAGTGAAAGTGGCGGTGGCCAGATCACACAAGACAATTCTCCAAGCCGTCAGCTTCACACACTCTTCACATCACTAACTAAGCAGACGTATTGGACTGACGGTGCTGTAATGAGCTGTGTGTTTGTGTGTGTGTGTGTGTACGCGTGTGTGTGTTTAAAGCTAGAGAGAGACAGGCGACTAAGGACAGGGCGAAGAACGAAAAAGAGGAGCGATGAGGAAACGGATGACAGGGGAGCGATAAAGACAAACATGAGAGAAGGAAAGAGGCGGAAGTGGCGGACAAATACACGGACGGATGAAAAAAACAAGTGCATGAGACGGTGAGTGACAGGCAGACAGGCAGACTGACAGGGAGGGAGAGCGCGACAGAGGCCAAATCTGCTTTCTCTTCCACATAAAAGGCCAGCAGTACAAAGGCTTGGCAAAGCAGTGTCTGATCTGCAGATAAAGCAAAGCTCCCTCTGCAGCTTTGGAAGGGAGAGAGGGCCACTGTGAAGCCAAATCAGCCCTCAACAATACCTGACCCGACATAAAAGGACAGCTGGACCTTTTGTATTTTATGAGTGGACTTGCAATAAAGCTACTACCAAACACACAAATTCACACCAAATCACAGGATTTCTGATCACATCAAACGATTCAGAAATGACTGCAATGATTTAGTCATTGGTGATTTTGTGATTGTAACCATATTTATTTTCTTCCTGTGAAAAATGTTCAGCATCTTATCCAAGGGTTGTTTGAACCCTGCTATGGATGCTCCTGTCAGATGGTTCATATCCCGACGCTGCTATCTGCTGTCGTGCTCTTGGTGGGAAGCTGCCCTGAGCATTGCTCCAGGCTACGTGAACTTCACCTGACCCTGAACTGCTACTCGTCGCTAACATTTCACTCTAACACCGTACTTTCTTGAAGGTGAACATAAAACTCAAAAGGAAACATTATAACCTGCATTTTTATTAAGTTTTCAGGAGTTTATTAAGTTTTTTTTTCCTTCAAGGATAGCTTTAAGGTTAAAGCTGAAATATTCATGAGATGCCATTGCAACCGAAATGACCATTATCATTTTCCCCCCAATAGGTAAGATCATAACTGGAACAACCCGACAAGTTACATGAGGTCATTTTTACCCTTTAGTTAATTTATGTCAGTATCTTTTCCTGTTTTACTTTGTACTTTTCTGTGTCTCTGTCTTTCAGATCCTGCTCTTTGTGTTTTCACACCTTGTGCTCCCCCCGGCCTGCTTGTGCTCACCTGTGTCTCGTTACCCCCTGATTGTCTGTGTATTTAATCCCTGTGTGTCCTCCCTCTTGTTGCCACTTTATAGTGTGTTGCGTGTGTCGCCTAGCCTTTTACTTCCAGTGAGCCTTCTAGTGTTTTTTGACCTTGTCTGCCTTCTCTTTTTTTTTGCCCGTTTTTTTTTTTTTTGTCTGCTCCTCTGATTGCTTACCTGTGTATCGACCTGGACTGTTTATTAAACTCTGCTCTTACTGAACTCTGCCTCATGCTAGTCTGCATTTTGGGTCCATGTTTCTATTGGGTTCTGTTATTAACTTGTTACAAAACATAAATGTGTTGAAAGATGTCTGGAGCTCTGCAGAGTAGTTGAACCTTTGAACCAGCTTCACCTTATTCTGACAATAACAGTGAGATAAATTGTTTGTTGCCATTTTGCATGATCTATGCATTCTTCCCCTAACATTGCTCTGCTACTCAAAAACTGCACTTCTACATTCTAGAAGCAGAATGAAATGATTTTAATTCCAGACTGAACTCTCATCTTGTGATATTAATCTAAAACACTGTCGTCAGCAGAAGTCGGGTAAAAATACACACAATCACACAAAGACAGATGCATTCCTCCATAGAAAAAGATAGTAGTGATGGTGTCAGGTACTTACAATCCCCCGTGGTTTCATATTCATATTTCGGGGAGTAGGAACTGTATCCAGCTGGCGTGCGGGTGCGAACACTGAAGACATACCACGTCGCTGGTTTTAAACCTGAGATTATCACACTAGGGGCTCTGGTGCGCGTAGACGAGTAGCTCAGCTGCTCGTGCTCCTGTGGGAACCGATGGAAAATGATCAAAATAGGAATCATGAAAAAAGTTCTACCAAAAGTGATCTTGTCACATTAATGAGCAGATTCACCTACATTACAGGTGCAGTGTTCATTTATGTGATCTTACTGTCCTTTCACTTTGAAAATTGCATGTTCTGGGGGGATGGAGAGCTAAAAGTTTAAAACTTTTGTGGACAAAACATGGGGAATACATGAATCTAAAAAGTATTTATTACTGAACTGCTGTTGTACTGAACAGATATCACTGTCTTAAAGAATAAATCCATGCAAACCAATATGCAGGGAGATTGAATAAATCATGGATGTGGTTTAAAAGGGGTTATTATCCGTCCTTGTTTGCACTTTTGGAGTGCTTTATAACCACATAAAGGTTACCATTGATTGTATTTGTGTCTTGGGACACGACAACTCACAGAGAGTTATTTTCATTTCTATCTTTTTGGCTCATTAGATCAGACAGCCCATCTCATTCCACTCTTAACAATTCCAGATATTGCTGTGCTACACTTGGACTGGGCTTGCATCTCAAAATTGTAAAATCCTTTTGGGGTCTCACCCAAAAGCTTTGTGTTTGCACTTGAATCAATTCAAACAAAGCTTTAAAGAGTGCATAGATTCTTTCTTTTTACATCAATAAAAAGACATGTACAAATTAAATATTTGTACTGATAGTATGTTGAAGAATACAAGCTTATTTTTTTTAATTCTAATTTTATTTGGTGAGAGTTACAGGTAACAACTCTTGGCATGATATTATTGTGTCACAGGTTTTGTATTTGACCCATTGAAACACTAAACAACAACATACAGTAGCTGTGAATAGATTTTAATAGTGACTTTGCCCATGAAGATCTTTTAGTCTGAGCCCTTGTTATGCAAAAAACCTTGATATGTCTGTTGCTTATAAATTACAAATACACTAAATATCTAAATATATTAAAAACATTTTCACATTTCTTTTACACCTGCATGATCTGTATTTATTCTGGTTTATTTATTTGCTATAAATAAGTCTCCGACAAGGTCAGCTCCATAATTTAAGCCTGGACCTGGACATGAGCAGAACCAATTGTACCTTCTCATAATATTTAATCTCATAGTCGAGGATGGGAAGGGATGTTTGTTCTGGTTGCTGCCAGGAGAGAGCGATGCTGTTTGGAGAGGCCCAGTCCTTCTTCAGAGTCCCAACCAGAGATGGACCTGTTTAAACACAAAACACAAAACACAAGAAAGTCATCAGCTTTACTGTGTTACTTTACAAACAATTATGTAGAGTCCAGTCTTCTCTGATCTCTGATTTGTATCTACACACAGTATTTGCATATACAGTATATATGTATACACCTTTCCAATAAATCAAATAAATCACGGACAGGATATTTTTAAACACTTCACCTTCTGCTAAAAATGTTTTTAAGCACTTTGTGGAAACCATTAGTTGTTCATTTAAGGGACTTGTCTTATTGTCTCTTGTGTATATCATTATTGCTCTTGAAAAAAAAAGCAAAAGTGATTTAATTCTAAAAATTGCAGAGCATGCAATATTTCATATAAGACAAGTTTATATATATAGTCAATTTCAGCAACCAGGCAATACAAAGTGCTTTACACAAGAAATAAAGAAACATGACATTGATCAAAAATAATAAATTAGAGAACACCCTGAATAAATAAATTTGATTACTCACAAGAATAATCAATAAAATACTTCATTACTAAAAAAATATTGATTATTGCATCTCATCCCATCTCTCCCTATCCCTTTTTCATGCCCGGCACAGTCTTGGTATGAGGGCTGTTTCGTCATGAGCCTGGGATCTGCTGAATATTTCCGCCTGTTAAAAGGACGTTTTTTTTTACCACTGTAACTTTTGCTAAATGTTGCTAAAGTGCTTCGCTCATGATGGATTAAGCTGGGTCTTTGTAAGTAAGGTATTTTACCTGCTTTTTGTAAAGTGTCTCGAGATAACACTTGTTATGAGCTGACGCTATACAAATAAAGATTGATTGATTGATTGATTGATGTATTATGTTGACATTCCCATTTACTGAACCTCCAGTGTTATTTATGCAAAATTGCGTGCTGACATGCTAAGCGACAGTAATAAGACAAAATAAATCAACATTACCATCTAAATTCTAAGCATGCAAAACTTATAGCTGTAAGCATGTTGATGTCACTATTTAGCCTAAGTCCATCCACACAGGGCTGCTAAAGTGGCTGCAGACTTTTCAGGATGAAGGGAGAATCAGTTGACCTCAGCAAGCAGTCAGTTTGAGAAGAATGTGCACTGAATACTGAGTGTTGATTTTTTTTTCAGCAGCCACAATACATTAAGGCTTCATAGTACAATAAGCTATATAGTAAATTAAGAAACCCACACAAGAGATTTCCACCTGTCCATTCTGTCTGGAATAATTATCAAACATCCACAATCAGGCATAATTATTTTATTTCAAATAAGCCTTAGTTCTGTCAAGTCCAAGGGGGAAAAAAAACAAACCTTTACACAGCTTTTTCATTCTCCCATAAGATCATCTTGTTTTAATTGAAAATAAGTCGAGGAAGCTTCATCCTCCTTTTCTTCGGCTGCATCACATTAGCTGTGCTCTATGAATTTCCACTGGGTAAATAATTGCACTGAGCTCCCAGGAGAGGTCAGCAGATGTAACTGCCCTGAGAGTCATTATTATATATTATATCATCTAATGTTACAGAGCTGACTCATTATGTGGATATAAAATGTAGGCCTGCTTCTCTCATGTGTATTCACAGGGAAATGATGACACTGACATTATTTATTCTACAGTACAGTGTGTCAACGGGAAGCTGTTTGCAGTCTCTGCTTTGTCTAATGCTGGGTTTAAGGGGACGCTTTGGGTTCAGGGGAAGCCTGGAGGACCAGTGATGGGGGTTTAAGGGTTTTGGGTCTTTGAGTTGAAATATTAGGGCTGTATGATGAGAGCTGTAAGCTGTACAGTTTTAGGCTTGTTAGCAAGAGACCTACTTCTACTAATCTGATAGAATGAGCCAAAAGTGAACTCTTCTGTTCCCTTCATTCCTCTCTTGCTTCTCTCTTCCCCTCACCACCTGCCTTTTTTCCCCGTACTCCATCTGTTGTTCGCTTTATCTCCGTATACCCTCATGCATGCCTTTAACTCTGCAGCCCCTCTGCATATCTACAAATATCAGTCTTCTCCTGGAGTTGGAAGAAATTGATTAAAAGTGTATTAGAGAGTGGGAGCTCAAGTCGGAGACGAGTTGGAACTTGGTTGGAAAGAAGTGGAAGACATGGAATTTTAAGAACTCCTCTAAAACAGCGTTTAGGGGGTAGAAGAGCAAAAAGGCTGAATTTGTGTGGTTTAAAGTTCAGCTACAAGCAGAACACGGAGGTGAGTATTCAAGAGGCTGATTACAGTCACTTTCAAAAATGCTGTGGTTCAACTCTGATGGGAATAAAATTGAAATAATCTCAGATGTAGTCGTTTTGCAAGTGTGGTTAAAGTATGTCTGTAAATGTAAAGCTAGGTATATACAACCGGGCTGACAACGGCGAATGCATTGCAAGGACCATAAGGGTTTCAATCAGGAGAAAAAGAAATGATGCAAATTCAAAAACACGCACTATACATATATAACACTGGAAACTCGTGGGCAAATACAAATTATAACATGCTGCAAGAAGTTAAAACATGGGCATAAACATTAGAGCCTGAACGATTAATTGGCCAGCCCATAATATCGGCCGATATTAGCATATTGAGTTACTATTGGCTAAGTTTATCTCCAATATAAGACAATATTACTAGATTATTCATATCTATCTACCTCTACAGATATCGGACAAAATATCGGTGTCAGATTTTATTCTTCCCAATATCGATATCGGTATCGGCCCCAAAAATCCCACTAATAAACATCCATGCTTTTAACTTTACAGCATTTATGTATTTGCAAAAGAGATGCTTTAACACTATTGGATGTTTTTTGATTTATTTGCATTTCCTGTAATTATTTTGTCTGTTTCTCCTAATGAAAAGCTTTTGGCTCGTTCCAGCAAGTCTTCTCTTCTCAGCCTATGCACAAGAGTGCAACTACTTCAATTTATTATAATAACTACATTATGTCATTATTCACATGCTCAACTCATGAACACTGTGACTACAGATGATTAAAAACATGCGGTTAATCAAACAGCACGAAACTCAAACCAGTCATTTTCACTGGATGAAAACTCAGTGACCGATGAAATAGAGCTGGAGGGGCTAGATGTGCTGTGCGGGGTTTAATATAGAGCAACAATCACTTTTACTTTTAATGCCTTTTGATGCTTGGCTTCTCCTTAATAACCAACAACATAATGGGCATTTCAAATTTGGTAGGTTGTCTGAAATGTTGGCATAAATAGAACAACAAAATATCATGCATGAGTGATAAAAATCTTATAATAATAGCATAATCAGCAGGCTCAAAGGGCAGCAAATGTACCCAGGTACATCTACATGTTTTGGGGGGGGGGGGGGGGGGGGGAGTTTGTTGTATGTGAGTGCATGTGAGTGTGTGCATGTTATATTTCGTATAAAAGAGAGCTCCAGAGCAGGGTTCATCCGTCTTGCTTCCAGCAACACACAATAAACTGACATCTTATTAGGTGTTATTATTACATATAACCTCTCATACGACCATTTTACTCAGGCAGTGCTCATATCCTCTACTCCGTCTGTCCTCAGTGGCAGAGAAAATTCATCTCAGGGGGATCTTATCTGATCTAACTCTGTCTAATGAAGCACTCTGTTGAAGCTGAGACGTCGCAGGGTTCCCTTCCCTGCTTATGCCAGCTGGGTACAACAGAGGCGGCACGGCTTTGTGCTCTGCGGCGAGAGTCACGCAGAGGAGGCATCAAACTAAGACACAGCAAGATGGTTGGCATCTGCTGTTGGCATATTGGCCCCTGATAGGGAACAATAAACACAGCCTAAATACAATCTCCCCCTGACTCTCAGATTCAAATCAGCGTCCCACCGCAAGGCACTGCAAAATGCACTCTCGCACGAGTTGTCTGAGCAAACAAGGGAACACACAGTTTGCAGGAAGCACGTGGGCGCAAACAAACAGCCAAGAGCTGACGTGTAAATACAATATGTTTGCTTGAGAAGAAGGACAACCGCTTGGCAGAAAATAATAGCCAGTAGAAATGTGGCAGCTCTGCTTTCAAATCAAGAGATAAATTTCTTCCCATAGGAAAGTGAAAAGGCAATAATTAAGTCAAAAACCCAGTTTTTTCTATTTCAAATGGACTCTATGTTTCTAAATATGAAAAACAGAAAATAAGCTCCCTTTTGCTAACATTGGATTTACTTTGGAGCCTGACCTTGCTCTCAAAGTAATGCAGTTCCCCTTAATTTAACCTGAGTTTGGCTTTGGAAGTACCTGAGTTAAAAATTGTAGATTTCATCTTATGTAAGATGCATTGGAGCTGGGCATTCATTGGGTTCCATCAAGTTCAGACCTGAATTCGTACACAGCATGAGAATCATCAACGACACTTAGACAACATTAAAGAGAGTAGAACACTACACACCGCAGTGCTTTGAGACTGTGTGTGCATAATGTTTGTTTCCAACTATCACTGTCTCCAGGCAAAGGCAAGATATCTGAGGACACAGGACACACTGCAACCGTCTTTAATGATTCTGTGTGTGGGTTATTAGACCTGCAGCATGAAATCTGCCAGAGGAACTCACTCTCTTTCTGTGAGATGCAGCAGCATTGGAAAGCCATTAGAAACACCAGTCAATTACGATGCCCGATGGATGGATTTTCCAGTCAAGCGTGGTTAAGCTCAACATAAACTAATGGGGAGTCTTTAAATGAGCTTGACCTGCATATGATTTTAATTAGCTTTCCTGCCCTAAAGGCTTCCATTAACTGTTTGAAAAAATCAATAGAGCCAGTATTGATGCTGTGCGAGAGCTTAAACGATGTCCTAACACTCCACTGATTCTGTGGTGATAGAGAGATAGAGTGGGAGAGACACACACAAAAACAATATAGGGGCTCTTGTTTATGGCTGTCATATTGATATGTGTCTCTTTTTCTGTATGTCTGGTTGTGTTTTTCTCAAAGCTCAAACTCAAACTGGTCTTTCAGAAAGCATCTCTGTGAGTGAACAGCATGAAGAGGTTGACTGAAAGAAAGACATGCTGGTGCTGATATTGTGTACAAACATACAAATGTTCTATCTTTACATTTTCCTGGTAGTTAAATACCATCCAAGCCAAGCATCACCTCCCAAATGACAGGTCTATATCAGCTTCAGAAGCAATTCAAGGAATGACTTGATGAATGAAAGTTGTCTTCAGTATTAGCACCGGGACCCCAAATAATCAGTGTCACATTTGTGGCATCTGTAATCTTTGTGTGTGTGTGTGTGTGTGTGTGTGTGTGTGTGTGTGTGTCTTTGTGTGACTGTGGTTTTGTGTGTGCTGCTTTTACCGAGGCGGAGAGAAAACTGAAGTGACACGGGGTCTGCTTTGGGGACTATCATCATTACCCTTCATTAATGCTGGAGGTCATTCCAATTACACTGTGGGTCATCTGCTCTCTGACACATAGTCCAAGCATAAACATGCCGGCAACACCACAGAGACCTGACCACTGTCAAATTAACTGCTCTGAGTCTAATTATAGAGTTTATATCCAAGTAGAATAAGAGACTGATCTGCACCACTCAATCTAACACAGTTTGATTAAGTTGTTGCCTCATTAATATGGACCCCAGTGGTATAGAATCAGATCTCCCTGCAATGTGTGCCTGCATGTTTTATTTTTTTGCTAATAGTTCACTGATTGAACCCATCCATCTATCCATTGTCTTTACTACTTATCTTTAAAGTGGGGGCAAATCCCGACTGTGATTGGACAAGAGGCGTGTACACTCGGGACAGGTCGCAGGGCTTTAATGGAAAAGCATACTTGTAAAGTATATTTAGTGATAAATATAAAGATTGTAAGCTCTTTTTATCCTTCAGAGAACAACGCCATTAGTGATTAATTAACTACGCCTTGTGTACTTGACTTTAAAAGTCTAAACACATGCACTGAAGAGAAACACAATGAGAGAGAGAGAGAGAGAGAGAGAGAGATGCCCTGAAGCATTGATCGAGGTCTGACCTCTCCTGTTTAATACAGACCAACTTAATCAATTGTTTTTAAAGCTTGTAAGTGCTGCCCTAACTGATTTGTACTTATTTGGTCAATGATTCGTTATGTCATGAACACCAAGCCTCCTCCGCACTAATGTGTAAAAAAATAGAGTCATGGGTCTAAAATGTAAAATGTTTGTGTCATCTTTCAACATATAAAGTCATGAACAAAGTTATCACAGCATGTATGTATTTTTTTTAATTTTAATTTTTTTAAAGATTTATTTTTGGGCTTTTGTGCCTTTTAATGGAGATAGGACAGTGGATGGGGTCAGGGACCAGGGAGAGGGAGTGGGGAGCGACGTGCGGGAGGGAGGCCATGGGCGGGATGCGAGCCCGGGTCGCCCGCTTGAGACGACGGCCTCCATACATGGGGCGCGCGCCCTAACCATTGCGCCACCAGCGCGCCCCAGCATTATGTTTTTTTAACCACCTTACCAAAAGGTATCTGCAACACTTTTCACTTTTATTAAACCTTTGCCTTGAGAACCACTGAGAGCTTCGGATTATTGTCTTCAAACATGACACTGACCATTGCATTGCAGAGGTAGACAAGTATGTGAAACCTACTTCTTCTTTCATTTCACTGTGTATCATCAGTCGTTTCACTTTTCTTCCTCCCTCTACTTCACAACAATCTCCATACAAAGTGCTGCCATTTTGCAGGCCAATCATCTGAAGCAATCTCTCTCCCCCCACTGATGGTGATATGGACTTCTTTTTTTTTTTTCTGGAGGCACATTGTTGCTGCCTGCAGTTCCAGAGAGGAAAATGGATGTGACCCTTATGACACTAAATAGCTGTCAACCGGATCTAAACTGGGACAGTTTCTCGTTCCCTCGGTACACCTGCAATCCCCCCCCTGCTGTGGTGGCTGTCTTTAGTATGACAGTGGAGCTCCAAAGACTCCAGCGCCCCATCCAGATGGTGGCTACAACAGTCACCCGGACCATTTATCATGTGTATCTGCTGAGCACAGGGAGTTAACAGGTAATTAAAATCATCAGTCACACAACAAAAGCAAGGATCTGAGAGTCAGAGTGGGGGAAAAAAAGGAAAGAGACCTCTCTGCAGGTTTTAAAGTTAGTTCTACTCTCTTACTGTGGCTTTGAGGTTTGGCAGTGGAGAAAAAGTAACATAAAAGAAAGACACAAAAAGAGGCAAATCAAAGACACCTAGTGAGACAGTCTGACTTTGAATAGTCTTTGACTTGCAAACAGCGAGCGACATTTAAACCTTTAACTTCTTATTGATAATCTTCACTAAAGCAGTAGACGTGGGATTAAAAGAAAGACAGATACAAAGCGAAATAAGTGTTGTGCTGTCTCGCAGGAGAGGTTTGTGTGCTAGCTAGCCCGTCTGACACTCTGAGGTCCCGTCTTTAATAGGGTCCCAGCTTCCCACTGATCCCTCTTGTTCCCACTTAATGGGGACGTGGAGAAGCAATGACGTGTGGGAAAGGCCAGTGAAACCGGCCCTTTAGTGGCCCACCACAATCAATACTCATTTGGCCTCCACCTCACTTCCCCCAAAAGTAATTAATGAGAAGAAGGGAGGAATGTGGTCGCTGACAGCTGATTTCCCTGCCGGTCCCTATCCTTAGCACCCTGTCCACTTCTCCTGCTGCTACTTAAAAGCTTCATTATGCTTTAAACCAAGTATTCAGTCATGGAAAATGACAAATATGTGGGCAGACACAGGTGTCAATGCATAATCTTCTCACAAGTGTTTGGATACAAAACAGATAATCAATCAATATTTATTTGCCAAGCACCAAAAAGCAAGATAAGTTATCTCATACCTCTCACACCTTACATACACCTCTTTACACAATATGAGCTTTAAATTTATAAGAGGAGATGTTCTCATCCATTTAGTTAAATATAACAAACTCATTTGCTTCTGTTATAGTGTGGTCAACTCATGCAGTTGAAATCTACATGTTGAAACTGGGTTGATTTTGTACAATGGATAACCATAATGTCCAATGGCGATTCCAGAGTCTGTTGGGGCCCTATAGGCAAAAATGTATTGGGGCGCCCCTCCAACTACCATTATGTCTGCCAGTGTTCTGACGCTCTTCCTCCGTCTTGTTCACTCCCAGACGGATCATTTTCCTTCATTTTCCTTCAGTGACTTTTATTGACAAACTATGGTCCTAACAGGAATATTACATGAGGGTGAGTGCTGTCAGATGGGGCCCCCATTAGTGAGGTTTTCTACTGTCATTTCTAGTGTTGCAGTTTTAAGTTTGACAGCCTTCGGGGGTCCCTTACTGGCCTGGGGCCCCCAAGCTGTTGCCTGCCTTGCCTGTTGACAAGCAGCGCCTCTGACAATGTCACTGCATCTGAAATATCGTTTGAATAACGTTTAAGATTCATTATGATCTGCAATGACCTTTTTTGTGTGCTTTCACACCATGAATGTATGTGTTGAAGCATTTTAAATTCATAAAAAAATTAGTCAGGGGGCGCTGGTGGTGCAGTGGTGCAGTGGTTAGTGCGCGCGCCCCATGTATGGAGGCTGTCTCAAGCGGGCGGCCCGGGTTCACTTCCCACCTGTGGCTCCTTTCCCACATGTCATTCCCCACTCTCTCTCCCTGATTTCCGACTCTATCCACTGTCCTATCTATCCATTAAAGGCACAAAAAGCCCAAAAATAAATCTTAAAAAAAAAAAAAAAAAAGTCAGACTGCTGATTGAGTAAGATGTAATTACAACATGAAAATCAAGTTTTTCATTTTTCATGAATTAATATGTATTATGTCAATTTATATTCATTGATATTTTTATTGAACAGACAGCCCAACGTCTACTAGACCATATACGCAATGTTTCAAAATGATGTGGAGGACGGTGATAGCAAGATGACGGTGGTTAATAATTTCAGAAGACAAAATTCACTTCAGACACATTTCAAATGCCATTTCTCCAAATCCCTACAAGTAAAGCATCCAAAGTGGTGGTAAAAAAAGAAAACAACTTGAAGTTGTTACATAAAGTTATCACTGTCAGATCAGAACGGAATGAAAACTTTCATAGCTTCAAAGTCTCCTCTCGTCTTCCTCTCCTCTGTGAACAGGAGTGCAGAGGGAGAGGAGTGCCACTGCAGTGGAGGTACAATATAAATAGCAGTCGACCCTCCTATAGCACCCAGAGCAGACTTACTGCAGCAGAACACACAGCAGGCAGCGTGGCAATGCGCTCTTTCACGGTGAGCACATTTCAAGCAGAGACATCTATACACAACCCTGCTGTCAAAGTCAACCATCCCGGAGTTAAAATAGCCCACACAACGGATACGATGCTGTGTAAATGGGTCATGAAGGATTGTTTGAACGCAGAAGATAGCCTGCATTTAAAAAGCGCTCATAATGCACGAGGTGACGGGAAATGATTTGAAGAATAAAGTAGTCTCTGGGAACAAAGCCGCACATCTGTTACAAAGTAAAAGGTCAAAGTTTTATGTTTTCTTTTTGAACAAAGAAAATGCAGATTTGAGATGATGTTCTCACTTCCTGTTAATCTCTTTCTTTGTCACACAGGATTTTTTTTCACTGGCCTGCAAAGTGGGACACAATGATACTTAAGTGAAAGAAAATCATCTGACTAATATGAACAAACTTTTGCTTTCAGAGGCAGAGTAAGTACAGTGCCTTTAATAGTTAATATCACTCACAGGGTGCATGCAGTTTAGCAGTTGAATACAAACTTTGACAGGAGAAGACAAACAAACACACACGAGTGACACCTGTCAAGAAGCTGTGTACACAATTTGTTCCACAAAGAGAGACAGAATAGCGCTACAAAAGAAAGCGTGTCATTGTACTTGACGTCTCACTCTGAATATATTTGAAGACACTGTGGAAATGGAGTATAAACTGTAAGACCCTAAGCTGACTGAGCCTTCAGTGGTTGTAAAAACGTAAAAGGTCTACAGAGATTTAAGTTAGCTCGGCTGTCATTATGAATGGTTTGATGGAGTGCGGCTAATGCAATTTCATTTAAATGAACTGAAGCGACAAAAGGCATTGGCAACTGATTTATCTAACTTTCAGAAGACAATGGGGCAGCATTCTTGGGAGGAAATTCAACCCGAAGATTGAAGAGGGGATTGAGGTGGGAGTTGAGAGAGAGGAAACTTCAGAGAACATCCATCAGGATTGCGGAACAATGAATCCAATCACTCTGTATTAATGAGCCGATGCTTAAAATAGTTCCCGTTGTGAGGTGAAGTCAGGGGAAATGATCTTTGCAGGGGGGGAAGAAGCTTCCTGATAAAAGTCTGGGCATAAATCATTTTGCAGAGTAGAAATAGCTAATCTCTTTCCTTCAAACTCCCCACCTGCTCTGAACACTGCTGAATAGTGATCCTGGGGAATAGCTATTCTTAACGCTGACTGGTGAATGGGTGACTTACAGTATGTCTGGAGGGCTTACAGAAGCTGGCTGAAGATATATGGCCACACACAACACTGTATAAGCTCAATGGGAGCCTTAAAAACCTTACAGAAAAAAATGTATGGAGGTTTTTCTTTGACTATTTCCTGCATTCAGCATCAGTGCTGGTTGATTGAGTAGGTTTGAAGGAGTAAAGTTTGAACATAAAATTGGATACATACTTATGGAGCTATATAGAGGTGAATTTAAAATAATTGTTTTTTAAATAATTTTCCACAATGAGCTAGTTTGTTAAAGAACCATGAAGCTTTATTAAACAAAATTAAGCGAGCAAGAACTGAAAAGAAATGTTATGAAGAGCAAGTTGAAAATATTCAGATTACAATTTATTACCATGGGCTTCACTGAGCCTAACAACCTGCTAAGCAGTCAAATGGCGATGGTCAACGGCTCTACAGGTGACCCCCTGTTTCTCGCTCTAGCCATACACCAATCCCATGAATGCTTCTCGAAACTCGTTCAATGTAGTGCCTATGTCTGCCACTGCAAACAGGACCTCTTGCTTTTTATTGGTTAACAAGTTCAGTCAGGAACACCCGTGTCATGAATTTAACCATTTTATTGTAAAATGACATACAGTTTTGCTTAGCGTTGAAGGCTCGGCTCAATGGATGCTCCCTACTGTAGGTAAGCTGAGCAGCATGCCACAGGTTTTCCAGGAAGCGTAGAAGCCCCCCACAAGGGTGAACCAAAGGCTTAAGGCAGAAAGGAGGCGACTGGGGTGGTGGAGCCAAAGCTTTGCGAGCAGCAGAAGCTTTTTTTTGTGAGCAGCATTGGTGAAGCAGAGATCAGTGAGATGGAAGTTGTGTTTATAAGGACCGCCTTGACGTGAGAATGACCTGTGATTGGTGTGTGTGTGATTGAAAAGACGATTCAATCAGCTGGCTGTCAGCTGATTACAGCTGGGGTGTATGACATTTAGAGCAGCCAGCATGAGCCCAGGTTGGGTTAGGTATTCTACCAAAAAAAATTACAAAAAATAATCTGTGGATAGTTATTTTGAATTACTATCTGCAAACCGACACTTTATACCAAAGTGTCAATGTTTTGATCTGCAGATGTAATGGGACAAGTGCCTGTTTCTATCAAAAGCAAATCATGACATTTAAACTGAAATTAAATGAAACATTTGATTATTTATGAACATTTTTAAAGCCAATTCCTTTTTGAAGACAGTTGGCATGTTGTCAAAAAGAACAATGACAACAACAAAAAGTGGATATGACACCTTGTCACCGACCTTCACCTGCCCTTAAAGACAACTTACAATCCCTTTGTTGGAACTTTTGAATACTTACTTTGGTGCCAAAATACTAATACTTCATTATTCATTCAATATGTTGGTTTAGGACCAAATTACAGCAAAAGTAATTCAATTACAGTGCAGCAGATGTTAACCAGTGCTAAACCAAGAGAGTGGCCATGGTAAATATAACAATGACAACATGTTGTGAGCATGTTAACTCAAGTCTCTTGTACTTTTTTTACACAAAGAGTGACTTATTAGCAATCATAAGAGTGCTTCCGTGTTAATGAAGGTGAACTCATAGCTCTGTGCTGTTTATCCTAATAAATAGTATTTATTCTGTGAAATGGTATTCTTAGCTAAATCCTCAGACAAATATACCTCTGTCTCTGATTCAATGAATTATTCTTGTCACTGGCGTCAGGACCTGCTATGTGATCATAAAATATAAGCCGTGGGCCTTTTCTAAAAATTAAACTAAAGCATATCAATTACTTGGGCGTTCATTCTGATCTCTCAGGTAATTGAGACTAATCTGTTGTGTGTGTGTCTAAAGTTTCTGTTAACTGTATGACTTTGTCCCTGGCCCACCCTAACTGATGTTACCCATATTAATCAGGTCTGTATTTGTATGCTGTAAGCCGAATACAAATAAACAGATACGAGGCCAACATTGGAACAGATCTCCCTACTGGGCCCAGCTGTGCTAATATGCCCCTTTCAACCTCACTTTCATTTCTCTAGCCCTGATCACCTCTCTTTTTTTCCTCCCAAAAAGTAAACCCAAACAACTCTCTTGGCCTGAATATAACATCGCTATCTCCCTCCACCTGCTTTGACTACAGATATGTCAAAGTTCAGGGTTCAAATATTTATGATAAAAACAAGGCAATCACCTATTATATCCATTCTGTTTGACTCCACGCCTGCGGTTTCCCTCCACACGTTCATCACTAAAATAGTCTGAGCTTTATACATGTGTGGTTGTGTATGTGGGAGTGTGTGCTAGCAGGAGGTCATGGGCAGAGATAAAAGAGTGTGCTGAAGGGCAGAAAATGGGCAGGGGGCAACAGATGCCCCAGGTCACGTAGTGCCCCATGGGAAGCCAGCTAAACAAACCTGCCAACGGACACAGTGAGCAAACACCTGCTAACATCATATCGCAGATGCGCACATTTTCACACAGACACGTTTTTATGTACAGTGTAAGCTGCTACAACCTGACTTCTCATACATTGCTGCAGAACCTATAATGTTGAACCATTTGTTCATATAAAATACAGAGCTAATTAACTTGCCACTCTTATGTGATGTAGATTATTTGATTGAAAAAAAGAAAACTCAAAGCTATACTTGCAAGGAAAACCTGAAAAAAGAGCCCTCTAAGTGGGCATGCAGAAGATGTGTTTTTAGCAGCGTACACCATGGTAATTATCTTGAGACTGGGCTAGTTGTTGAAATAGCAAGAAGTATTCAGAGATGGAGAACCATTTACTGAACAAAAAGTGCCAGGAAATGTCAAAAATCTGTTTTGAACTTGAAGTTGGCTGTAGACTTTAGAGGTTACACCAAAAAAAGCCATTTGCTGGTTTGCCATTGAATAACTTCTGTTATGATCATAAACAAGTGATGTCATCGCAGTGAGAGCAGAAATTTTGCTTCACACAAATGCAAAAAACATTCGATCAACTTTTTTTTATTTGTTCTGTACCAATTAATAAACAACGTTGTTTTGCTTCCTTTTATAAAAGATCACATAGCTGATATCTGTCATAATACCCCGGTCCATATTTTCTTTCTTGTTGTGGAGGTTGCAACTATTGTGCTCCTGATTTGATACCACTTTTCGACTAGCTGAAACATGCATTTGTCTGTGCATGCATTCCCATTCATCTGATCTGATACCATTCCAGCCCTTTAACTGCAGTGTGTCAATCTTAGAGGAGAGCCAAACAAACAGAGAAAGAACATAAAAAAACACACAGAAGGATCGAGGCCTTAGATTAAAACATGCCACTTCAACCCAGTCTCATGTCAAAATGTGTAATACCTACGTTGGTCCACAGCTCAAAACGTAGTAGTTTCACAATGATGGCTCTAAAATTGTGACATGTCTATGTTTCCTTTTCCCTATTCTTTTGTATAGGCATACCTCAGGTCACGTGACTGCCCAGTTTTCACCTGGCGAAAAAAGAAACATGGCGGACATCCCTTCTATTTTCGGTGGAAAATGCAATATTTTAAGATAGTTTGAGGCTTAAGTGTCGTTTTGATAACCTTTCTGGCGACAAATGTACATTGTATCTTCATAATCTTTGTTCGGTTTATGTTTATGATCTTTAATTTGTTCGTTTCTACAAAGATTCTTTCAGGTCTCGATAGAGAAACGTTGGAATGTTACGTTACTGTTGCTATGGTGATAGCTATGGTCGCTATCAACAACGAACCGGAAGGAAGTGGACGTTCGGTTCGTGGCTCTTAAAACGGGTTACATCAGACCCTAGACATCAAACTAAACTCCTATGCAATAAATAATGATTTCTGTTACATTTTTTTTCATTACAACCAAATTTAATAAAACGATTGGAACAGATCGCTGCATATTAGCAACATTATAAACTATAAAATGTAACAATACATAAAGACAATACTGTACAGTTCATGTGTGATATATATGATTTCATAATTTTAATTAATAAAATAATCCTGACAGATTAATACTATCTTTTAAAACAGGTTTGATTTGATCACTTTTTTTTACAATATATATAGTCTAGATTATTTTACAAAACCCATTGGCTTTAGTAAATATTTGATATAGTGGGTAGATATACATCTTTTACAACCCTAATTATGTTCCCTCTGTGCACAACGCCAGACATAACTACCAAAATTCCTGTTTCTAGAATAACAGTCAAAATATCCAAAATTAACTGATATATGTATTTTATTTTAACATAGATCATATATGTACTATGCAATAAATACTTCGGCCACACGAGATCCGTGACATATTCAGTGAATATATCTTTTGTAAGCCTTTTATAATCCTAGTTACAACCTTTTTTCGGAAAAGACTACAATTATTGCGCCATTCAGTATCAAGCTGTATGACTTGACTCACAAATCTCAGTGTTTCCCTTACCTAAGAAGTAATATATATTTAATTGAGGGTACACAGGGGAGTTTAATTGGATGGTTAACACATTTATGTTATCAGGTATTTAAAAAATAATTGATACATTGGTTAAAATGTATTTTAACCATATATAGCAGCTCCCCCTGTTGTTTTGGTGAGCTGACTACCCTCACATGATACTTTGTTCCAAGACCTCTCTAAAACACTTATTCCCATGTCTGTAGCCCCTTTTGTTGCTGAGTTATAAGCCTTCAAACATGCCCTTGGGTCAAGGTTCAAAGGGCATTATTTCAAAACAGGGGTCATGTTGAAACCTCATCTTCACATATGTTACTCTCCAGGATGAGACCTTTCCAACGATGTATGTCGTTCAGCTCTAAGCCAAAAACTTAAATATTCTCATTTCATAGGCATGGGGTCTTGCAGTCATACTTTCATAGAGCTCTTTCAAAGCCCAGTACATAAAATGTTTTTTTATTTTGTTTATTTTGTTTGTTTGTTTGTTTGTTTGTTTGTTTATTTTTTGTTTTGGTGTAAGTATATCATAGAATCTGGGGAACTATATGCTTGGAGGACAGCCTTAAGTGCTTGGTTTAGAATTATGGCTACAAGTAAAAATCTCTTATGCTCTTGTCCATATTAATTCATCCTAGTACTTTTTTTTATCCTTCTTTCCTTATAGAAGAGTTCATCTAATTTGTCATCATTCATTGTTTTAATATTCAGTTTAATGTCTTTCATAGAGCAACAGGGTTGAACAGGTCAAAAGGCTTCATGTCTCTGCTAGGCCTCAAATGGTCAAATTAACTCTTTTAAGCACCTTTAAAAGGAGTTTTTAACATCAGTCTTGTTCACAAAGCATACAGCATATAGTGGAGAATGACCCTCTGTCTTTTGACACATTTTCACACTTTTTAACACCTTTTTTGATGTTTTGATAAAAGTGTTTCAATTGTGAAAGGTTTGGCAAATTGAGAGTGGGGCCTTAAGTGACTTGTGGGCTCACAAAATCTCTTAGAAGAGACCTAGATTAGACCTTGATTTTTGTTTTGGTGACAGTTCCCAATCTCACGAACAACTGGTGAAAATTCGGGAGTTCTAGGTCAAACATAAGTGTATGAAAAAGGGATTTAAAATTTGAGTCTACGGAGAGGAGGGAGAGGGGGGAGGGGAGGGGGGGGGGGGGGGGGGGGGGGGCCCTCGGCCTTTAAACCGACAGTGGGCGTGACTGCACGATTGCGCATGTCAGCAGTACACTGGCAGACCATAGCATAATGGACTTTTTCAATGGGTTTTTGCTTAGATTCCTGGAATGGGATCTTTGGTTAACACAGATTTAAGATGTGTTTTTGCAACCAACCTTAAAAAACATCAGTAAATACCCCCTGAAAGATCTAATAAAGAGGTCGCTCACAAGTGACGATTATCAATACGTCATTATTTGATGTCAGTGTCATGCGCCCGTTTGTAGTTCTTATCGCCGGCCGGTTACTTTATTGATTGCATTTTCTGGTATTAATCTAATCCGTCAGGATTATTTTGTTAATTAAAATTATGAAATCATATAAATCACACAAACTGTACAGTATTGTCTTTATGTATTGTTACATGTTATAGTTTATAATGTTGCTAATATGCAGCGATCTGTTCCAATCGTTTTAATAAATTTGGTTGTAATGTAAGACATCCATAAAAATGTCCGCCATGTTTTTTTTTTCGCCAGGGGAAAACTGGGCAGTCACGTGACCTGAGGTATGCCTATACAAAAGAATAGACAAAAGGAAACGTAGACATGTCACAATTTTAGAGCCATTATTGTGAAACTACTACGTTTTGAGCTGTGGACCAACGTAGGTATTACACATTTTGACATGAGACTGGGTTGGCCACTTTGAAGTCATGAAGGAAAAACTCCCCAACTGTGAAACTAAAATACTGTCCCTGTATGAGAATAAGCCTCAGACAAAAAAAAGAAGAAACTAAAAAACATCAATCAGCCTAATGTGATTTTAAACCATTGTCAGACTTGGGCAGCTCAAGAGCCTCTTTTCTGTAAGTGAGCTTTCCAATGAAATGTAATAACAAAGATACACAGTGCTGTGGAAACACTGCACAACTGATTTAGTGTGTAAAGCAGAAAATGGGGATTTTTTGGTAAATCTTGTACATTTTTAGCTGACAGATAAACATCAGAGGCAACTCACAAGAGTAAATCTATAGATTTTGCTGGTGGGAGTCAATATGTATTCGAGGAGAGCTGAGACTAATCAGAAATACTGAAGATCTTAAGTTTTCTCTCTGTCTTGTATTTTGTTTCTCTTTCACCCTCCACCAGCCTCCCTCTGATGACTCTCTCTATTTATCTCATTTTTTTTCTCTCTCCCTGTGTCTCGTTCTTCTCTTCTCTAAATTCTTTCTCTTTGCAGAGCTGAAGGCAGAGGCTGGCTTGTGATCCAATCACAGGCTGGCTGCAGCAATCACCGTCTGCTGATTGGTTTTATAATCCTCACTCAGGATCTCAGATGGAAGAGAATCAGCTGGCCAAGAAGTGGTGCTCTGAAAGCTGTCATACTGGCACACACACTCATGCATGCACATACACACACACACACACACCTGCATGCACATACACTTGTCTGTCAAAACAACACATAGACTCTTCTTTCTCTCTGCATCTATATCACTTCTTGAGTGTACATCATTGCTTTTTATTCGCTGTACAAAGTTTTGTGTGGCTGTGCGTGCATTCATGTGTGTGTAAGTGCGTATGTGTGATGTTAAAGCACTGACTGAACGACAAAGAAAGAGCATTCACACATCTTAGGATCGGCCTGAGATCATTTTGATATTAATCTTGTGTGTGTGTGTGTATATGTGTGTGAATGTGTCTTTGTCCTTTTTATCTTTTTTTCATGTAAGTGCATCTATGTAAAATAATAACACATTCATCAGAATATTTTAGAATGTGATGCAAGACTGCATCCTTTTGCAGCAAAACCTCACTAGGGCACAAAAAGACAGGCTGAAAATAGGCACGAATTCAGGAAAGCAACACACACACACGCACACACACACACACACACACACACGCACACACACACACACACACACACACACACACACACACACACACACACACACACACGCACACACACACGCACACACACACACACACACACACACACACACACACACACACACACACACACTCACACATCAGCCCAAACTCCCAGATCAATAAGCTGAGTGTTAACTCTCATATTTAAACATCCAGAGAAGAAAAGCTAATCTGCAAGGCATAATATTGCAGCTAAATCCCCAAATACTCTCAGGTAACAGTGGTGGTTTGATTTGCCTTCTAGCATGAATAACTATATGAAAAGAGGAAATGTAATTAATCAATACACACAGGTGTTGTTTATTAAAACACAGTAACTCATGCATAAAAGCACACACAATTGACCTCAGAAAAGACTGAATCCCACTCTGGATGTCTGTGTGTGAGTGCATAGAACTTGTACTTGATAACAACACTTGGATCTGACAAAGCATTGGATGCTAATCTGCCCTGTTGAGCATTTTGCATCAGCCCTCAGCCTACGTCCTATTTACCGTGTCCTTGTTCTACATAATTTAAGTTGCACAAGGACAGATATGATTGCTACTTGCGATGTGCGTCCCTTTCTAGGTGGTTAAATATACAGGTGTAGAAAAAAGTCAAGCAAAGTTGAAACCTTTTGTTCTATATTTGAGGTACAAGGACTTACAGAGAGCCAAAAAAGGTTTTAGGTGAGAACACTCCATATCTTTTAAGTTTACTTTGAATATTCTCATTTACCCATCAATATTTCTCAAATGAAGTATTAAGCCACCAAATACTTGAAGTTGTGTTTTATATACTACATGTGTGTAAGTGTTCTCTCTCTGTATCTGTTAACTAGAGAAGTGAACCGTCACATACTAACTATAAACCATTATTACTAACACATCATAATTGCCTGGACCAACTCCAGTACATTTCTTGACTTACATCACAATGGTATCAGTTATAAATGCATTAAAAGTGAGTAAGACTTGGTTCTATTCGCATCCCTGTTGCTCGCTTACAAAGGTGCTCCTCCTTACATGAGGAGCTCCCTCATGTCTACAATCCCTCTTGCCCATTACGCACTGCCAATGAAAGGCGCCTGGTTCCAAGTTCACAACAGGGCCCTAAGTTGCACAAGCTATGCTCTGTAGTTCCCCAATGATGGAATGAATGATCAACCTGCAGGGTCCCTGTGCATTGCCTCTGTGCTCTGTCTATCAGCACCTGCGTCCGATCTGACTTAAAGCTGTTTGTTGGCACTTAATGATGTTGTGTCCTTCTGTCTGGATCCTTACTTGTGTTGTTCTTACTTTCAGATCTAGGTCGCTATGGACAAAACCGTCTGCCAAATGAAATAGTATAATTGTATTTGGGGAGTCGTTGCTATAATTCATATTGGAGTAGAGACTACATAGTTTATGGATCCATTTTATGATCTTCTGCCTTTTTCTTTGGATTTATCCCTGTATATATTTTGACTATAAGTAGTTCAATTATTTATTTCTTTGTTCAGACAAAGACTGCATAACTTGCAAATCAGCTGAAACCAGGAGAAAGTGAAGTTGAGTTGATGAGTTTCTCCAAGTTCAAAAAGATTCTGTCAGACAGGGGAAATTATTCACTGGTGTTTTTTATTTTAATGTCCAGTGTACTCATGCCGGACAAGTGAGGGGGATTCATTGTCTGAAAGATATTCACTGTATTACGACAAGAATAACTTAAATCAAGAGCTTTAAGTGGAGCCAGAGGACTCCAGAAAGGGGATAATCGAGTCTATATGTAGACGTCTCTCTGCAGGGAGGAAGAGAGGGTCAAGTTGTTCATCTCAGAGGAAATAAAAAAGGGCTTTCGTTGATGGTAAAAATGTATTCATGTCGGACTAAAAGTACATAATACTGACTTTATGAGGCGTGCTTTGAAGAGGTGCAGCATGTTAGTTATTTAGAGGTGCTAGCTAATTTCCCACAATCCTCTGAGAAAGGGGGGAGTGATAGAGCTACACAGAATATCCAACACTGGATTACACATTATGCAAACAGTGGGCTCTTAGTGGATTGCCTATTGCTTCATTACTTATAGCGTCCATACATCTACTGTATGTGTGACGCAGAGGGAGAAGTGACAAATGCAAAAGGAAGAAGAATTTCTTGTAGTCCGTTTAGTAGTCATTAAGGTACAGTTAGCCTCAGTGAAGCATGGACAATAAAACAAGCTGAAAAAGACAAAACTGCAGCTTTGTGTTTTTTTTTTTGCAAAATAACTGAAAAGCTCCACCTGACTTACCCATTCTGCTCCTATTTGCAGTGCCAGCTCATGTTTACTATCACCTTGGGCCCCTCCACCTCTCCTCAATTTCAGCTCACAGGAATTGATTACTACTGCCAATAATCTGCAGGAGGTAACACTGTGGTGTGAGAAACACAATTACCATCCCTTATCCTGTGACCTGCATTATAAGCATCTCCACCTCAGTGGTTTTTTTCACTTTGTATCCTCCACTGTACCTGCCATAGCCCGAGTTCTTCATCCTTTGCCCTCTGCTCCATATCTCTTTTTACCCACGGTTTGTCGGGTGCCTTTGCTTCCATTTGACTCGTTAATAAATCTTCATGTCCAGAGAAACATGTTCCGTTTTTAAAGTCATTTGAATACTGACATGAGCACACACAGATTCACAGAAACACACACATCTGGTCCCACAGACCTGCCATTAGCTCAGTGTGTCAATGTGTGTGCTCACTGGGGTGAAACCGAGCCAGTGGGAGCTTCATTCATTCCAGGACTGGAGGAGGCGAGACTCCATGAGACGCCATGGTCTCTCCCTCTCTCTGTAACACATACATACACACATATAGACGTATACACACTGTCCCCATGAGGTCAGCAGGATAAGCTGGTTTGAGGAAGGCATGTACCCTTCACTTCCTGTCAGCGACAACATGGGCTGGTAGCTGCTACGCACCACTGAGCCTAAATCACTGTCTCCCTCCCTCCTCCCACTGTTTTTGTCTGTAGCTCTATATCTGAAATCTCCCTGTTGTATCTGACCCATCTCTGCGCCCAAATATTTGCATCCCACCTCCCCAAAACCCTTCCACTGATTAGAAGAAACTGAAATGCAAAAATGTGCCAGGACAATCAGAAAAAAATAAAGTTTCAGGGAAGGAGGGACTTGAGCTAATTGACATAGTACAGTCTGATTGAATTGATTCAAATACGTTGCAGTATAAAGAGGAAAATAAGAATAAAATAATTGTCTACAATAGGTTTGCACATATTTTAGATTGTGTTTTCTATTATATCAATAAAAATGTATATGAGCTTCTTTAAAAGTAAAAAAAAAAGAAAAAGACAAGATTTGCCCTCCGTAACACACCCATCCCTCCTCCAGTCTCTCCCTTCATTTCTCTCGGGGCTCTAATCACTCAGGGGACTGTCATCTTCACTCTTTCAGTCTCTCTTTGTCAGACGTCATGTTCTTTTCTTTTCATCAGCCCTGTCAAAACATCCCTCGGTCCCTTGGCTATTGGTGAATAAAATAAAAGGCAGTCTGAGACAGCTGCCTGCCTGCCAGGACACATTTCATTTCAGAGTCGTTCAGTGCTTAAGTTAGGATGAAATCGACAACACACGGATGTATGTCCTCATCAATGATCTGGCTTATTGCTTACTTATCTTATATCACAACTGCTTTTTTTTTTTTTTAATAATAACTGCAACAGGTAATGTCTGTAACTTGTGTTTTTCCCCAAGAATGTTTAAACACAAAAAGGTGGCACCACTGTTTTCCAAACATGTTGTGATACAAGTCAATTCTGAATGAAGCGGAGTGAAGCTATAGACAGAAGGAAACGTCTCGTGAACACAGCCTTTAAGAACTCATTTTGAATGATACTGTCAATATGTCAGTCTGCTGTTCTCACTGTGGCTCAGTTGGTAGAGTCGGTCGTCTCTCAACAGGAAGGTTTGGGGGTTCGACCCCCAGCTCCTGCAGCTACATGTCTGATATGTCCTTGGGCAAGAAACGTAACCCCTAGTTGCTCCCTCTGCTTCGTCTGCAGCATATGAATGTGGAAGAATGGGTTGTGTTAATACTAATGGACACGAGATAGCAACCTGTGCCATCAGTGTGTGAATTGATGTGAATGGGTAGGTGTGACATGCGGTGTAAAAGCGCTTTGAGTAGTCAGAAGACGGTGTACAAGCTCAAGTCCATTTACCATTTACTTCAGATGAATCTATTAACTTGAGGCATAAAACATCTGGAGTGTATCAGAACATCTGGTTGAATTATTCAAGTAAAATGATTAACAGCTTATCTCTGCCAGAGTGTGATTGGAAAACAAGTCGTATTTGTAATCGATAGAAAACAAATAAGACTGTTTGGAATGATAACTAAATGATGGTATAAAAAATGATCAATACAATCATATGATATTTATGATTTTATAACAATCAAAGTGCCTTTCGTCAAGGGACTGAAGGAAATGACTTCTGCAGTCAGAAACAACTTCCTCTTCTGTGCTTCTTTGGTTGCTCCATGCCACTCTTTACAAGAACATTATAAAACTTGATCAATCCTGCAGAGATTCTTATCTGACTCCCGAGGAGTGACCAGGCAGGGGGGGGTGGACCATCTTACTCAAGGACACTTTGACAGGAAAACCTTCTGGTAACAGGACTGTGCGGCCTACGGGGATTTACTGCCAGCGACGCATGTGTGTGTGTGTGTGTGTGTGAGTTATGTGTGCCATCCATCTGTGGTCCACACATACAAACACACGCACACACATGGTGGTAAAAACTCTAATAGATGGGCATTAAATGTCCACACACACATAATAGATGTGCTTTGTTCGTGAGACTTCAGAAGTATATCCAGGCACCTGGCCACCAGCAGGCTCTAATGTGTTAACAGTGTGAGAATCAATAATGCATAAGGTGTTGGAAAAGAGGTAAAGACACAAAGGAAAAAGTGTGTGTACCTCTGACACGGGTCCAAGGGACTCTATAGAAGTTTCTCCACAAACCAGACTGCTCAGACAAACAAGAGAGCAAAGCTTTGGCTGAGTTTCTAACCTCTTTCTTCTGTTTTTTTTTTTTCTTCTTCTTTCCTTTCATCTTAAACATCTGTGAAGGGCGCTGCATCAAAACAACTCTGGGCTTTCATCTCGTTTCCCCCTAAAACTTTCTTTTTAATTCATTATTTCCTGTATTTGGTAGTTTCATCACAGAGATTTGTATTTTACTTGTGTGGGCGCGTGGTCCAATCTCACTGGATTTGAACTGAAGCCATGATGCTGATGTTTAAATGTCCGTCCTCATTATGCTGTAAGGTTTGTGAGATACGAGGTGTTTGAGGCTATCGTCTTATTCGATGGACAGTGTGGAACGTGTGTTTAATTTTATACACAGCCCTGTATAAAATAATATATACATAATAGGTATATCATATACGACAAATGAAACAAACGGGGGAATGTTTGTAACCAACTAATTCAACTGAAGATTCTCAATCCAACGGACAGTCTCACATAACTCAATGATCTGTTAACAACATAAAAAAAGTATTCACCAAGCACCTGAACCTCAGGGTCTAAGTTTGATTTTCTATGATGGAGGTGCAGCAAACACAGCCAATGCTTACTCCAGGTCTTTATTCTTTGAGACCGAGGTGCTTCTTCTCTAAACTTTCCTCTCTCAGACTGTACTGTCTAAAGCCCTTCAACACGATCGCCTCCACAACAGTTTGTTTACGGCTGGCTGGACAAAATGTACAATGTTACCTTCAACGTTACTGCCAAACATGGGATGGGTTGTTTATCTTTATTTAAAAAGTAGCTTCCTGAGAAGAATTGATCAAATAAAGGGTTCATCTCTCAAAATGCAGTTTGTTTCCTGTATCCTGTAATATATGTAGAGCCCCATACAGTACAGGGGCCTGTCACAATCTGTGTTGACATTATACATTTGTTAATGTAAACATTATTCAATATCACTGAATACAAATGTATGTATAAAATAACTATTATGCAGGGTCTTTTTCCATACTATTTTGTTTTTTATTTCCCAGTGATTTCTCTGCGACATGAAGCCAAACATCGTGTGCAGCACTATAGTGCCTGTTAGACTGACTGAATTGTTGTTAGGGTGCAACTGTTAGTGTTTTAGCTGTGGAGAAGTAATAATAGTTTTAGTAGTACAACTGTTTCCTTTGTGATCCCAAAATTCACACAAAGAATTTCTGAAAGGCTCAACCCTTCAGTTCCTTTCATTCAACAACTGTTCAATTTTTATAAAGTTATTATCTGGGAATTGGTAAATGGACTTGGGCCTGTAAAGTGCTTTTCTAATCTTCTGACTACTCAAAGCACTTTACACCACATGCCCAACCCACTAATTCACACACTGATGACAGAGGCTGCTATGTAAAGTGTCCATCAGTTTTAACTAATCTGATTATTATACATTACTGAAACACAGATGTTGAAGCAGCGGGAGCAACTAGGGGTTAAGTGTCTCGCCCAAAGACACATCGGACATGTTGCTGCAGGAGCTGGGGATCCAACCCCTGACCTTCCAGTTGAGAGACGTCAGACTCTACCACTGGGCCACAGCCGCCCATTATCATCAGAAAATCACAGATTCCAATTTGCTGACGATAATCAAATAGATTGAACGTTTTACAAAATGTGTACTATATCACTTAAAGGGCATTGAACAATTGTAAAAAAGTTACTTATCTTTGCTGAAAACAAAAACCCACAGCGAAGAGTCGTTAATGCTAGCCTGAAGTTAAGTCACACACTTGACATAAATGCTTTATGCCTGAGAGGATTGCACCGCCCTTATTTATGTTTTGTAGCACTTGATGAGAAAAGGTTGCTGAGAACTCCAGATTTTCAGAAAGTTTCTTTCAAAATCTCTACATACTGTTTACTTTAACCAAATCTTAGGTTGTTCCAGACTCGTTTACTTTTGTAAATCATAATAAGCGTTTTTCATTCTTCTAAATGTGTGAAGCTATTGTGCTCTAAAGAGACCAAATCATCAGTGAGGAACAAATTACAAAAATAAGATTATTAGTAATATATATAGTAGAGACGGTCATTACTAAACATTACAACTTTATATAGGACTTTGTTCACGGCTGAAAGGATTCTTTCTCATCCTAAGTTAAATCACTTTTACTCTCAGAGTTGATGATGTTAGTTTGTGTACCTCACGTGCATGGATGTGTCCTAATGATGAATATACAGTATTTATTTCACACAGCTCTCTGCTCCAGTGTGACTAAGTTCGCCTATAGACTGTTTACCGTTGCTATATATCACACAGCTTTCAGTGGTAATCACCGATGATGCTGAAATCCCAACTCATTTAGGTCACTACTCTACACCCCCGCCAGTTTGATGGAGCTAGAGCCATTATGTCTTTGTGAGTGTGTGTGTGTGTGTGTGTGTGTGTGTGTGTGTGTGTGTGTGTGTGTGTGTGTGTGTGTGTGTACTGGTGTGTGTGTGTGTCTCTGTCTTACTCAGCATTATCACTCCATTACAGGTGCAGGGTTTTTCACAAAGGCCTCATTCTGTTGTGCGTTTGTTTATGCATCTGTGCGTCTGCATGTGTGTGTTTGTGTGTACAGTGCTATTTGCACAATTGCCAACACAGCACTACACTCTCCTAATACATAGAGCGGTCTCTCCTGACAAGTGCACTCAATCATGCTAATTTTTTACAAATACAGCATTATTCAACTGGCACAGACAAAACTGTTATATTTGGCTTTGGGCTCGTTTTATTACAAACTTTAGAAGAAGATGTAACATGTGACCTATTTTACCAGCTGTTTAGGCAACACCAGAACTTCAATCTACAACATACATAATGATGCCTATAGCTGCAACTGCTGTGTGTTTGTACTTCACTGACAATCAGATTTAACACACTCATTCGGTTCCAATATGTTATGCTGCTAAAAAAAGAGTGGAAATCATTTTGCTGAATTATTTAAAGACGTGTTGCACACCTGATTCGTTTCTGCTAACAGAGTGAAAATGATTTGTCACTTTCAAAGTGTAAATTGATCAGCTCTGTGCTTTGTGGTGCACAACAAAGACAGCTGCCTTCACCAGAATAATTGCACAGTGCAGAGGTGTACAGAGGTGCTCATAGCCAGAGCCTTTTTTTAAATGGAAAAGGACTTGGACTTTTACCGTCATAAGCAACAGTGAAGTCAACACTTACAGAAATGTAAAAAGGGACCAGAATTTCTATAATATAAACTATTTTAAGACATGTTTTTCAAAAGATTAAAACTGTTAGATAACTAAGTTGTTAAGGGTATGAGGCCAAGAAAAGCTGTTTTCAATTTTGATATTTAAAAAAAACTTCAGACTAAACCACAGTTCTTAGTTAAAAACAACAAAGACAGGAAAACAAAAGGGGTTTGCTGCAGTGTCAAATTGGTGGGTTCATGGACAGATTAATATTGCTTCTTGAAGAACTTTTAAGACACCTTGAGGCCATTGTGTTTATTCGTCTCTCATCACTCTCTTTGAGGACTTTCTCTATTAAAAGTCAAGAGTGTCAGAAGAGGGCAAATAACATTCAACACACTCAAAGAATGCACTGAAACACATTCAAACCTACATGAACCCTCCTTTTTCCCTAAAGCACGCAGAGAGAGATAGAGTTGATTCACTTTATAAAGAGTGTAAGACACATATTTACCACTGAGACCTTCTCATCTGCTCAGAAAAGATGAGAGGAGCTTCACAGCACTGTGTCTAGAAGGAGACTGGAAATAAATCAGCATTTCAGTTTTCCCTGAGCAACAGAGCACTTAGAGAAGCTTTAGGAATACAGACAGTTATTCCAGACATTTTAACATTTATTTGAAAGCTATATAACTTGTTACTTTAAAAAAAAGATATGTATTTTGGGGCTTTTTGTGCCTTTACTGTAGAGATAGGACAGTTAGAGAGAGAGTGGGGAATGACATACTGGAAAGGAGCTACAGGTCGGACTCGAACCCGGGCTGCCCGCCTGGAGGACAACAGCTTTCACACACGCATGCCACTGGCGCCCCCCTTACTTGTTACTTTACTTGTGACGATGCTCAAAACAAAGAGTTTGCCATCTTTTAAATATGCTATTCTCTTTATGCTCTCTTTCCCAAACACCAAAACAGAAACTGGAAATAGGGATTTGGGGTATTCTGCACCCTCAGTCTGGAATCTGTTGCAGAATGATTTGAAACTCAAGTAGTTGGTGTTTTTAAATCCAAAATGAAACACTTGGAAGCCGATTCTATAGGATGTGGATGTTTTAAGCTCGACTGCTCAAATTACTGACTCCCAGATTTGACTCATACATGTTTCTCTTTTAATGTAAATTTGAGTCTTTTGTAAACTGTAATATGTCTCCCTTTGTGTCTCTGTCCGTAACTTTGTGTTTTTGCTGCTGAGTGTCTTATTCAAGTCTCCCGTGGGAAAGAGCATCTTAATCTCAATGGAACCAACCTAGTTTAATAAAGGTTGAATAAAAAAGGAAATAATACTGATAAAATCTCCTTCTCATTAAGTCATTTTGGTATATTACTTATCTTCGTTTTCTTCCCTTAAACATGAAGAATTGCACCACTGCAGGGAGATTTTTTGGGTATGTTTTCAGTGCAAACCAATTAGTTTCTGTTGGTTCTGGAGCAGAAGTCTTATACCATTTGTTTGAAGACATGTTTAGTGAAAATAGATTTGTTTGAATAAAAACCCAGATTGAAGTAATAGTAGATTTTGTTCACCTGTTTCCAGAAAGTGTGTTTATTTAGGACCTGAAAACAGCCAGAATTGTCTTCATAACATCAGGGCTTTTTCACTGCTAAAAAACTGACCTTCCCATTGCCTCTACTATCTTCACCTTTACAGCAAACCGCCTTCCTTTATTCCCTTTTCCTTTCATCTGTTGCGTCCCACTTCAAAGGTTGCAGTCATGATTACAGACTGGGGAGTAGAGAGAGTACTGTACAGTAGATACACAGACACTTAGAGATGGAGAGGGGGGAAAAAAGGTCCAGTCAGAGGGCAGGGGTACACAGAGGGTGAACACCTTCAAAGCACAACTGATTTTTACTCCAAAGCATGAAAGCTCCTTTGGTTTGCTGGCAGACAGTAAGTGACAGTGGGTCACCTTTGTCAGTGTTGGTCCTGGTTCAGTCATGTGCAATGGTTGCATGGCTTTTGAGTCCAGCTATATAAATTGAGCACATCGAAGTACAGTGTATGTTGCACACTTTCAGTTACAGTAGTTATTTCACAGACTAATCCAAATACCTACCACAGCAGAATATCTGTTAAAAACAAGCATATGAATCTCCTCTTATAAGAAGTTGATACACAGCAAAGATACCTACAGTACAACATTGATAATTGAAAATATATGATTTGGTTTTTGAATTCAAAATATGGATAATGATATGATCTGAAAGCAGCTGAAGTAAGTTAAAAAGACTGTGAATTAAAGGGAAAATGCTGCTATGAATCCTTAATATTAATCCTGAGTAGAAGGAATTGTCTGTAAAAACTAACATGTCTTTGTGCAAACCGCAGCTGTAAATGACAAATAACTGACCTTGATTCGTTGAGCAGGGTAATCTTGAGACATATGGCATCACAAATCAGTTTAATCTTTTGTTTACATAAATACCATAGCTTATATTACCTTTGTTAAAGGCAAATAAATTATTTTATTTTAAGTGACGAACAGCAATTGTTATCCAGGACCATGACACCTTGCTGCACTATTTAAATATACATAGAGGCATCCTTATGCATACAATGTATGTCATGAGAATATTATGTATTCATATATGAATATGAATAACATAACAATGAATAACATCTATGCATACAGTAATCCTGAGATGGAATAAAACCAGGAGCGTTGGTTTCATTATAGGTTTGGATTCCTAGGCTACTGGGTAACACCAGCAGGTGTAAATTAACTAAGTTCAGGTGTTGGTGAGAGTGTGATTTAACACAGTTGTGCAAAAGCCAGATGTCCTCATTGAGTTCTTGTCTGAACTGCCCACTGAGAATCTTCAATGGAAAAATATAGCTTTATCAATTTTAGACAGTTCTTATTTTGCTGCAAAGCTAAGTCCTTTGCTTCTGCACTACTGAGAAAACATTTAGTGAAATGACTCAGTACACAGATGAAACCCTCGCTGCTCCAGATGTCACATGTTCAAAATCATGGACAAGAAGATATGATTTTGTATGACTGTCTGCCAGAATGGATGTTAGGATTTACTAGAGTGCTTCAAGGACTGCTTGTCCATGATGAATTGTAATGTTAAAACACTTTTATTTATTATTTTAACTTTACTTTTCCCCACAGATTAAAATGTTAAACTGTCTTTCTGCTAATTATTTTGGTTATCTGGCCAATCACATTACTGTTTCAGGCAGCCAACAGGCAAACAGAGACGATTATTGCAATCAAGACACCATAACAGCCTCTGAGCTTGCATGCCAGCAATATGTATCTCCATGTTTATCAAGCAAAATCCTCCTTTTAAGACTGCATAAGCTTAAAGTCTGGAAAAAATGACTTCTGTATTCTTAAGATGAATTTTTATATGTTTAATATTTAAATAAATCAGATACACTATTACTACTCATAAATGTTACATAGCATACATTAGTCCCTTCTTATGTGAGCTGTTAGCAACATCACTATACTGCTTGTAACATTTGGCTTATTCTGGATAATACTTTCTTTTTTTCCATTCCACAACAAATCTTGACACAAAACTTGACTTAAAAAATACAGCTTATTCTCTGAGAGCATTGCACAGCCTATAAAACACAAGAACATATTAAGTCAAAGACCAATTCCATGTTAACATCTCCACAAACACATGGCATTAGCAGAAAGGCTTGAAAAAAACATGGTTTTAAGTGGCTGTGCTTTAACATTGTAGTGGATCTTTTGAATTTGAGGATGACGATTTAAGTGGCCAATTAATGGTGATCTTCCTTGATGTATACTGATGCATTGCCCTTTACTTTTTTACAAGTCCATGTCCATCTCCCTTTTATCTAACAGCTTAGCTCTCAAACGGTTAGCCCTTTAATCATCACTTCAAAAAGCATTCGAGAAGCCTGCATCACATCCACCACACACAAACAAGGTTGACTTTAGTGGGAAAAAAATCCTCAGCTTTTTTTTTTTTTTTTTTTTTAGGTTAGGATGAATACAAGAACAAAGCAGCAACACCAAAGTCCTCATTATTTCCAGGACTGCTTGAATCTGCTTGGTATTCGTCACCAGTGTGAAGTGGAAAACAATGAGTGTGAAGATGGAGAGATGAGGGCTGAGGGGGAGCCTGTGTAGGGAATAGCTGGTGGCTGTGTGATGCGATCATTCACCCCTGGTTGCTGAGGTCACAAACAGACCACCGAGAAACCATAACAGTGGTGTTGGAGGGCAGTTACAACAAAAAATAAAAACATCCAGTCGGTGAAGTTTTCTTCTAGTAGAATGTGACCCATATAGGAAAATGAATGTCACCTTAACCGTTTAATTGGTCAAATTTACAATACAAATTTGTGTTTGATTACAACTACCAGGAATGAGCAGTACTGTAAAGGGTTCAAATTCTAGAGACATTAATGTAAGTTGAAACCTTTGTAACCCTACTTGATCCCAAGTGATGAAGGCCATTTACTGTAAATCTTCAAATAATAATCAGGCCTCCCTAGCAGCGAGAGCAACTTGAGGTTAAGAGTCTTGCCCAAGGACACATCGGACATGTAGCTGCAGGAGCTGGGGATCAAACCCCAAACTTTCCGGTTGAGAGCCAACCGACTGAACCACAGCCGCCTCATGTGAATTAGCATGATAATACTACCCTGGCTTGTAAAAGAGAGCAACCCTTATTTGTTTGTGCCATGTCCCCTGCAGTATTAAAAAGGCCAGGCCCCTAATTGACGACCTGTTATTAATTGAGGATTTTCAGCACTTCAATTTCATTCAACTACTGGGGTACATTTCAAGGTGAAGTCCAACTTTAACAGTGGATCATGACTACATAGGTGTAAAAGGTGTCAGCCTTAGTGAAAAACATTTTATGCTTGGTATCATAAATCAACACTTAAGACTTCATTGCCTTTTTCATCTCATTTGTTTGGTGTCCTTGACAGCAGTTTTCTGGTTTGGTTAGAAATCAAGTTAGCAATTAGCTGCTGAATGTCTCTCTAATGAGTCGGGGGTTATCAAAAACACATCTAAAAAGAGTGACTATTGGACTGAAATTTATTTTTTATCTGCTGGATGTGTTAAGTTTGCAAACAAGTTAATCATATTATCTAAAGAAGACAGAATTTGTTTGTCTTTCCGTATGTAAAATACTGTGGTAAAGCACTTTATTTTTGTGTGGCCAGTGGTTCATTTCATCAACAGAGCAGTAGCAGGCATTGGAAAACATGAGCATATCTTAGGCACCTACTAAAGAGTGAAAAAGGAGCGTGACAAAGATTCTGCAAAGTTAACATATGTTCATCACTCACCAGTGCAGAGTTATCCAGTGGGAGCATACAGCTCCTGAATGTAAAGAGTGATGCAATCTACAGCAGATGAAATTCCATCACCATCAGTTCCCAAAGGATATTCACTACATGACTTACAAGATAAACAGATTAACACACAGTTTGGTGCTGCTGAGAAAAGGAAATCTGAAGCAACATGACTTTAAATCCACTCAGATATTGTTAAAAAAAAAACTTAATCATCTGCATGAATGAGGATCACACTATTAGAGTTAAAGATGCCAAATTCATCCCCATCACACTCTTTCAAACACATTCAGATCATAACTAAAAATATAGGTTCACACTTCAGTGTTGAGCATCCCTAACTAATTCCTCTTTGATGGGATTCACATGAGCAAACATTTTGGGTAAAACTTCAACTTTTTTTGTGTGAGGTGATAAATTTCAGTATTTCACACTGCAAAGAGTTGATTGTCCCCCAGGTGACACTTCTATGGAGTAATGTGAGTCTTTCATCCTGCACTTCATCCTAAGCACTGGATCAGAGGCCAATTACTGCCGGTATAGTGTTTGTGAAATGTCCAGACCCTCGCCTTAAATACCTTTCTTCAAAAAACAACTAATCACATAACACAAATACAACTGAGCTCTAATGAGGAATCCAATAATCTGTAGGATGTCTGTGACTCACAGTGTGTCAACCAATGAATGGAAAATCGTTATAGCTGATCCATGTCAAATAACTGAACAAGATTCTAACAAAGGGCATAGATTTTGGAGTAAAGATGAAAAGCTTTTGATGGACAAACATTCTATAGACAGAAAAAGAGGCAGAACGCAACCTGCCATTATGTGATCCTGTAACCCATTTGCAGTCATTTAACCAAGGGTTGGCTTTATTAAGGCGGTCATCTGCTTTCAATGTAGTGGGCTCTTAGACATTGTCACTCAAACACAATTCCATTCTTGCTTTTCAGACTGTACATAAAAGGAAGTCTTGGCCGGTCGGGCTTTACCACGAGTCGCTGTCTACAAGAGAAGCTCTGAAAAGGTAAAGCCTCACTCCCAGAAACTACACCATTGTGAGATGATAGCCTATAGGTTCAGAGTTTTGGGGCACTAGAATGAAAATACCACTTGACATTCTCCTGTCTATAAAAATCTGAAAACTATAAAAAACATAACATTATCCTGTTGACGAAACACAAAGTACAAGATTAGCATAAACCTTAAGTTTCAGCTTAAAAAAATCATTATTTTCAGGGTGCTCCACTTTATCAGAATATATAATTAAATTTCTTGATTGCACTAATCTAAGTCAAACTGCATTGACATTGTAATGATGGCAGAAGGATGATACAACTGATGCTTTAGAGAAGCAGCATTCAGTGCAGAATCTGTGAAATACTGCTGCGCCTCTTTCCTAAGACAAAAAGATCACACAGCGGGAGATAAAAAAATACAATTGATGTGACATTTTACATAAAGGCTTATGGAGGAAACATATCATTGAAATGCACAAGAGAAGAAAAAGCAAACATCATGAAAAAGACGAGATGCGGCCTTTAAACCTCAGCCTTAACGCTGTATGTCAATGTCACACAGCTGCCTTAACAGTAAAATATAATGGCATGTACTGTCAGTGCTTTTAATGATGAACACACAGCCTTCAAACACACCCATACACATGGCCTTAATGTACAAGTATGGGAGGGAAAGAAAGATGGACGAGAGACAAAAAGAAAAGAAAAAAGGATGACGGCACATCAGCAGGATAAACACACTGATAAATCATCGTGGAGGCAGGAGGCTGTCGGATAAATGTTTCCTATCCTATTGTTCCCTGTATATCTCCCTCTACAGGTGGCAGTAAAAAGTGTGTGTGAGTGTGTGTGTGTGTAAAAGAGAGAGTGATGATGAAGATGACCCTGGTACTGAATAGTTACATTGATGTATACAGCTACAAAAGGCCCATGCAGAAACAGGCCATCCATGACACAGGGACCGAAAATTTCCCTTGACAAACCCTCACATACACACATGGCACGGGGTAATTGGGGCCCCCTGGGGCCGATCTCTGGGCTTGGGTGCCAAGGGCGCGCATTCCTCAACGAGAGGCAGATAAATCAAGTGTTAATAAGCCAGCAAGCATGGAAGCTCTATTTATGACCGCTCTCTCCACAAGGCCAGTGCCACCAGACCAGCTGTGGTCACACACACACACACACACACACACACACACACACACACACACACACTCACTCTTAAGTACTTCATCTTTATCAGACAGAAGACCCCCAAGATACACGTTCCCTTATAACTGTATGTCAAGAGAGAAAAAAACTTCTCCTTTAATGTGATATATTCAGCATTTTTCATCAGCCGCTCCTTTTTCCCATTAACCCATAATGGAGGAAGGATCGCAGTTAAATCTACCCAGTTGACAACGACTGAGAGTGGATTTCTGCTATCACAGGCAGAGTCAGAGATGTAGCCAGAGCTCAGCACCGCAGCACAGCGGACAACAGTATTGATTCATCCGCAGAAAGTCACCTTCCCCCTCACCCCGTCCAGGCATGGCGCCTCGGGCCCCTGGTCTTGCACTCAGCCAATTTGTATGGCTGTTGTTATTATTAGTGTTTCTACAGCACAACGCTTTGGTCTTGGGGCACGGACACACCGCTTTATGATGCTGCGCCTAATAAAAATCATTGTGATTTTCCCAAGCTAGTAATTAAGTGTGGGGACTAATTTGTCATAGTTAGTTAGAGCATGGCGCCGAGCCGGGAGAGGGCTGCCTGGGAGGGGTACGGTGGCTGAGAAGGCCAGGAGTTTAATACACACTGTTCATTTATAGCTGCATAATTGTGTCACCGCTGGCTCGGGGCATGGCAGAGGGCCATCGCAGATCAAGGTGGGCCAGAGGTTCTCCCATACAGAACCTATTTGGACAATTTTGCAATCCTGATGTTATTAACGTTTGACATTTAGGGGTGATTGACAGACACCGACAACAGTCATCCATCCTAAAACCAACATTCTCTGACAGGTGTTAAACCTTTGAATCACTTTAAAAAAAAAAAACGTCCTTATTGCCCTCATTGTCTTTAAAACATTTGTTCTAAACATATTCATACAAGTTTTTCAATATGAACCAAATCTTGTATAATGTATAAACGTACAAACACACCAGAGTTCAATGTGTTGATCTGTCTTAGACTGAGAATTATAAATAACCACTAATAACTCATTTGGCAATTTAAACCTTGTTTGGTAGATGTTGCATTTAAAACAGTGTCTCTCTCTCAATATGCCATGAGCTGGAAAACATGTGTGGATGTGTTGAAGAAACAAGCAGTGAAAAAGATTAATTTGGCATGAAAAGAAATAGATTCCTTCCTTTCCTTTCCTTCTTTTGTTCCTTCCTTCCTTAGTTCCATCAACTCTGCATAGATTTTTTTTGTGATGAGTAATATCCCGGAGTACTGAGCACCAGCATCCTCTGGTTTAACCTTCTAATAATAGTTTTTTTATTAAACTTTCAGAACCGCAACCTAACTTGCACATCATGAACTCTAAGCTCTATGTGTGCAGGGGAATAAACTTGCATGCCAGGTAGTCTTGGCGCATTCTTAAATCCATTTAGGTTTTCATGAAGTGTAATTTTTGCTGGCCTATCCGTGTGGTTTGAAGCTCTCACTTAGGCAGGAAGATGAAGATGATAGAGATACTGATGGTGTAAGCTAAAGAAATCAACGTCATGTCAAACGCCATCAGACCAATATTGAAATTTAGCTCCACCCCATATTATGCTCGGCTTGGATTGTGAACAAACCTGCTTTGCTATGATAATCGTAACATACCATTAACCCTGCAGATATGCCCAATTACGAGTGCTAAAGTGCAGATAAGAACACTTTCATCTATACTAACGTTTTGTAGATGGTTCCATAATACCTTTGCAGATGAACAGATTCTACATCTCCCTTCAGGTGAGTGAAACAAATGAAAATGATCTGGACACTTGCAGTCAATGAGCAGCACACTTCTCTCTATTTCCTCCCACGTTATTCCATATAATCATGCAGATCTGAGACTGTTACTTTTACCCATCGGCTTTTCATCTACAAAAGACCGTCTGATTACAGTCTCTCAAGTTGCTGGGAGAATGTTCTAATGCATCACTGCAACTGAGAAGCCGATCCATCTCTGATTGCTTTCAGTGACATACACAATTACACATCTGCTTCCCGTGATTAAAGCAACTATCCTGTTTCTAGGCCATTTCCTCCTCCTTCTCCTTTGCGTTATCTACCTGTCCACCCCCTCTCAAGACTTATTTTGGAGAATTCAATAGGGAATCAAACTGAAACTTTCAGAATCCATGTGCTGCATTCACACATACCACAATATTTTTACATTCACTAATGTAACCAAAAAGAAAAAGAAAAAGATAAACACATACATGTGTTGAAAATCTCACAAATGCATACTGAGCACACACACATATACATTACAGTAAAGGAAAACACTGGTAAATCTAAATTTTAAGGCTAGGACATTTGAGTCTGAAAACATTTTTTAAACAATCTATGTAGTTTTTTTTTTGTGTCTGAAACTTTAAAAACCTACATTTTAAAGTTTTTACCAAACTTTAAAAATAATTGCTAGTTATTTAATAAATACAACAGTCTGGAGGCCACATTTAAACAATGATCAATGCCAAGTCTGTGCTTCAAGTGCATCATTAAGGAAGAGCATATGGGCTGAGTGATTGAAGGTGATACAAGCCTACATAGTAGTTAGCACTAATGTTTTTAAAAGAGAACAGCCCTTTAAAAGTGCTCTTTTCCATGGAATTTAACACAAAACTATGAATATGGGACGAAGAAAATGTATCTTTGAATGGTCAACATGGTGAGGTGATGCTGTCATGAACTGCATAACACTGGAGTCTGTTCCCACTTTTGAACACACACAGAAGACAATTGCCATACCCTATTATCCACACTCACACACTCTTTTGGGCTCTTCATGGTAAGTGAGTGAGTTGTCAAGTGCTGTCAAATCACCAAGTGCAAAGGGGTTTGATGCAGACTTCACAACTCTGAATTATATACTTTCGAAGAGTCTTCATTTCTGCAGAAGTTGAACTCACCCAGAGTTCATTACAAACTCTGTGATGTAAAGGATTGTCCAGCCTCCCCACTAAATGTAAAAAGTATTTTTTTAAGTAAAACAAACAAACATAATAACATGTAATTTAATCACTTGTGTGTACGTTGAAGATTTTGTGTACCAGTCCTGTAATGTAAGATACATATACATATCAAATGGTAAATGGATTTGAGCTTATATAGCACTTGTTCTAGTCTTCTGACTACCCAGAGATTTTACACAGTATGTCACACCTACCCATTCACACACTGATGGCTGAGGTTGCAATGTAGTGAGACCATCAGAAGTAACTAATCCCATTCAAACACACTCACACGGTGCTGTTGAAGCAGCGGGAGCAATTCAGGGTTAAGTGTCTTGCCCAAGGACACATTGGACGTATTGCTGCAGGAGCTGGGGATCAAACCCCTAACCTTCCCGTTAAGAGACAACCGACTGAGCCACAGCCGGCCCTAAGAGATCCTTTTAATTCTATTTCATTGTTGCATCATTTATCCTGGGAACATGTGATGTCATTATATTGTTTCCCCTTCCTCAAGCCTTCACAGACGTACACACGCCCTACACTGCATACATGCCACCATTAAAGTCTGAGGGTTCAGTGCTTGAGCTTCAGGTTGGAGATTGGGATAGGGTCATTGTGTGGATCTGAACCCTTGCAAGCTGTGTTGTAACTAAAAGCATGGTGAAACAGTCTGGAAGCAGTCAGTAACACTGCAGCTGTTAGAGTTCATCTGATGGTCTTATCTCGTTAATGAGTATATTTTAGTGAAAATAAATGAAGTAAGTCAAAAAAGACAACTTGCACTCTCTTTACCCTCAACCATATTTCTTGTCAGCTAATTTACTCTCTTTCAATCTGCCACCCTGTTTTTTTTTTGCTCTTTTGATCCTCTCCTCACTCAATCATCTTCTCATACTCTGCTTCTCATTTTTCCATCTTCTTTCACCCTCTCTTGCTCCCTTCCTTCATCAGTCTCTGTCCTGCTCTTCTCGTGTTCTCCACATTCATCACACCTTTCTCTCTTGCTCCTTTCTTTCTCTTTTGTTCTCTCAGTTTAACTCCTTCATTTCAGCTCTCCTCTGTTCACTTTACCCTCATCTAGCTGTCACTTGTCATCCAGCTGCCTCTGCTTGCTTTTTCCTTCCTAGTCCCCTACTTTCAGACAAGGCAGCATTATAAGTAATCAAACCTTTTGTCAGATGCTTGTTAGCTGATATTATTCACTAATAACGAAAGGAACGGCTGAAATCTTTAAGAATGTGGTAAGTATCTGAATCAACTTAAATACTATGCATCTGAAACTTTAATTTGGGGGGAAAGTCGGGTGTGTCAGATCTGATCCATGTTGTACTTTGGTTGATTGAAATGTATTATTTTATGTATTATCAAGCCAGATCCCAGTCATACTACACCGCTCGTGCCGAAATCCAAGAACTGCAAATGTAAACACAATTTTCCTCCAGTTTTTTTTATTTCTCCTAAATTACAGGGATTTACTCCAGGCACCCCCTGTTGTTAATCCTTCAAGTTTATAATACCCCACATAGAGTGTCAGTGCACGAGTGTTTGTCATATAGATTGATGCTTGTGCATACATCAGATGAGCTGTGCTCTATGAATCAAAAAATATTGAAAAGGTTATTCTTGACAAGAAATTATCACAGGCCTTGCCTCTCTGTGCCACGGATGCATGTGTAGTACTAGTGTGTATATATATATATATATGCAGTGTGTGTGTGTTTCTAAAGCAGCATGTCATAGGCACAACAAATCATATACTAACCTCACACAAAGCATTGACTAAAGGGTCATCTCCATTTTAATGACTAAGTCTAATTTATCTGTGGCTAGGAGACTCTTGATATTCCTCACAACACTTAGACATTTTCACGGCTGTCTCATTTTCTGCTGATGGCAACGCTATGCTAATGGTGTTCGGATTTTCGGTGCACCTTTCCAAACAAGCCTGTATGTGCAAAAGTATTTGTATGTATGAATATCACTGCAGTCGCTGAAGAAGGTTTGCATGTTTATCTTTGAATTGAGTGAATGTGCTGACCTTTTGCACATTTTGAAACTTTTAAAAAACTGCTGAAGTTTTTACATTGTGAACAGTTTGACAATCGGCATCCGTCAACAAAACATTTGCTTGGCTGAGGGATCGGATGCCTTCTCCAGTGAAATGTTGTAGCTGCTGTTAGCTGGAAGTGCTTGCAAGACTGCTGTTATAGAAGAAATTATGAAATAAATTACCTGTTGTTTGAAAAAAAACCCCATTTATTTTAGACCTGATTTAGATGATTTGCTTTGATGTGCATTTGTTTCAGAGATTCTGGTAATCACTGCCACAATTGTACTCCAACTGCAGAAAAATAATTATACAGAGTAAGTTGTGATAATGAAGCTGTAAATGTGATCATGTGTGACATGAGTGTTTAATTATCACATGGACAGTGTGATTGTATGTATCACTCACTGACACCTTGTCTGTTACAGCTACAGCTCTGCCTGCTAAAATAAAACAACCTGAAAACTTATTTCATCTTAAAAAGGTTAGAAATCTGGCTCTGGTGTTTGATAACCTCCATTCCATGCTATCTATTTAAATGATCTTTTTTTAGTATTCAATTTGAAATGATTTGAAAAACACAGGAAATTACATTTGAGGTTTAGGCCAAATTACATATTTTAAAAAAAATAAATCAACATTTTTGTAACAGTCGGCTTTATTGTCTTGCAGGATTAACTCGTCTGAGTTGCAGACGTTTGGTTATTTAGATGCGCCTTACATAAATCTGTTAATCAAAAAATGAAGGAGCATTGGTGGAATTGCTGGTTTGCTGTTTGTCAGTCTAGTTAGACTAAACTGTAAATAACCATATGTTAAGCATTACTCAATAAATGACACAATATTACAACAAACTTGAGACGGTGTTCTTCAGACTGACACAAGTTTTTTATAACTGTTTTGGATTAGAATAGAATAGATCGACTTTATGTCCCAACATTACAGTCTATGGTCCCAACAGAGACAGAAATTCTCCTTTGAAAGGGTGCGAACAATAAACACAACTTACATTAAAAACAGAAAGTGCACCACATTAAAAGAGGACTTAAAAACAACAGTTTCTAAAAAGGGGGGTCTATTTGATTTTGTTGAGAATGGTTATTGCAGAGGGAATGAAGGATTTTTTTGTAGATGTTTTTCTGGGCCAGAGGGACTTTGTAGCATCTGCCTGATGGCAGAAACTGGAAGGGAGTCGTGGAGGGGGTTTGAGGGGTCATCTGTGATCAGGGTGGCTCTCCTGATCACAGAGCAGTTATGCAGTTCGGAGAGGGTAGTTTGTGGTGAACTGATTATTTTGCTGGCCTGATTAACGATGCGGGAGAGTTTGGTTTTGTGTTTGGTGGCGAGGGAGTTTCTGTGTTTATGAATCTTATTCCTACATCTTATTCCTCCACTCCCAACAGCAGCACCAGTTCTCACATACAGTAGAAGTTCACCTCCCACAAGGTGCTCAATCTTAGCTAAAGCAAAAATAGCTCCTAGTTGAGGTGTTAAATTAGAAATAGGATATGGTGTGATACATAGATACCAAAACATAAAAAAAGCTATTAACGAGAAACGTGACAAACTGTTTTCTCTCACTACTAAGTTAGAACTCTACATCACTACATTTCACAGATTCATATTTAAATGTATACTCCACTTTATTGGTCCAGGACTAGTTTTTTTTTTTCTTTTCAGATTAGGTTACAAAAACATATCAGGGGGTTATCAGATATGATGCAGTGATTTGCAACTAAAACAGCTAAACATTAATTACACATTAAAAAAGTATCCCATCAAAATGATCCAATCAATTAGTATAGTTTGTTATGATACATCCATCTTAAGGGGCTATTTCTGTATAATGAAAACTTTTTCATTTCTCTGTTTACATGTATGTCCTTTACTGCCACCTGTCACAAAAAGCAGGAACTGCACTGTAAAACATTCACAAACACTTTTAACTGCAAGCTAAGATCAGCAGCACATGGGATGGATTTGCTTACTGTACAATTATATGGCCTTCATATCACCAGCTATGTCATCAATAACATCCATCAAATTAATGAAACTGACCATTTACTGTCTGAGCTAACTCTACGTTGTCAAGGTGACAGTAGTAAAAAAAATCATCTGGCTGCTTATCACTGGCTGATGGCCAACAATCTGCCTCTTCCCCTGAGCATTTTAAATAGCTGCAGCTGGGTATATTAGTGATGAAATGGGTCTTGTGTACAGCTTGGGGACCTGTCACGACTGTGTGCTAAACTGAGCCTCCTAATGAAATAAAAAGGCTGAGTGTAACATAGAGTTACCTGTAAAGGCTAGAGATGTCCCCAGTGACATAAAATAATGCATTTAATGTGTTTTGGCTATATAGGAAAATGTATTTCTTCCAGACTCCCACAGCGACATGAGGATGGAGGGAAGGAGAAAAAAAGGAAACAAATATGTTTAGAAACAGGAGAGCGAGAGGGAGGGGAGGAGGAGGAGGAGGAGGACAAACAACCGATGGAAAAAAAGTGTAGAGGGAATAGTCAAGGGAGAAAAGGAGAGGGAGGAGACAGAAAAAAGAAAACACAGTGTTTGCAAATCACAAATTAAAAGCATAAGCGTTCCACACAACAAACCATGTCCCTGAGGAAATATGGACCTTTCAGCATAAAAACCTTATTTAGAGCAGGAAGGTAGGTAGAGACAACCGCACGTTGGCCTCCTGCCATCTTTCCCAGCAGCAGATAATGATGCAAAACTAATACTTAAGGAACATAATTATGTGTGAACACTAGGCCTTTTTCTTGACCCACTATGTCAGTTAAGATTTTGTAATGTTAAATTTTAGACTCAGGGTGCGCTCACACTAGACAATCCATACCGTACTCAAGCACGCTTCATTGCTAAGGTCCAGTTCGTTTGACCAGTGTGAGTGCTCCAGTCGGTCCTCTAGCACAGTACACTTCCTTGGCCCTGGCACGCTAGGAAGAGGTTTGCTTTGACACGGTACAGTTCATGAACAAGCACAAGCATGGGAACACAACTTGGACAGCCTTCATTATCGACAAAATCCCAGAGTGTTATGGCCGTCTCCGAATAGTAATGACTCAAAATAAGCCACAAAGTCAGTAAAGTAGCTGTCATGTTCTCAGTGATAATCTCAGATGTGTGGACGGGGACTCGACTGGGCATCTCTTTTTGTTTTATTTTCTTCTCGAGTGAGCCTGTCTTGTAAACTAAGACTTCATAAATACATAAAGACAAACATGTGTTGTATTACGACGTTATGTACAAGAGGTAATCGTGCTCAGGCCCGTTTAGTCCTGGAGCAGTGTGAGTGCAGGCCAGCAGGGGAATGGGGAGGGGGGACAATCATGCTTAAGCGCGGAACATGATAACTTTGCTATTGTGAGTATGCCCTTGAAGTCAAAAGAGCACTCATAAACAACAGCCCAACAATCCAAGAATTTGGTTTATTCTATGTCAACATAGAACATTAACATGTCAAGTTTGGCCAAACATGCGTGAGAAGAACCTCTAAGTAGAGGAAAGTGCACATGTGAATGAATTAAGTAAACAATAACAGGAAAATAGCAAGACATTTTGAAAGTATAATAAAAACCACTTTCAGTCACATCTAAAAATGTAACTACCTTGTTTGGCACAAGGAATTTGCAGGAGTGGAATTAAATGGTGCTCTGTGGAGTTTTTTGTGTGAACAAAGGTTCTATTTACAATACATTCAGTCAATCTCGCAAACCTTAAATGTTGAAGGCATTTGCATCCAAGGAGGATGTGGGAATGTGTGTTGTGTCAACTGAATACATGTGCACAGCCAAAACTTTTACTTCCAAGAGCTGTGAGTTGTCAAAACTCCCAAGGGTTAGCTAAACATATTGTCATTGTAGTTCAGTTGTCTGTATTATGTAAAGAAAAGGGGAAATAACCCTTATCAGTTACGAGTCATGAAATGAAACGTGAAAAGCCATATGGTATGAGTTGTTTTTTAGCTCATGGCAAAACCCTGTGGGAAATTGGAGTTTCAGCATTTTTTACCCTGATAAAGCAACTTTCAAAGATTTACAAGAAAATAAACAATATTTTAAATATTACTCACCACCCTGATCAGTGCTGACGGTGATGGCGGCAACTTGGGGAGGGAAGGAGCTCATGTCCGACACACCGTTGAGCGACTCGATCTCAAAGGTGTAGTTGGCGTGTGCAGAGAAGTCCATGACAGTGACAGTGGCGTTGGTCAGACCTTGTGGTCTTGGTAGGAAACGAAGGTCCTCCCCACAGAGCTGGCACTGGCCCGGCTCTGGGCCACAGCGTCTGCACAGGACGTTGTAGGTGAGATCCCTGCGACCCCCTGTGTCACTTGGAGGTGACCACTCCAGCAACAGACAGGTGTCGTTCAGGTTGAACATTAAGTTACGAGGAGAAGATGGGGGGCCTGTCAGGAGTAAAAATATGATTTTTTAGTTGGTATTAAGTAGAGATGATAATTAGCTCTATGGTCTTTCATGGCTTAAGATTCTTGTTCATGTTTGGTTGTTGGTATTGACTTTGAGGTCTTAGGTTTTGGTAACTCAGAGTTGTAAAATGCTGGATGTCAGTGCCTTGGAATAATGGTCATCAATAAGATCTTTAAATTAATTGTGTTTTGCAGAATAGTCTTAAAGTCTTAAAGACAGGTTGTGAGATCATCTAACAGACATGGTGATTGTAAGTTTGTGAAAGTAGGGACTTCGACACCGTGGGAAAAAAAGGTTAATAACTAAGAGAAGATCACTAGAATGTCTTCCAAATATGAAAACTTTGCAGCGCAACTAAGAAAAGATCATCCTTATTGTTAAAGCTTAGTCTGAAAGATAGGCTAGGTTTTTTTTATTTAACTAACTCAAGTTTTGTCGTTATGTTGTTGTACCACGGAGACGTAACAGAGACGTAACCTTAATAGTAGAGCATAATGCCCAAACTAACCAAAAACGTTGTTGTAGTTACTGTATGACATTTTCACTATGTGTCCAATCAGTGAAAAGCATTTTTTCAATGCAGCGCTTGTTCCAGTGTTGTCCCTCTGTATCTCCGCTCTTGGACTTAAACTCAACCACCAGCAGGATCTAGATTCTTGGTGATCCTGCCCTTTCTACTGTCCACAAATTATTCCTTTTAGAGTATCCAAGCATCTAAGATAAACCTCTGGAGAGAATGCATGATAAAAAGCACAGGACCAGTAACTGACCCCTGAGGTTCACCGCTACAAGCTAAGACTTCTCATCAGTTATAATGCCTTTCACGAGATTGACAGAGTCATTTAGTGATAAAATTAATAAATTTCCCCATAATTAAAAAGCTGTATTTCACACAGGCACATTGCGGTATACATTTATTCTGGAAAACATTATAATGCTGTATGGCATAACTCTTCATGCATCTATATCCTTTGCTACAAACATAAGTTATTTCTCATATTCTACTTTGTTGAGTTGTTTTTGTGCTCCCTGATTCAGTGCATTTGTGGGTCGGGGGTAAGTATTGTGCTATAGCAGGCAGCCAGCTGTCAACAGGGTGGAGCTAAAAGACCTGAGGGATTTGAACACTCCCGTCCTGCCAGCCTCACTGTCTTCCCAGACAATGGTATGTTTCCCTTTCCTTCACCATCCCTCCATCCCTCTTCTTCTCTACCTTTGCTAAAAATCTCAGCAGACAGGAAAGCCCCTCCTACTCCTCCTCCACTTCTGTCAGCGCATGTCCATTCTCTCTCTCTTTATATCTTTCTGCCTCAATCGACCATTATCTCACCTCCTCCATTCTCTCCATCGAGGAGAATCTACCCGCCTCCCCACCTGCAGAGCAACCCCACTGCCATCAATCAGCTCCTATTCTCCTCTAGGGGGAGATTGGTATCAGCACCCTCCTTCCTTTCTCTCTTCACTGTCTACTCCATCCAGCATTTACACTTTCTCTCCTCCTTTATCTCTCCTCCTGTGACATCCTCTCTTTATTGCTCTCTACCTTTGTCTTCCCCTCAGGCCCTCAGCCTTTAATCTCCATTTCTTTTTCTTTTTTTTTTACCTCAGACATCAAGCAAATAGTTTATGCTGCATCCTACAGGCTCCTGATTAAAATGCATGATGTGAGTAAACATAGAACTCACAGCTTGTTAGAATGGATGTGGTGGTCTACTCCTCTTCGTTAGCAGTGCTGTTACACCTCCACTAGCCTTTAGTGTTCGCTTATACTGGTAGGGAAGTGGCCTTGAAGTTTTAGAATGTGCTACTTGCCTGGAGGATTAAGTTTAACGATTAAAAGCAACTGAAGAGGGCTGTTGAACAAGGCACTGAAAAACAATATTGTGTGATAGGAATTGTGTCTACTTGTCTGACGCAGGCATCTGTGTTCATTTCTTCTCATTTTAAAATCTTTACTGTAATTATACTGTAACATTTCTGGGCGTAATTTGTTTTCTGTAGAATTTATTTTTGTGTACAGTATTGTTTAATCATTGCTGTACTGTTTAGACTTCTTTTGCACTGGACAGCCTGCATATATAACTGCATGGGTTTTTTGAAGCGAAGTGTTGCATCATCTGTACTTACATTTTATATGAAAAACACTGTGTAGGGTCAAAGTATTTTCTAAAGATTTGTCTTCAAAACAGTGCATCTTGCAGAGAACAGTACACTCAGTTTCCCTACAATGATTTGCCTTTGTCTCGCCATAGAAGACAAATACACTCTTCCACTCTGTGGAGCTCTCAGACGTGGCCCCCGTCTATCTAAGTGACAGCTAAATGGCTTTTTAATTAAAGGCGAATTAGTCGGGTTAAACTGTAATTTAATGCAAATATGAAGTCGTAATGACAGTCAGTGAATCATCAATGAAGAGCAGGCAGCTGAACAAAAGCCAAGTAATTGATCCAGAAACTCTCTAATGTACAGTTTCTCACCAGATAAGTCCTGGAGACGAGACTGGATTTACAGCCGCTGCAAATTCAGAGAGAACACAGGGCAGCTCTCAAGAAAAAGCTATAACCAACCCGAGTATAGAACGATGCTATTTGAATTCACACATTTCAAAGTTGAGGTTAAGTATCCTGCCCTGACTGTCATTAAACAAAGAGGAATGACTTACAGCCCTTTACATTTACAGAATGTGGTTATGTGTTTAATATGAAAAAGGAACTAAGGAGGTATCTGTTGTCTGTGATACTCACGTGTACAAGCCATAGTCGGAGGATCTTTCTCCGCTCTGAAGAAGCCATTCTCACAGCGACAGATAGAGGCTCCTTCTCCATAGCTGAAACTGTGTGGAGGGCACTTTGAACACTTGATGTTTCCAGCATATGCCTTGTAGAAGCCCGGGTGACATGCTAGATGGGTGTAAAAAATAACAGGATATTAGTGAAAAGCAAGGAAATAGTAGTCGGCAGGCATATGAAATATCAGATATGATAGCAGATTGTCAGGTATTATCAGAAATTCACATCAAATCAAATTGAAGACTTGTATAAGATACATCACAGTCCGGCTTTCTCTGTTAACATGGAAAATAATTCAGGTTCAGGAAATATAGAGGTATTAACAAGTGATTTTCATTAACTGGAAATCACAGGAAACAAATACACATATATTAATGACTTAACATTGAGAACACCTGTGCAGGCTTTACCATGACTGGGTCAAACATCCACTGTGCTACACCAATTTCTGAACACAGCATCATTAAATTCAACATGGTTAAGTGGATTTTTGATATGCAAGTGCCAATTGCACTCTACTCATACATGATTTTGTAATTGTCCAAAATTAAGTGTGATGAACTCATATACAAACAAAGTCATTGCTGTTGGTTATTGAGAGTTAGATAAATAGCTTATACCTATTTGAGTATTCTTCTCTCAAACTTAACTTCCACTGTTGTTTAAAGAGAAATGTTGGTCTTCTTCAGAAGGGAGATTTTTGACATGTCCCAGTAGAAAAGTGCAGGCAAGCAATTGAATGAATGATGGCTACATTCCATTTAGCTACTTCAGTTTCAGGGTCCTGGCTTTGTGCATGCTGGCTCACTCTCACACTATCATGGCTTACTGAGAATAGATGAGAATCTGGTGAATAGACACAGCCATTGAGACTGTTATTGAAAGAAATGCTTTACTTCAAGACAATGTCCGCTGTGAAAAAAAATCTATTCAAAAATAAACAACAACTAAGTCTCTTTGTGTAAGGGACACAATAAAAATGTTTTCAAGCCAAATAAATAAGACCTTGTTAAAATATACTAAAAGGAAAAATAATAATGAAAGCTTGAAAACAAGTTACTTCTACCCTCCAGCTTTGCAATTTAAAACATGAGAGGCACATTAGTGTTTAAGTACTCGAAATTGGTCTTGGTCTCGATACCAGTTTTTGAAGGTCTTGGTCTTTTCACGGTCTCAGACTGCACAGGATTTTAATTCAAGACCAGTAAAGACCACCACTAAAAGGCTATTTTTTCAAGCTGCCACTGTGAAGAAGGAAGACGACCCTTTCTAAAAGAACAAAAAAATACAATTCATTCATAATTAGATTTTTATCGACTCGGTTAGGGCCACAACCTTCCCGGTCTAAGTGAGCAACACACCTGCTGCACTCAACATGATGATTTGTCAGTGATATTTATGGTCTTGGTCTTGCCTTGGTCTCACCCTGCCTTGGTCTTGGTATTGCCTCGGTCTAGATCCCACAATGTCTTGGTCTTGTATTGGTCTAGGATCACTCTGGTCTTGGTCTGGGTTAGTGTGGTCTTGACTACAACACTAAGGCACATGCTTCATAAATGTCTCATTTTATTTAAGAAGAAAATGTCCAAATCCCCCCACCCCCATTGAGATTTTAAACCCCTCTATGTGGTTTATAAAATGTTGCCAAAATGACTCAGTTTTCATTCTTAACTTGCACTAACTGCAGATCTTAGTCTGGAAACCCTGTGCGAGAGAGCGTGTAATAGAGAGGCTTTCTGTTGGTTATATTTTCACAAAATTCACATCTCTTACTTGCAAGCCCATTTTTTGAATGGAGAAGGTTGGCTAGAGATTAGTACCGCCAAAGCATGCACATGTGTTGTGGTGCCTTTCTTGGTTAAAAGAGAGGAGTCAATTCCTTTTTGAAAACGTGTTTCTAAAGTCAATTGAGTTAGTCAGTTTCGGTTTGGGGATTTTTGTAATTTTTTGAAAATACGACATGAATTGACTCAGACAAGAACATACCTCATGACAGTATATCCCCTTATTAGAAATATTAAAAAAATCAGAAAATGGACTATACGACTATATACTAGAGTTTACAAAAGTCTGGACATTAGAGACATACTGTGTGAGGGCCTTTTAATAGTATTTTCCCAACCTCCAAAACACGTCTGTGTCAAAAGTCTCCTGCCTGGTGAGATCTCCATTGCTGCCAGTTGTCACCAAGCGCATCGATTTAACAAGGTAACACAAGCTGAGCCATTTGAAGGGATTCACCTTGAAGCACCTAGCGTGTTTGTGTGTCTCCATTGGTGCCTGTGATAAATGGAGCTGCAGGGAGGACAAGAAAGCGCCTGAAACCACGACGGCTCTGATCAAATGGGGACAATTAGGACAGATGGAAAGAGGTTGACACTCACACACACACACACACACACACACACACACACACACGGCATGGAAGGAAATTGGTTATGAGTATAAAATTCGTACAATGAATGTTTCTTGCAGTTTTCTTTCTTTCACATATTGTATCTTGACAAGTATTAGATAGTGGAGATGACCCGTGAGATATCAGAATCAGATATCAAATAATGGATTGATTAGATTCTATAAAATTCGGCAATGTGCTTATGCTACAATTGTAATCCTTTCTTTTACTCTTAGACTTTATTCTTACTGTTCAAACAATGATTTACTTTAAAAGTGTTCAGATTTAAAAATGCAGAATATTGACTGTCAATAGCAATGTTGTTAGTTTTTAAAATATTCAAAATGTAATGTCTTTAATAATTTGTCCAACACACATGCCAGCTATACACCCACACACAAGCACACAGAGGCTATCTGTATCAGTATGATAAGTGTCACCCCCTACAGCGTACCAAGGCTGCCTCTGTCATTAACCTCTGATACCGGCATGTCCTTGAGTCAAAAACCGTCAGTCAACTCCCCCACCCCAGTAGACCCTGTTTCAGACTCTGTCAACCTAATGATGCCTCCGTCCGACCTTCGCTGAACTGAGGGGATGTTCCTTCCAACCTCGCAGCGTCCTGCTGCAATCTGTCTGGCCAGACTCCGTTCCAAGGCCACAGTGGTGCTGTACAATGGCTGACCATGCATCACCCAAGGATGGACACACACATAGTGCCAAGGAGGTTAGAGAACACACATGCTGGTACGCAAACACACACATACTCACACACACACACACACACACACACACACACACACACACACACACACACACACACACACACACACACACACCAGTGGACATTGCAACAGCAGTGACAAACAGCACATTGAAGTGAACTCGACAGCTTGTCAAACGTGACTGAAGCCTGGAGGTTTTGGCAAGAAAAAAGACAAGCATGGCCTTAAAGCCTAGTTGTCAAAAACCCTTCTGATCCAACAAGGACGATTATGTTCCACTGAAAAACAAATTTGCAATCACCTGTGTGCCATTATTACAAGACATTGATTACAATTATGACTCTTTTGAACACAAGGACTGAGTAATGCAGATGATAAAGACAAATTTGGTTTTTCCCTTAGGCGGCCGATGGTGACTGGTGAGCATGAGAGCTAAAACTTAAAGAAGCACTGTGATAGATGGCAGCAGGCAAGACTGTATTTGTCAGTCATATTTTCCCTTTTGTAGCCTTATCCGCCCAAGATCATGGATATATGCTATAAGTAAAAAAGAAAAGTAAGGTAGCAATTTAAAGCCAGTTTCTACAATGTACAATCCTGTAAACTACATAATGTATAAAGATTTCACACAATAGCTGCATGAGAAAAACATGCACCATATATATATATATATAAGATGCCCATTACGTGTTCTTTTAATATAATCAAGATTCAAAGTACTGATTATGGTTGATTACATTCACTCAACTCAGCATGGTGCCTCGTGTAGCATGAAGAGAGCACTTCAAGTGTACTTGGGCGATATTTTTATTGATATCGCCCAAGTACATTTTATTGAGGAACATATTGTACTCTGTATTTGCCTGCAGGACAGGAGCATGGTATAACAATCATATAGTGAACTGATCCTGACATCAGATTTTATGAGATATATTTAAAGAAAACATGTGGGGGCACAGAAGAAACTGAACCAAGTGGGAATGAATGACTTTGAAATATTACAGTGCATCAAGTAAACCACTACATAGGCATGCCTCTTGGAAGTTTTAACAAATGAAAAGAAAACTGAGAACAAAAACGTGTAACCTTTATGTCTTGTGGATGAGTAGTAGTAACCTCTTAACCCCATCAAATTAAAAAGACAGAGGAAGCAATGGACATATTTGGCGGGCTTTTGTTGTGTCAAGTAGATTTGAAACAGGATATTCAGACCAAGACATTCTTTCACTTTTTATATTTAACAATCAGACTTTGGACATGAGGACAAATTAAGAACTGAGGCGACATCTATGACCAGATTGTTAGCCACAGTAATATGCATATTTATGTTTTCTAGAGTGAAATGAAAAGCTAAATCCTCACCATACAATAGCCTATTGGTGCCAGAATGCATTCCCCCCTATGAGTTCTGCCTCTTTTGCTCTCCACACACACACCTTCCCTGCATACAAACAAAGCCTGAAAAAGCTGTAGGAGAATACTTGGACAGCAAACAGAAGCCAGAACATTTGGAAAATCTGAATTCTTGTCTCCAAACTACAGATTTTATATGTGGATATCTGTGTGTCAGTAGCAGTGTGTAAAGATTGGAATGTATACAGAACATACTGTAAATCTGGAGCCAGCAGACTAAAGCTGGGCAGGGACTGAGAGAATAGCATCCTGACCCACCAGCCTTTGGGGCTCTGATCAAACTGTGGGCCCTCTGCCCAAGGTTAATGAGATCTGGAAGTCATCCAGAACATCTTCAAGCGCGGGCTCAAAGCACTGACCAGGCCATGAGACCTCGAGGCAGCAGACTGGTTGTAAGGTATGCTATACTTACTGGACCTGAAAACCAGCAGAGCAACAGGGAGGAATAGTAGTCATTGGGAGTAGACTTGTCTGTCTCCATTTGCTCGACTATGTCTGTTATCAATGCTGTTCTGCATGAACATCTGCTGAAATTCCTAATTTATTCACTAGATAAATATCTTAAGTAAGCTATTGAGTGGCCCTTTTGTTGGCAGTCACTGGACAGCTTGGAAGTTTACCCATAATTTAAAAAAAAAAGTTTTTCGGTTATTTGAAAATTAACAGATTTTTTAAGATGTTTACGCAACTGTTTGTCAAACCAGTACGATCTGTGCTCATCACCATTGTTTATACTGTGGGAAATGTTCAACCCAGTATAAAAAAAGAATGTAATCGGCAAAAGGACAATTGTGCTTTCCAACATTCCACATTGTCCACTACTGACTTTTAAAGCAAGTACATATTTAACACTTTATTAAATGTCATACTTTTCAGCTCTAATTACTACCTTCATTTAAAAAGTTGTGTTTGATGGACTGCACCGAAGTCACACTTTAAAAAAAAATCATTTGAAACTAATTCTTATGCAAAATTGTAAAAGAAGGCTTAATGTGATAAGTAAAAATACAAAGAGTGTTTACTTGGCAAAACAACTGCATTAACTGTATGTTTAACCTACGTTAACTGGCTGTTAAGTTGTCTGAGCCTAGTCACACTGCACACAGGAATATAAAGTATATTGTGTTTGCCATGCATGGATAATGTGGAAAAACAAGAATGATCAAAATGCTTGAACTCGACACATCAGGGTTGACTGAATGGTAAAGTATTGACTGTGTATGTTGTCGTCTAAAGAGTTTAAAAATATAATCTCCAACTTCATCTTTATGCATTTATTTAAGAAATCTTCATATTGAGCTGAACAATGAACAATCAGTACAAGTCAAGCAACAACATACTACTGTAGATATATGTATCTCTTAATTCAGTCTAAAAGTGACAACTGACTGGTATCTGCATATGTGTGTGTTGAGTGTGGGCTTGTTCTGAAGTACATGACACCCTTTGCCTCTTTGCGGTGGAAAGCAGATGATGGTGGGCTCCTCTCCCCGTGGTCAGCGAAGAAGAACAATTCCAAGAGGAGCACAATTCTGCAGCATTTACTTGCAGAACCACATCAACAAATGTTGCAGAATAGTTCAGCTCTTGAAATCAAAGGCAGCGTGGTGAGGCGGCGATGCAAAGGATGAGATCATTGCAGAGATGGTGGCGATATTGGCGGGATACAGCCTGAAACTTATTGCATATGGAAAAAAATGGAAGACTATTTTCAGTTTTTCATTCCCCACACATTGTTCTCCTCGGTGTCCCCTCTATAAAAAAACAAGAAACAATAAAATAGAGCCTTATTGCTTCTTCTTTGTAATGACACAGTACACAGCTTGTCCATACATATTGTGCATATTAGCAGAATATTTGGGCCTAGTCTCTTTTCATCCTCCATACATAATAATATTCATCATTTTACTCCATCAGGGGAAATGACAACAATGTTTTCCCCGCTTGAGTAACATGATATTCAGCTTTGCTTCCAAACCAAACAGAAAGGCCTGCCAATATCATGGAGATAAACAGTATTGAGTTCTTTTATGTCTGTGAGCCAACAACACTGGTCTGTGTTCTCATATAACTACACTGCATCCATCTGCAATTCAATATGCAGCACCTACTAACACTAGCCATGATGAGGAGTCATACCTCGGCTTCTCTTAAAAAGCATGTAGCAGTGGCACTCTGGAACCTACGTATGACACTTTGCAATGTAATCAGATGTAACTCCTTCAAACACTCGAATGAAAAGCCCTCTCTCCTCTCCTCTGTGTCTGTCAGTCTCTGTTTCTCATCAGCCTTCCTCTCGCTCTTCATTAGCTGAAAGCAGTGAGCGCTGTAGCTGATTTACACTTGAGGATTAGTGGGCCTCTCCAGCATGCCGATGCTGAAGTGTTCAGGATGGTGTTTGCTCAATTAGTGACACAAGGTGACAGCTTATTGGCGCAAAAGTCTCAGCAAGTTATAAATATATAATACTCAGGTTCTCTTTACTTTTCTTAAAAACTGAGATAATAACCAAAATAAGTAAAAGTTCTCAATCCTACTGTTTGCCAATGGTTTGCTACTTAGCGGCTATGGCTCAGTAGTAGAGTCAGTGATATCTCAACCAGAAGGTTCGATCCCCAGCTCTTGCAGCCACATTTCCCATGTGTCCTTGGGCAAGACACTCAACCCCAAGTTGCTTCAGCTGCTTCATTGGCACCATATTAGTGTGTATAGGATTAGCTAAAACTGATGGACACTATACAGTACATAGAAACCTCTGCCATCAGTGTGTGAATGGGACTAAGACTAGAAAAGTGCTATACAAGCTCAAGTCCATTTGCCATTTACTTAGAGCTAGTGACTCTCTATTTCTTATTTTTCAGTTATTTCCAATATATAGTTGAAGAGTTTTTACATTTCCTTAACTTTGTATTGTACGTTTTTTCTCAGTTTAGTAAATAGGGATGAACGAATTTGGAAAAAAATGATATTGCGATATTTTTTCTTTTGCTATATATTTTGCAGTTTCTTTTAGAAAAGATAAAAGCATTGACTTGAAATGTTCATTCATTAAAATCAGACATTTATACTTTTGTTATTTTGGCCTTTAAGTGATTTCCATTTTTCAAGTCTTATCCGCCTCCTACTTTTGTCACACACTGGGTCCAGACCTCCGACAGTGGCGCTGACACACACATGGAGCAGGAGGAAGAAAGGTGGAGAAAGAACAGGAGGAGTGACATGGTGCTTGTGGAAACTCTCAAAGTTAATATATCTTCAGGAAGATCCCCGTGATTGCAACTTCTAATTAAACAAAAAGTTCACCGTCTTGAGCTGACTGTGACTCATTTCACTGTGTGCGCTGCAAGTGTAGCCACTAAAAGTAAAAAATTAGCGGCACGTCCAAATATGTGACCTCCCGTCTGCCTTGAATATCATTCTGGTGTATCTGTGACAGCAGCATCGGCTGTAGCCGTAACATTTTTACATGTAGTAGACATACCGACTGTGCATGCACAGTGGTCAGTTCTCTCAGATTGACTTTTATTAGTCAGTCAAGTCATGGAAACGATCAAACTGGCACTGTGTCATGTGACTGGCTTTAAGTCACATGACTGACATCACTTGGGATGTGAATATTGCTCATGCACACATTGCAATTGTGATGGTAACGATAATCCTTCAACCCTATTCAGAATCTGTGTTTTTGCATTATTGTATTATAAGAGATGCATAAAGTATAATGTGTCAAGCATGCAGTTTCCCCTCAATCTTAAAGAATTTTGATGAAACATGACTAAATTAAACTTTACATCCCTTCCAACATGCTTATTATGCCAGGCGTACAATCACACACTCTTTAAATCTTGATAGTTCAGCCATCTTGTACAGGCTTTCCCTTTTAACCCAGAGGTTGTTAACCTGGTTGTACTCACTCCCTGCCTCTACTACCTACTTCCTGAAATGAATCTCAATCGTGACATTCAGGGATCATTGTGTCTGGTGGCTTTGCAGAGCAGGATATTCACCAGATAAAGCAAAGACCGACTTGAAGACATGAAGCTTGATTCAGTGATGAAGAGAGAGTTTATCTCTCCTCTTGGCACATTCAAACAAACCACTGCGTGAATCTAGATCTTCTTCTCATCCCTGTTATAGCATTAATGGAACTCTTTTTCGTCCCTTGATGTGCCCACTTCTAACTTTTATTTGGTTTTCATCTATTGCCTTTTTTCGGTTTAATTGGACTGGTATTTTGTAGAATGAAGGTTTAATGTAGCTTTAGAACATACAATGGCTGGATACTCATTGTATTAGTGATCACAGGTAATAGAGGTAATAAACACTTTCAGTGCGGCCCATTTTTTGCTAGTAGAAAATAAAACAATACTATTAACATTAGCAAGGATAATCTGAGCTAATTATCTCTTTCATTGACAACATGCAGCCTGGTGCTGGGAGAGACTCTGATCCCACTTCAAGCTTAAACATCATGAAATCACCGCTTCACTGCTTAGAGGTGGGGTAAGCAATTATTGTGACAACTTGTTAATATTTGAGCTCAACAGCAAAACAAACAAACAAACAAATATGTCACTTCTGTCCGTGCTCCTTCAAAAGCTCGGCCCCCTTTGAGTACATGGCTGTGCATAGCCAGGAAATAACTCTTAAAATCATGAATTAAATGAAAATGGCAAAATAAAACATAGCATCTGTTTTAGAAAATGTATTTTTTTAAGGACTAACAGCCTGTGAAATAGCATGTGTCTCATATCATTGTGACCAAAAACATGATCTCATTCCAGCGTCACAAAAATGTGGTGTATGAAACAAAATGTGTCTCTCTTGTGTTGAGACATGAAAGGCCCCGGACATTTTCTAAACTCCAAGAAGGTTAATTACAGCAAACACCTGGCATCAAAAGAAGGTGTTCTTTCTTGCAAGATTGGTTGTGTGCAACAAAACATTAAAAATGATTGCTAGCATTTCTTAGTTCCCAGCATATGATATGTATAAAAGAAATTGAGGTGCGAGGGAAATAAAGACGGCCACGCAGATAAACATGATCTTATTATCACAAGCCGACAATGTGATGAAGATAAAACAAAACAAAAACGCAGTAAAGGTCAGCGCTGGATGGGCGTATGCAGGGGCAGACATCGCTACTATATCAGTGACATTATCAGAGACGAGATCTTTTTATGGACTTAACAGAGGTCAGCCTCACTGATCCCTTTATAGCAATGTTTATAGCCGCTTGGAAAGAGTCTTGTGTCAAATGAACTAACAGAGTAGTAAACTTCCCTAAAGACATCCATTAAGTCTGAGAGAGAGCACAGTTCTTCTGTTAATCTTCCTTTAGAGACAAAACGGGGCTGGTGACAGTAAGGCAGTGATTTTATAGTCCGAGCTCGACTTCTGAGATACTCTCCTGTCTGGCTCCAAGACAGCGCTGACCTGTATGAGGGAATGTCACAACAGCTAATCCATGATAGTGCCTTTCTTTGGCTAGGGGGCAATGACCCGATCATCCGCTAGTGAAATGTGACACAAAAAAGGAGTGGGCTTTAAGCAGCGTGAGGTCAGCCGGTTCCTTTGTTCAACTTTTCCAAGCTTTGGTCAAAAAGAAAAAGTCTGAAAGGAAGAGTCAGACCTCACAAGATCACTATAAGCTGAAGTGGGAGATCTATACAAAGTTTGTGTAGTACAATAAAAAGGTGACAGCCAGGAGACCTTGTGCTATAGATTGTGAAGATTGTTACAAAATGTGATCAAATGCCAGTTTATTCCTTTAACAAGTACTGGCTATAAAATGTATTTAGTGTGCATGTAATATCACAATCTTTGATGTGATAATCTGATTGTGACACCTGCCTTTGTATCTCTTGCCACAGTCAGGGTGGAATTTCCCTTCTTTTATCACTTTATTTAAAGAAGGTACCTTGAAAAGTGAAAGTAAGATTGATGCTAAATTTGGGAATTTAATCTCACAGTATAAAAATCCGCCACTAGGGGGCTCTCAAAACAATAACAAAAGATGACATCGAGGCTCACGGGGAATCATGGTAGTGATTCTCTGCTTCTCCCCGCCCCAACTCTTATGTTTCAATTCTATTTAAATGAACCGTATGGCATTTATTTTAATCCCACTTTTCTCACTATTAGAAAGTTTCATTACAGAACTCACATGACATTACGCTTCATGGAGATGGAACACCGCGTGTTAATGTGTGCTTGTGTGAAGTGTGTGTGTGCGTGTGTGTGTGTGTGTGTGTGTGTGTGTAGAGGCGTTATTAATTTAATATAAAGGTGTTATGAAGATTAGCATGACTTATCCCCAAACTTTCCCCTCGCTCCTTGCCTTCTTTCCGCATGATTGATGCTGAGTGTGGTTTTAACACGCTGTTAAATCGACAGCAAATCGTCTTCAGCAGAGGTCGCATTAGCATAAAGGCCTTCTCGTGGAAAATAAACAACGACGATGTCTTCTCCAAAAACAGCAGAAAACAAAAGAGGGAGATAATGACATGACGGGCCTTTAGTAACATCAACAACAGCATAATGGATCCGGGGTGAAACTAAAATGAATCAGTCAATTTAAATGCTTTTCTTTGATTCTCTCTCTCTCTCTCTCTCTCTCTCTCCCTCTCGCTCTCTCTATCATTCTCTCTTATTCCCTTTCACCTTTCAAAATCACACTCCCACAGACCATTGCAAACAGATACATAAATGATGTTTACCTTGAGCGTATGAATTAAGCTTTGTTACGATGAGCACAAAGTAAAGCTTTGCTAATCGTTTTTTGTGAAATACAAATTGTGATGTGCACCTTTAAGAATCATGAGCACATGGAAATGCTTCTTTGAAAAGGAGCTAGAAGTGGCCAAACAAGGCATTAAGAAAAAATAAAAAAGGTTCCTAAATGACTTTGAAAAAAATGAGTGTAAGTGCTGTCCCCAGTTATTTCCCCCAGAAGCCAATATGAAACCAAACCTCTACTTTGGAGTCTGGAAAAAAGAGATGCAATAGATAATGATGATGAAAGAGATGCTGTCACAAAGAACAGCTTTTGGCAAAGACTCTCACATTATCTTTCTGAGAAGCAGCTAAAGGAATGTCAACACATGCAGAGTTGTTCGCAAGGAGCTAAAAAAAAATCCTGTTAAGAGGTAATGTACTTGTTGGCAACTAGCAAAACAAAAAAAAAAGATAACAGGATATTTGTGTGATTACACCAATAAGTCCACTGCACCAGCTGCCTCTAGGAGAAAAGTGTTTTCTGTTTGGCTGCCAGACATGTGAGAGGACTTTTACTCTGAGGCTGTTAATTGGATCCGCTGCTGGTACTGAAATGTGACTTTATTTTAAAACAAGGAAGAATAGTTTTGGGAAAATATTGCCAACTTTATGAAATTCTGTCTGGATCATAATCAGAAACAATAGCTCTTATTACACTGACATTCTGCTGCAGAGTAGTAGAATGCCACAGCGTTACAGTGAAGGGAGGGAGGCGGGATATGTGAACAAAGAGCACAAGCTTCACATACACATGGCACTGTTTCTGTCATACTGGCTTTAGTGTTTACACAGGCGCCTTTTCTCCTCTGTTATGCTTATATTTGAAATGGAGATGGTAAATATTGCTGAAAAAAAAAATCAAAAACTCCGCAGCTACACCTTGCGTGCAACAAACAACTCTAGACATTCAACTTTTGGCAAAGTCAAAGCTCTAGTGAGGATTTTTAGCTGGTTATGAAACTGGCTGAAATTTATGTCCATGTCTCTTTAAGAGCCACAAGAGCAAACAAGACCATAAGCAACAAGACTATTCCAATGTAATTTTTAGCAAGCCTATTACCACTGCAACAGGGTATAAGGCAAGGAGATTGTGTCAACAACCGTAAGTTATATTTAGTGATACGTTTGACGGTTAAAAAAAAGCAGGATGTGATTTCTGCTTAAAAACACGATTTGCAACTGGACAATAACTAATTGGCTGTATGTGCCAATTGTTGCCACACTATGTCAGCTAAACAAGGAATGGAGTGAGTCATTCAGTCATCTAAGTCTCACTCTCTTTGATGCAAGTCCTCTCGGTTCGGAAAAGACATTCTATGTGGCCTAATTAACTACTGCTGGGACACCATCCACCTCTCAAACTGTTCAAACTAATATATTAATCAAAGAGGCTGGTAATTAAGTCTTCTATGTAGAGTGTTATATTGAAGCATTGAGACGCAGAGAGAAAGGACGTTTTCAAAGCAGACCCAAGGAGTCTGCTTTGTTCAAAATGGGCTTTTAATGACAAAACTGTGAGTACACAAGTGTGAGCGAGTGTAGGAAGTGAGTGTTCAAGTGTGGGCCTTCACTTGTGTGCACTTATGGGTAACCAATATGTCCACGTGTTGGTAAACTGTGTGCATGTGGGAGGGTGAGTATGTAGGTATAGGTTAAGTATTTGCAGACCTCTCTATACATATTCCTCATATACTGTATACTCCCTCTCTCGCTCTCTCGACGGACAATATTTCACGCTCACATTATGTTGCAAGATGTTTTTCTGTTGTAAATCAGACTTGTGCAAACTTACTTTATTGGACACAGGGTTGGTGTACTTCTATCCTTTCAGAGATTTGCTGGTGCATGCATGAGCAAGCAACTACATTGACTATTCACAAGAATGTGATATCGGTGTGCGTTTGTTTCCGTTATGCAGGAAGTCTCAAACACAACAAACAACAACTTCTTCCTGCTGCTCTAAGCCCTGTACTTGGCTCTAAATTTGCCTTCATGCACAGATGATTGGCATGTAGTCGGTGTAACACTTTGACTGTTGTATTAGCACTCTCCAAAACTGATTCTCCCTAAGCAAGAACAGCTCAATCATCACCTCAACACCATACAAGTGTCAGGAGTGCTCATGCTGGTGTTATATGGTTCCGCTAACGATGACTGAGAAATATCCTAATCATTAAAAAAGAAACGTCTCTTTTTAAAAGAGTTCACATGACTTAACTGATCATTTCTTGATCCAACTCCACGAGGGAACAGAGCAAGTCATCTGTGTGACATATTACTTAATATTCTATCTCTTTGTCTATGACAGATATTTTATTCCTTTGATTTAGTCAGGTTATTTCAGACTAGTGGCAAAATAGCAACTAGTTTGTCCCTCAAATTTGTTTGCTTTAAAATGTATCCCTACCTTTACTTTGATCAGGGAGGATGCAAATTTCATGTTGGCAAAGACCATCCCCTTATAACCTTTTTTATAGATCTCTGACACCAAGCACTTAAAATGGGTACTGCAGTCCAAATTCAAAACATTGGAGAGCGCTGTTACCCCCGCCCCCTCCTCCCTACAGTATATGTCACTGAAGCTTCAGTGTTTAGCCAGCTCTGCATCGGTCTTGAAACTAGTTTTATCACGTTTCTCTTACATATTGGTCCGTTAAGAAGAGAAATAATGTTTTACATAAAACTACAATATCAACAAACAGTATGTGTTTTTGTACTAGCGTGTTGAATAATGGTGACAGATTATTTAAAATGATCTAAAATAACTCTACTTAAATAAACATCATTATTGTTGATGCTTTCTTTTTAATACCACTGTAATAAAAGAGCAACTTCTTTTATTTGATGGTATACTTGTACTTCTAGTACTAATAATTCATTTTTGTTCATCTTCACTGTATCATATGAGGAGCACAGTCACTTGATTATATTTTAGGTCCAATAAAAAAAATCTAATTTACGGGCCTATAATCCCAATTTACACACATCTCCACCCACATATGACCAGGCAGTATATCCTTTTCGGATCCCTCTCTGATCTATAGAGTGTAATAGTGTTTAATAAGGCTGACATTACGGTGGGATAATCCCACTCTCTCATGCACCGACACACAACCAATTCCATTTCAACCGCCTCAGCTGTTTTCTCAGCGCTCCAAAAGCTCATTTCAAGAATAGGAGACCGGGGTGCAAAATGAGGCCTCAAATATCAATTACCACTGATGGGAGGGTGGGAAACAGCTGATGGATGCTACATTTCCTCAAATCCTTTGCTTTTCTTTTTCATTTGAGTTAATATGTATTTTTTATTATAGAGTGATAACAGCACATGATGAGGAAAAATTAATTCTGATTGCCCCAAAATGAGACCTGCAAAGGCAAAAAATGCAGCGCCTGCAAAATGTGTGTGGATGCAATAATGTGTTTCTGTGTCTGCACTTGAGTGTGGACAGAAAACAGTTGGATTATATTTGCATGCAGGGAGGATTCTGGAAAAAAATTGCAACTGCTCTGGTTCAGGGGTTTTATGAGTATATTTCATCACTTAATGACGAAATGAAACATAACAAAATGTCACAACTATAGCATTGATGATGCTGGAGCAAAAGTTAAAGGAAGACTTATTTATAGAACATTTTAAACAGAGTTTTAACATGCTTAAAAGATAATAACATGGAATATATGTTAACAGATCGGGATGAATTTCATTTTGCCCACAGAGAGCCCGCATAAAGCATTCACAAACATTTCTGAAATGTATTGAATTCCATTGAACATTCAAAGACAATCTAAGAAAGTTTAAAGATGTGAGAGACTGAGCACATTGCCAGTTTGAAGGATGACCTACAACTACACGAATAAATACAACCAGCAGCTTTGCAGAGTCCCAAAAATGACCATTTGGAAAACAAGACCAAATCTGAATAACTAGAGAGGTGTGGACTTCTCATGGCTTAAAGCATGTCTAACATGGTGGAACAAGGCCATTCAGTGATAATAGACAAGCGAAAGGATCCCACATCCAATTAAACCAAGTACTTGGAGTCTGCTGTAGTGTTTTCAGGACAGTAATGTTCTCTCTTTTAAAGTCCTTGTCAAAGCTCTGGCTACGACCTCTCTACAGTCTTCTGCAGGAGGAGCTTTATTTCACTCTGTTTTACAGATCAGAAGGCCTCCAGACATGGTTTTGTAAAGTTCTTTTGTATTATTTCCTGACTGATAAATCACTGATCTTGTTAAATTGTTAAAAAATTTCACAAAACAGACAACACAACAAACATTTAACAACAACTTGTTGCCTTTTTTGGTGTTGCTGAAGAGATTATAACTGGGGCACATCCAGTGTTGGACAGCATGTTCAGGGACAAATTAGTGTTTTAATTTTTGAGACAAAAACTAATCTCTGTTGGGCACAATGCGCATAGCAGACTCAATTTCTCATTGTACTCTGCACAAGGAACGAGAACCCATAGAATACTGCCTTACTTCAGTTTTCTCTGTGCAAGTAAATTTGTGAAGTTTGAATTTACTTACAGAAAGACATCATTAACCAATTTGAACCATAGTATTTGAAAAAAGTTCTTCTGCAAAATAACTTCATGTCATGTAACTGTTGAATCAAATGTAAGTTGCTATTTTCTTGCAAAACACAAATGTGTGTATTACAATCTGGTCTCCTTTTTGTCTTCTGCTATGAGAGATACTTGAGACCCTGTTTCTCCAACATACAGGGTTTCATTTTGGAAGTCAGGTGAACATTTGTGTAAAATCATGAGCCTTCATTTAAACCTTTGTCACTGACTTGGATGTCATTGGGATTGATCATATTTCATTATTCAATATTATGATGTTGAACATTTGAATTCCAGAGATTCATTGACAGTACAATAAAAGAGGAATGTGTGAAAGTGAAAACATATCCATGACAAAAGCTATAACCTGTGTTGCTCTCAAGTGTAAACGCCTTCACCTTCTCTTCCCTTTAGCTCTCTTTATATTGAAATCAGTAAACACAGAGAGATAAGGTGCATTGTGATTTAATCAAATCCCTGCATATTACTTCCAATATTCTCGGGATCTTAGTGAAGCTGGCTCGGGGTCGGCATGCATGCAGCGCTGGCTTTTACAAATCACACTGCTGTCCCCAGTTTGCGTAATTAGTTTAGTGTTATTGCATTGGCATGGAACAGAGGGTGTAAAATGTATTATTGCTTTTTAACTGAACACAGTGGGTAAACTAATGTGCTCAACATGATCAATAAATCATATCTGAACACATCAACACCCTGCCAACTGGAAAATGAAGCAGTGGCTTGACTTCTGCTTGCATGTGAAATAAAAGCATGAATGGTGTGTGTGCATATGTTTTGGTTTTAATTGTGTGACTTGTATAACATGTTGTGATATCCATGTTTACATGTCGCTCATATTGCCTGCATGTCCAGTTAACATGCATTAGAGCAACAGAAAGATATCCTCACATGATTTCCTTCAAATAATGAAAGTAATACGTAATTAAATCAGGTCAGAACTTGATCTTCACAGTCTCGCTTGTATTTGCCTTAACAATCTTCTCATTGCTCGTCGTGCGTTCTCTCCTCCCACACTGTGGGTGGCGGAGGCAGTTGGTCCACTTTGTAAAAGCCTCCCGCAGTTCACTAATCATGTTGACCGCCAGCTTTCAAATTAAAGCCGTCACTGGCACCGCCGGACGCCGTCGGTACGAGCAATGTGGCTTCCAATGGCTAAATGGATCCACCACGAGGGGTCGTTCCTATCATAGTCTGTCACACAGACATTGCTGTCATGTGCCTTGTGAATTCTATTTTGGGTGCGTTTTCTCTTTTCTCTTTAGATGGAGGGTTTATCTTCCTTTTATCTCCAGATGGTGGGTTACATTCATTATTTCCAGGCGTCAGTGTTTTCAGTTGCTATAACATAGAGTGTGTAGTTAAGAGTTTAAATGCAGTGAAAAAAAAACAAAACAAGATATACAGTGCACAAAATGAAAAGACATAATTCTGCTCACATGAGCCAACACCATTTCTCAGATTCATAGGCTTTTAAGCACACTTTAAAGTTTTCCTTCGAGACCTGATAATTAAGATGTTGTGTGCACTGCCGATTATCGCAAGTGCAGGGAGAGTTGTTTTTACCCTCATTTCTTGTTAACCCTCCGATTATTGTGAAGGAGACGCTTGAGCTATATTGTCTTCAGATAAAAAGGGAGAGAACTTATGATGTTATCTGCCAATATGTGACAATAAATCAACAAAATGCAAAAATACTTTTCATGGGGCGGCTGTGGCTCAGTTGGTAGAGATGGTCAAGGTTCGAACCCCAGCTCCTGCAGCCACATGTCCGATGTGTCCTTGGGCAAGACACTTAACCCCAAGTTGCTCCCGCTGCTTTGTCAGTGGCGTGTGAATGTGTGTGAATGGGATTAGTTACTTCTTATGGTCACTTTACATAGCAGCCTCTGCCATCAGTGTGTGAATGGGTGTGAATTGATGTGAAGTGCGGCGTAAAAGCAGAGTCCATTTACCCGTACCATACAGTGATTGAGTGTTCATTTTTATTTTAATTGAAATACATGGAAACTAACTGCGGCCTGAAAGGTGGACTTACAATACAATTCAATCTTTACTGAACAGTTGATGATTGGAGGATTATTGTTCACCAAACCATGAAGGCATTATGGAGTTTGCACTTTTTCAAAAATAAATGTTGTTGTAAAAACACCTACAGTTAATATATAGTGAAGTATGGGGAGGACAATGAGGGCCGGTACAACATAAAGATTCTTGCATGGAATGGAAAAACTGGTCATTGTTTCTATATGGTGCTATTTAAATCAAGTTGTTGACCAAGCTGCCAGCAAAATACAGATCTCCATTGAGAGAAGCAGCCTGAAAAGCATAAAAGTACTAAAACTTCACAAATGAAACGGTTCAAGAACGAAATAGAAGGTTTTTCCATTTCCAAACAGTTTATTACTCCGATATTGCAGCTTCACACTGCAGGGCACAGCTTTCTATTCACTTTAGTGTATTTGCCAACATGTGGCCTGCGATGCAGCTCAAAGGCTGCATAATAAAGTTTAATACTGGCACAAAGCTCTAGGGCTAGATGCTTCCTCTAGCAGACATATAGAATATAAATAAGCATATTGAAATCATTTAAAAGTTGTTGAATGTGCAGCTTTCAAACAGGTTCATAGAGCCAAATGCTCCCCTGAGACAGCTGCTGTCTCTGCTACCTAAAAAAAAAAAAAACAGGAGAAAGAAAAACGTTCAATAATAAAGAACTGAGGCGTTCTTTTGTAAATCATAACATAGTTACCAGGGTAGCCCCACCTCGACCAAAAATGCAAATAAGACAACACAGTTCAGTTAAGGGATTTAATTAAGAACAAATCTGTGCATTTCTTTTGCAATTAAACCCCAGTAGAGTCCTCCAGCAGTTCAAACATATTAGAAAAATTCTGCTTGTCAGAGGATGATGCTGCAGCCCATTAGCCTATCCACAGGCACAGCGAGGGTGTGGAGCAGAATGAATATTGGGGAAGACTTATTTCTTATTTGCAGGAGTGCTTTGCAAGTGGTGTATGTGTGTTTTCAGATTCCTTCCCGTTGGTGCCATATAATCCGAATAATAAAGCAGTGGAACCTTTGGCAGGTAGTGGGACTGACATGCAAAACCCATGAAGATGCATTCACATGCAAACACAGACACACACAGTCATAGCATGCACATACTGTTCCTCTTCCCTATATATATATACACACCACTCAAACACAGTTACCTGCTTCTTGAGTAAATTATAAAATGAAAACTCATCTACCGTCTTCCTGTTAAAACATTGCCTAATGACAGAGCGGGGGAGAGGAACATTTTAATTAGCCGGCAGAGGAAGATTCATTAAATCTCACCGCCGGCCCCTGCAATCCTGCTAGGCGCTGTCCTGATCCAAAACTCACTCTACCATTAGGTAGGACTTTGTAGAGGCAAGGGCCAATCAGATCATTCTCCCACTCAGCTTGACACCACTGATTGTTTGGCAATCTACTTGCTTTATGGGAAAGTAAATCTTTGAACTGTCAATGCCCACAAAATGAGTCATGTTCTCTGGTGGTATAAAATACGTGGGCATGTTTTTCAAAAAAGATCCATGATTAGCTTTTGAAAAGGCTTTCTGTGCTTTAAAAGGACTGGACAACTCTTTTGGATTACCCAGTATTTACTTTGTAACTTCCACTCTGAATTCATCTCTTACATGAAACCAGATCCTAGAGTTAGTGCAGAGGGCCAACATGACCCTTTAATATGCAGCTTTGAGTGTTTGGTGATTCTTTTCATGGCCAAAATATCTCAACATCATCACTTTATCTTTTTTAATGTTTGCTGGTTCTGGGGAATCAACTTGTTTATTAAATCAGCGAAGGTTTGAGAGGTTTTACATTTCCACACTTTTCATTTGGGCGTTCGGGGAGAGGGTAATATTTGTAACAAGAAAGATTTCATGTGATGCAACTCAAAGTAAAGTCTGACGTTCACCAACTGTGCTGAGAATCTTTTCCCCCTCAACAAACAGAATATATTCAGCAAAGGGGATGGGTCAGTGTTCAGATTTCAAGTGAAATGTAGCCAAATGATCACCAACTCACAAGATAGTAGTCATGTAAACTACTGAACTGAGGAAGCACAGGAAGTTGAACTTGACTGATGTCAGTTTAAAATCAGACATCCAAAGTTTGTATAAGATCATTTTGTAGGTATAGGGTTAGGGTTAGGGTTAAGTACATTCAGAGACAATCATTTACCTGTCACACAAAAAAAACAGAAGATGTGTTCTGCCTCTTTCCAAACTGGGACATCTGTTAAAAAGTTGTTGTGTATGTTATTATATGATATAAGTGAATATGAAGTGGTAAAGTTTACCCCTTATATTTTTCATACTGGCAACATGTGAGCAATTCTCAAATAGTGAAAAATAGATGAGCAAATGAGCAGAAGGTTGAAGGGCAGTTTGCAAACAAAGATGATTAAAAGCCATAGTGACTGTTTACCTAAGTCATACAATTACATATGATTCTACTTAGTGTATGTATGTGCCATTGGAATAAAACATTTAACATGCCCTCTTCCCATAACCCAGCCTCTTTTTTATTCCTCTGCTAGCCATGGCCTTATATCACTTTATCCCTCCCTCAAATATCCCGAGAGACGAGTGTAACAGAGAGAAAAGTGAAATGAGAAATTCCCATTGCCACCTAATTGCATAGACAAATCGATCCTGTAACAGATTCCTTCTCTCTGACATCCAGTCTCACTGACAGCGTTATCAGACAGACAAATCAGAACACCGAGTGTGATTCTGTGTGTGTGTGTGTGTGTGTGTGTGTGTTTGCGGGTGTGTTCATGTGAGGGCTCTTCAGCCCTCAGCATGACAGATTGTGGATGGCCAGACGGCTGTGTGATTGCTTAGAAGGAAGAGAAAGGCAGATTGAGGTTTTGCAATTCTCTTTTTCCCTGCTTTCTTGGAGATGAGCTTAAATGTGGGCAATCCGATACTTAACATCAAATGAAAACACACAACAACTGTAGATGTGTGATTGAAAATCTTAAAGGTCCAATTTGTTAGATATCTCCTGAATTGAATCATGAAATGGCCTTACTATATAATTAGACATTAAGGATGTGTTGAAGCGCTGGTTTCTCTTTTAACAGCACAGCAGTCGGTATGTCCTCCTTCTTTGTTTCGAATACGGTTTGTTTTTGTTTTTGACCAGAGAAGGTAGGCAGATTTATGGCACCCCCACACAGCTGTTTTGATTCTCGCCCCTCGGTTTGCCAGGCAAACAGCAAACCAACAGGTGTTGCAGTGACGGAAGTAGGCAAGCGAACTGGTTCCAATAATGACAGATTCTGACCGACCTAAAACGCCTCTGCATTTATCTAATCAGCTCCTCGACCAGAAACGTGGTCAATCTTGGATAAATATTGGAGATGAAGAGATAAAGGAGATAAAGTGAAGAATGTCATGTGTCCTGACATGACAACCTGCTTGTGCATCGACTCTATGGAGGAAGGAGTGGGGGGGGGGGGGGGGGGCAGCTCTCTTCATTGCTCTTTTAAAGTTCTTTGTAAAATATGTGCTAGATGGCATCGTGTGGAATTACATTTAAAAGAGATCAGACCTTTTAAACATTTACATTTAGAATCTGTAGGTTTAACTCGTGTCTGAAATGGATAAACATTTTTAGTAATGACTCTAAGGTTTTTCATTCTTATGTTGAAATCTAATCAGGTATTTTATATTAAACGCTTTCGAGGTTTTCTTCAGTTAATCTATTCACATTAGTGTAACAGTTTAGACTGCAAGGACAGACATATTTAATAGGTAAGCAAAAGGCATTTGTTAAACTGTATTTGCTGCACAACTAGCGATCCTTAAAATTATAATTATATGTGAATCCTTCATCCAGCTGCAGCAAACACCTGTTTGCAAGGCGGTGACCCCAAGCACCCAAACAACTGTGCACCACATCTAGGAAAGAGATATCTCAACCTTTCAGCTAAATGAGCAGCAGCCATTGTTCTTTCCTCTCTTTTCTCTCGCTTCTGGTCTCTTCCCTGCTGGATTTCCAGAATACACTGAAGTTTCCCCTTCCTGCAGCCTGGAAACAATTCTTTGAGTGGAACATGCTGAGAGGCTCCTAACCTGGTGTACCGCCTGTCTTTATAGGTCTGTTACAGAACGCCTGCTCCTCTTTTCTGCAGAGTAAACTGCAGACGTGAGGAAATAGACGGATTTAGAACTGACCAATTGCAAAAGAACACAACCTCCATTTTCTTTCCTTCCATTTTTCTGTAAGAGTCATTGCTGAACTAAAGAGGTGCAATAAAAAAAACTCTGGAACTGAAACCAGAAGCCTCGGACTCTGCAAAAACATAGAGGCACAACATGGCTTGTCATAAAAGCATAGAGCACAGAAGCATGATTGTTAGTACGTATTTTAATGAATTCATTCATCTTGATAATTTTGCGGATATATCTTTGAATTGTTTCAACCATCTAAGAGAAAGTCTTTTTTTTTTAGCTTTGTGAAGCTGTAATAAATATGTGTAAGGGATCTCAGAGTTATATTTGGATTGGAGCCAAGTGTATGTTGTGAGCTGAAAAGGAAATGTGACTCTGAGACTGAAGAAATGTATATGTCTGACATTTACGAGACAAGTTAATGTCTTCTCTCTAGCCTATTGATGGAAAGGAATTTGTACGCTGTACCGTCTAGCAGAATAATAAGCAACACTGTGTAGATGAAAAAAAAAACATGAACATGTCCTCAGACTAAATCTACAGGATAAACAGCTTTCTTTTCACAAATGAGAGTAATCAACTGCTCAAAAATGCCTTTATGTAAAAAATTAAGGTTTGCAGCAATACACTGCAGTATTATGCAAACATCATCTTCACTTGTTGAAAGACAATATTCAGTTAGCTTACTGGATCATTTTGCAGAGAAACACAAGTCTCTTCTGTTTAGCCACTGAAAGAAGAAAAGCAAGGTGTTTAAATCTCTATAAATCGAAGGGAAGCATTAGACCTTGGCTTTGTATTGCACTGCTGTTTAGTCTAGTTTCAGATGACTAATAACACCTTTGGAAAAGCAGAGTTATTATCATACCATCTGCTGCAAGGTCTGGATGTTAATATATGCTACTGTATTAAACAATGGATATCTCTGTAATATTACTGAAAGAGGTAAAAAGAGGACAAGCAGGTGGGGAAGGAGACACAAAGAAAAGCGACTGAGATACAGAGCAGAGGGGTTCTAGATTTATGAGCCAATTTCTCACTGATATGTATGATTTGAAGCAAAGTGAGACAGTATAATATTAAGACACACTTCCACCCACATTTTGGTATGCTGACCTTGACCTGCCAGATGTCAATCATGTAGTCTAAAAGAAGAGTTCTCAACCTTTTCTAACTGGAAGCCCACCTCTAGTTGTTTAAACATTTCCAAAGAAAAATGTGCTAAATGCGTTTACAATGTACAGCACTGTCAGCTGTAATGGCCAAAGAAATATTTTGTTTAACCACAGTGAGAAAATTGAATTATTGCTTCTAGGAAGTAATGAGATCAAGTCAAGGATTTCAAAGATTTATATTTGGGCCTTACTGGCCTTTAATGGAGAGATAGGACAGTGGATAGAGCTGGAAATCAGGGAGAGAGAGTGGGGAACGACATGCGGGAAAGGAGCCACAGGCGGGACTCGAACCCGGGCCGCCCACCTGGAGGACCGCAGGCTCCATACCTGGGGCGCACGCACCAACCACCGCGCCACCAGCGCCCCACAAGTCAAGGATTTCACCTCTTCAAACACCCTGGGCTTTGGGCTAAGAATCAAAAGATACATCTTTGGAGATTTGACAGCGGCATGTTTGTTTTCTCATTTGTTGTGACATAGCATCAGAGCGATATGTTAACAATGGTGATATTCAACATTTTTTCTTAATTAATTCGGTGTGTTTTTTTTTTAAATTTAATTTATGTGAATTCTTCAGCAAATTCTGTTATAAACCCAAACTGTTTTTTCAAATTAGCCTCCACCAAAATGAAAAATGTGATTATCTTTTTGGCAGCACACCTGCCACAGCCCAACAGTTCGGAGGAGCTGCTTTATTGCTCTGTAATTTATTTCAAATCTTCTCAAAGTTTTGATGCAAACAAGAGGCAGAAAAAATACAACTGAATAACAATAATTCAGTTTTGCTTTGTGACTGGTAACTATGTATGTGTTCAATGAAATCAAAGATGAGCCCTGTGTTTTCTCATTTCCTCATGTTTTAACTTAATGGTTTTACTGATGCGTTCCTCACTCAATCTTTATGTGTCATAAATGTATGTGTTTGGACCTTATTGATAAAGTTCATTATTAAATGCTCAGTCTGGACGTGGAAGAAGCGCCAGCTAATGAAGAACAGATTTTAACGAAAATAAAATAAATGACTGGCTATTTTCCCAGCTCTGTTGCCTACCTACGTCTCTCTATTGAAAAGACATCGCCATCGCCATCAGCTATTCAACTGATGGCGATGGCGATGTGAACAGCAGTGTGAACACACACACACACACACACACACACACACACACACACACACAAACACACAAACACACAAACACACCAAAAAAATACCCAGCATGAAATCAAATTGTCTCTTTTATCTCCCAATACATGAATCAGTCCAAAGTTACTTCTGCACCACTGCAACTTATCTCAGATACTGTGTGTGTGTGTGTGTGTGTGTGTGTGTGTGTGTGTGTGTGTGTGTGTGTGAATGTGTGTTTTTCATGTTGCTTGGATGTTTGAAAATCACAGCAGTTGTATGTGTCGAAACGAAACCAAAAGAAAGAAACTGTGACAGAGGAAAGCAGATGGACTGTAAGTGGCTCCTTCATCGATTCTATGTGCAGTTGTGTGTGTATGTGTGTGTGTGTGTGTGTGTGTGTGTGTATGTGTGCTTATCAAGGAGTGTGTGACACAACCAACATATGGTATAGTTCAGTGCAGAGGTTTGGATCTGACACCCTGGGGTCTTCTGGTGCTCTGACACCCACATTGCTGTTCACACCCTTGAGGAAGGGGCTTTAATGAACTTCTTCTAAGCTATGCAGTCATGCACACTTAGACAAGAATCCTGGGGCTGGATGTATAAATTACATATTGCATGAAAGATAAATTAAGCTCTCCCGAGTACTGAAATTTGCATTGATCAAAATACAGTTTGCTGTATTCATGCATAGGCTATGCCTGCTACAGTAAAAGTGAGGTGCATTTATTGACAGTAACTTCTGAGTCAGAAGTATTGGCAACAGGCCTAACAAAGTTAAAAAGGTTTAATACACTTTTGTTTTTTGGTCCAACATGATGGTGCTATTTGAAAAAATCCAACTGGAGAGTGAGTGTGAATTATTTTGGACATGATCCGTGTGCAAGGTTAGTCAGTTAAATGATTCTCCTCTCATAGTGGCACTGCTTCCACAGCTGTAGCTCCGCCTTTTTCTAGATCATTTTATAGGAATAATCAAACATGTTTATGTATGTTTGTTTGTGGGGAACAGTCAGTCACAGTTAATGTTTTGCATCAAACCTAACTTATTCAAAAGGCAAAAATATACATTGAATGTAAGCTTATAAGCCAACATGACAGCTTAAAGATCCACCATTTTGGGTTCAGAAAGTACTACCCCCCTGGCTGGGCTTTTTTTAGGGGATGGTCTTTTGCACCAGAACTGAATTTAGAACCTGATTCCTGTGGTTAAAACGCGCATACTTCCTTAAAAGGTCCCTAGTTCTGGGGGATATTTCCTCCGGTCGGAAAGGGGCTATACAGACTTTAAATATAGGGTGGGTTCCTTTAAGCTGAGACACCTTGCTAGCCAGTTAAAAAATCTGTAGGTGACATGACATTCCTATTGAGAAGAGAATTGTCCTCAGCAACAGATTGATACTCCCAGCTTTGTTCACTGAACTGTGCAGTAGATCATTCCAGCCTATCAAACTTTATAACTCATCCCTGCTTTGGGTACAACAATGAATCAGGAGGCTGCTTAGATCTCACTAGACTCAGGTTGACTTTTTAATTTCACTTCTAGACTTGTATGCCTGTGCTTACAAATGTTTTAACGCTTAAATTTGTGTTCATTCTTCTGTCTATCTTGCTGCTGTTTCATGGTAAATAAAGTGGGCGTCAAAACCTGCAGCAGCTACAGAGGCTGATGGCAAAGCAACCTATCGGCAAGTGAGGCCTCTGGAGAAAACTTGGGGTCACAAGTACATTTGTAAAGTTGATGATCTTTATGTTCTGCAATTCACATCAGTTGTAGCAGCAAGTTTCTTTTTGAATCAGCATACACGCTCTGTGTGCTCACTGTGACGACATGAAGAACTATATCACTTGGCTTGTACTTCAATATAAAAAGCAACGAGCTGCCTATACATCGGAGAAAATGTTCATCTTCAGTACCTGAAACATACCTTGTTGGTACCCCCCAGGGCAACCCCTACAAGTGGGCACTTTAACCATCAATCAGCCATCCTTCAGAAAGGAAAGATTTATTTGATAATGAAGGGTTTATCAGTTTTCATAAAATCCAGGAATCAAACAAATCTTCAACTCCATTCTTCTATTCAACTTCAAATAATGAGATATAAGCAAAAGTCTTCAGAAAGAAAGATACAATTTGAAAGCATGCATTCAGAAAAAAAAGTTTTATTACATAATTTTTTTCATATTTTAGGGACATGTTAAGGGTCATGAATAATCTAATAGTGCAGTGTTTCAGTGTGCATGCCTTTCCATTTTTGTGTGTTTCCCTAGTACAGAAAAGTTTTTCAACTACTTGACACGTCTGGAGTGAAGTGTAATATATGAATGTCAGTTAAGGTGATGGCACTAAACAGTATAATTGTAAACACTTTCATCGTTCTCTTTCACTGTCATTCCTTTATTACCTGCTGTCACTCTGAATAAAGACAAGGGGAATGCTGCACTGATGGAGACACAGGCAGATCAATCCCCAATAAAACAAGCTGTATTGGTTTATAAATCAGCTCTGCAGTCTCTGCCTCTGGCTGCTCAATAAGCATACATCAGCCTGAGTGGGATGAGCTGCCTTCTATAGCTGCAGCTGCTGATAATAACGAGGACATACAACCAAACAAGTAAATGCACAAAATACTCATGAAACACTCTCATGCAAACGTGCATGCTATAGATGAGATTCAAAAGCACACATACTCTGTAGAGAGACACTAAGACAAAGATGATTATAAAAAGTGAACACACACGCAATCACATACAGACACACTCACCCCTTAAAGGATTTATGTTTATCTTAAGAAAATTGCTCTTTTGTTCCCTGTAGCTGTTGGCTTTTATAGTTCTGGAAAAAAAAGAAAGCTTATTTGCATTTTGGGAGTCTTTACAAATTTTTCAGAAGAACAATCCGTTCGGCTAGCTGCTGAAGCCTAATAGTGCAGAGAGTTACCATTACAAAGAGTGATGACAGTTTGAAATGGCCTCGCTAAAGGCAAAACTGGAACATTCAGTTGATTTGTGGCCAGGCCCTACCACTTAAAGTGCAACCTTTAAAGAATATATGTGATGTACAGCATGAACTAGGAACTTACTGTGTTCTTCCACCTTTTCATTTTCTACCATCACTATACCCTCCCTGCTCAAACACTGAACATCTGAAGACATTAGGTAATGACTGTGTTGGATTGAGCTGTTTCTGTTAACTATCATTAATTAACTTATAGCAGCATGAAACAGAGGCTTCTATTGAGGCTGCTTATTATTAAGGATGTGATATGTTTGTGGATTCAGTTAATATCTCTCTCTTTCCTGCTTGCTTATAGGAATGTTATTGATGCCTCAAGTGTTCAGTCAGTAACTGCATCCAATCTGATCTGATTGAACAGAATTGGACTGAAAAGCTTTATTTTAAAGAATTATCCCGGAATAGGATCATAGACTGTTTTAAGGATCAACTCATCTTGTAAAAGAAAGAATGCACAATGTTAAAAATCTGATCAAAGGAGGACAATGAATACTCAGCCTTGAGCCCTCTCGGAATACAAAGATAAATTCAAAACAGACTTCACACCGCTGAAGTAGCAAAATGTACAATGACAGCATGCTTTACACAATCCAAATCGGGGACTATATCTTTAAAACCTTTACAGTGTGATCTCTGTAATCAGTGATTTTCCTGCTTCACCCTGTCAGAATTGGTAAACGATTAGCTATATATGACATGCTCAGAGAAAAAGTAGAATTACTATAATTTTCTGTCTGATTAAGGAAAACGAGGCATGATGATTTAGCTCTATTTGTGGAGCAGAAGCCCCATGTTCAGAGGCTATATTCCTCAATGCATTGGTCGCTTGTTCAATTTGTGACCACGACCATTTGATGCACATCATTGCCCTCTCTCCCTCCCTCCACATTTCCTAACTCTCCTCAGTTTCTCCGTCAAATAAAGGCAAAACAAATCTTGTGGGGCCTATGTGTAACAGTATCAAGTTCAATAAACACTTGCAACCCTTTTTTTTTCAATCCGCCCCTTACTATTCTACCTCGGGGTGTTATTCCTAAAATGTTTATGGTAGGTACCACATGATTGAGTGAGTCACTGTCGTTCCCAGCTTCAAACGTCCTCCTCTCAAGTCAATCTAAGTGTGAGGAGAAAACCAATTACAGCTACTCTATTTTATGCATGTTGAAAAAACTCTTCATATGGCTTAAGCTCAACTTTGAGCCGGATCAATGAAATTGTCAGCATTAATTCAAACAAATTCAATCCGGCAAATTCTGAGGTTTCTTTGTATGCCTGTACTTGTTTGGCGGGTCAGCCAAAGTTCAGACCTCAATCCACCCTGAGGGGAACGGTTTCACACCGCAGACTTCTCTAGAACTGACCCACTTCTGCTATCTCTGCATGCTGCATTCAATGGCTGGATTAAGTCTATCCACGGGACACTTGTGCATGAGTGTGTGTGAGAGACCGAGAGTGTGTGTGTGTGTGTGTGTGTGTGTGTGAGTGTGTGCAATCCACCAGTGTGACTAACAAGCTTGGCTGTTGCAGTCCGGCAGATTGAGAGACACCTACTGCTAGTTAAAGCCTTTTAGACCCCGGGGTCATCGGCTCACTTGGCGCACTGCTGCTCATATATGAGGAGATGGAAGGATAGCATGAGGAAGACTATGAGCGAGGTTAAAGTACTGTCACTGAGCTGACATCTTTGTGACAGATGAAACTCACTGTCCTTTAAATACACATATTCTGTTTCTTGGTAATATTTTCAATTCAAAGCAAAGAATTTCACAAGATTGTCATAACAGTTTAAAAAAAAAAAAAAATCGTAGTTGTAATATTTGATTTGTACCATAATTGACAAAATATGTACTGAACCAATTATATGCTGGGCGAATCTGAGGAAGCTACAGGCGAAACACGTTGTCCGCTCACAATAAAGTTACAATAAAGTGGGGCACTGGTGGCGCAGTGGTTAGTGTGCACGCCCCATGTATGGAGGCTATAGTCATCCAAGCATATTGCCCATAAATTGCCTCTATATGTTGTAAGGAAATAAGTATAATATGTTAATATTACAATTAATCTCTTATGAAAGTCAAATTGCTTACATTTAGGATTAAATTATTATTCAGTGTCATCTTCAGTGACCATTCCACAAGAACAGCATTTCTCTAAGACCAGTGGTTTGAGTGTTTTTTTTTTTTGCAAATTGACCAGTGAAAAAAAAACACTCTGCTGTCTGTTCTCCAAAAACACAACCTCATCTGTGCCAGCTTTGCACAAGTGGGTTGGCTTGGATCCAGAAAACAGCTGCAGGTGCAAAGAAATCATCAAGTACCAAACAAGCAAAATAGGTCTTCTTTCTGTGAGTGAAAGTACTGCTAGATATAAAAAAAAAAAAAAAATGGAATATGAGATTTGAGAAAAGAAATATACATCCTTACTGGGCCAGAATGAAACAAATTCTTCAATAACAAACTTGTAGATCAATTCCTTTCCAAAACAGGTTTGATCTAATCTCAGGGGTTTTGCAATGTGAAGCATGTGAAGTGGAAAACAACAAAAAAAAAAGGCTTGATTTGTTATTCACAAAGTTACCTCAATGCCAACGAGGTAAAATTCAGCAACATCTGCTAAATACAAACAACAAACTCATTGCCTAAGTGAACGTAAAAGTGATGATGGGGTTGTAAATAAAAAGGATGGTGCTGAGATTGACCACAGGCTATGAAATGTGAGTGTACAGGTGTGGAGCTGGCTCGTGCGTTAGATCGGGTAAATGTGTTAAAGAGGCTGTGAGGCAGCCATTTCTGCCTCATGCATATGCTCCATCAGTATGCAAAAGGACAAATCTTGATGTTGATATCTTAATTGCCACCACATTCAAGACCCTGTGCCCCCCCTCTTATGCGGCTGCTTATGAAACATCCATTTTTTTTTTGCCTCTGAATCACACATACATATAGGTTTTTATTATTGGACACAAGAGAATTAATTCTTTTACTTTGTGTCTGCAGGATAAACAAACTCCAGCTGAGACAAAAAAAAAAACAGTCATCATTGGCGCTGAACCCCCCGTAACCCTTGTTTTTTTTCCCTCTCTTTCTTTCGTTACTGGGGAGCAGCTGTCTCCAGCTCCCTAAAATGTGCTTTCATATTTGACAAGTCTGCTCTTCAATCTAGGCCTGTGATGTGTTATCTGGGCCATGTCGTGCTATACATACCCTTTAATGACTAATTCAGTCTCTTGGCTTACGCACTAAAATAGAACACACACACATATGAGGGGAAAAGAGAATTCAATTGAAATGTTGCAATGTCTGACAGGACTGTGCTCAAGGAGACAAAAAAGAAAAAAAAGAAAAGGGAAAGCAAAAGAAAAACATCAGAAGGTGTCGCTTACTTTGTTTTTTTTTTGAGTGAGAGAGTGTGCGGTGTCGAGACAGGCAGAAGCAGTATGAATGTATGCAGGGTGCTGGTACGTCAGGGAATTATATTTTTTTCCAACTGTCTTTGATCACTTGCCGGCTTTGAAGTAACTCTCAGCGAAGGGGGGGGGGAGCCGAGCAGAAGTCACGGAAAGTTCACATTGCAACTAGGCCTCGCAAAAAAACTGCAATCTGCATAATTTATTCTTTAAACTGTTCAAATGCGGAGAGATGAGGCGATCTCTAGGTGCCCAACAAACCCCGCCCACACCGTCCCCGCTTGACAACCCCAATTAAACACTCTCTCTCTTCACATTTGTTCTCAATTACAGCTTGAAGAGCGACGACATGTGAGTCTCTAATGCTCATCAAGTGATGAGTCAACGAGAGACGGAGGAAGGATTAGGGGAAATGTAATTGGTATACAATGAAAATGAGCAAACAGAGCTAGGTACCTCGGACACACATGAAAGAACCAAGCTTTTCTCCTCCACAGATCATCTTCAGAACAACACATTTAAGGCATTGAGACGAGTTACTGTGTTCCTTTATTCTGTCAGTGCTTTGTGTTCTCTGTCGCAGGTGCCAATTGTTTGATTTTGTGTATTTATTACTTTTGACAGTTTTGAGCAGATTCCAGCTTGTTTATGAGTCTTCTTAAGAATCCAACAAATATCAAATCAAACCACTAAACCAAAGACTAAAAGCGGACATATTTATTATTAGTAACATCTATACCTCCGACCTCTTACACACCTATTAACAATGTAGAGAAGATTCAAACCTTGAAATCTTTAAGTCAAATATCAGCCTATTTTTAAACTTCTTCACCTAAATACAACACCAGCTTTAATCTAACGTTATTTATCTTCAGACACCACAAATCCCCTCATTATACCTTTCTTACCATTAAGGCTATACAGTGATTTCTTCACACAAACTGTGAATTTAAAACCGAGGTCCTCATAAGGATAGATAAGCATGTACACACAGTTTATGACATACAACTTCATCTGGATTGAGGCTCATTGCATCACACAGAACAGAAAGATAAAGTACAGTAGCTTGAGATCGCAGGGATTTCTTTTTTTTTTTTCAAATGAGGATTTAAAGATGGCAACCGTTCTCAAAAAATCATGTTGACAGGCCAGCCTAGCTTTGTTCATAGTAACATAACATCATTTTTTATTAAACGAATGATGTAACCCAGACTGTGTAGGAGCTACATAAAAGTTATAGTTTGTTCATTTTGCTGCAATTATATTTGCTTTTTTTTTTTTTTCATCCACGAGTGCTGAGGGCTTTATTCTGAGTTGGTGAGCTTGGCAAATTTTTGAAGAAGAATGGTCAGAGCACATATACTGCCAATGATGAAATTAGATTTACTCTAGTAAAAAGTCAGTGAGTCTAATGCCTGCACCTGTACTCTCCATGTGTACTCTTCATGTGTACTCTCCATGTGGTAAAAACAGAAGAACACTTGGAGAGATGTTACACAAAAAACCTGACTTTTAAAGTCTTTGCCAATTCAGGCCAGTTGACTAATGCCTTAAAAAGTATAGGTAGATGCAATACATTTGACAAGTCTGGCTCAATGCAGCATACAGACCTGCTGCTTTGAAGAAAGAATGAGTCTTAGGGCACGTTAGATTTTTTTTTTTTTTTTTTTTTTACATATCTTTCATATGATTCATTTACTATGAGGTAAAGGCCTTTGCGCAAGTGTGTACCCCCTACCGGCAAGGTCAATGAGCGAGTCTGTTTTCAGATAGTTGAAAGATCAAGTCATGGCATGAGGAAGACTACAGAGTTCAAGAGGAAGTTCTCTTCTTTCTCCGCTCACTAAAGCCCACTTGACGACCTCCCTGGCCTGCTCCAGATGGTGCCCATTTTTTTCTCATTGCCAATTCATCTGAGGCCGTTGTCCCTGACACCTATCAGTATGAAAAAAAAGAGTTCCATATGTTAAGAATTTATATGACAATTTTAAAGATTAATGACTTCTTATTCCAAGTTTTATGCCTGTGCTATGGCCATCTGTAAAGTGCTGTTCATGCAGAGGGATTCACTTCTTTGTTATACTTTTCACATCAGTAAGAGTTCACATAAGCCTGAGATCTAACAATTACATGGTTAATGGCTGCTTCACATTTTGGACCACAAAACAATATGGCACGGTTGTTTTAGCTCTTTCCTCATCGTCCATATATTGCACAATATGGATAAGAAAAAGAAAAAGTTCAAAGAATAGCTACCATTTATATTTGCATTTTTAAGACTAGCAATCAGCACGGTTTATTTGGGTTAAAGTTAATGTAATGTGTAATTTGTGAAGTTTAATTTGATTTCCAATGCCATTGAGTGGCACCAATGGGCAATTAAGCAAGTAAACAATTTCATTTAATTATTCTTTAATTGAAGTTGTACCATGTTCCTGACAATGATTTTTCCATTCTGAAAAAAAAAACCCACAATTCTCTGTGGGAAGTTTAAGGAATTAGTATTCCTGAGATGTGTGACATGACAGATACTGCATGCTAATGGCAGCATAATGCTCATTAGAAGTTAAGATATATTATACAGGTAAAAAATGTCTCTCTGGAGAGAATACATTTCTCTTATAATAAAACACCTAGCAAAACAAGCAAGCTTTTAACTGTATCTGTTTGTGTTTTCAGAATCATCCATTTTTTTCAGATTACCATAAAAATGATGTCAAACCAATGTTTTCACATCCATTTTTTTTTTTTTTTACTTTTCATTTAGTGACAGACAAAGGAGCAGTGAGCTGACAGCAGATACTGGACAGGATTCAAGCCACATCAAACCTTTGGCAGGGATCTCCTTTCAGTGGTGCGCTGAGCTTAATGACAACTCAGGGGAAATACACATTAGCATACAGTCAGCTTTCAAAGAGCTTTCAATTATATCCTTTGTGTCAGCTGCAAACACAAATGTGAGCACAATGACTACACAAACAACAAACAAAGAGCAAAACATTCAAGTTCAGCCACACGGCAGGGTTTGCATTCACCTAGAAGTATAACAAACACAGGAGAGTGAGTTCAAACGCTCAGTTAAATGATGGGATATTTATAACTCTTGGCCTGTCTGATGAGAATGTTCTACTTTCTAATGTCTGAGAGCAAAGAGAGTCGTCTCCATGCAGGATACGGGATAACTAGAAAACCCTGCTTTTGATATACCTCCGCTCTGCCCTTAAGAAGAAAGGCATGTCCTTTACAACTCTGTATGTCTCTGTTGATGCAGAATGAAGTGGGGTTAAATTTATCTGACAATTTGCAATTCACTTCCAGCACACACACACACACACACACACACACACACACACACACACACACACACACACATACTTCCTCACTCTCTTGCCAGACACTCCCAATTAAGCCCGAAGAGCCATGCTTGTTAAACTAAAACCATCCTTTTCTGAAATGTCACAGCGTCTCCCTGCAGTGTGGCCCATCTGTAAACAGCTCTGTTGCCGATGCCAGCCCGCGCCCCCTGGTGTGTCTCCTTGTGTGTGTTTGTTAGAGCATGTTTTGTGAGAGCAAAATGTTGTCATACTCGAGTGCTTTTTTGGGGCTTTTATGTGTGTTGTGTTTGTTGTTGACCATGATTCCAGGTGGTTTGGCATGCAGAATGTGCTCTTGTGTGTTTGGCTTTATGTGTCTGTGTGTGTGTGTGCGCGTGTGAGTGAGAGAGAGAGAAACTGCGTGGGAGTCATTACGTCTGCCTGAACATCCTCCCCCTCTTGTGTGAGCGTGACATCTCATTTGGGCGGGCCGTCAGGTTGAAGGATATGTGCCGTAATTGTTGTCTGACTGTCTCCATGCCCTAATTGAAAATGTCTTATAAGTGAAACTTTCTTCAGGGTGTTTGTACCGGCATGCCAATGAACATTAGCGTAGCTGTTGCAGTTAGCTGCCCATGAGGAGCTCACTTAAGACAGCCCATGTGTGTCAAATGCCAAGTTGGATCAGGTAAAATGTTAGCTTAAAACACGCTTTATAAAAAAGTCATCACAATTTGTGATATTAATAAAACAAGACCGGCTGCAACCATCTAAGAGCTGTTGGATCTCATTCTAATGATATAATTCAGATATCTTAACCAGGCTGTTTTTTTTACTTCAATGCATTAAAGTTGTCCTGCTATGTACTTCAAATCTTCAAATCTTCCAGAATGCTACACCAACAATCTTTACCCTTTTATTACTCACACAGGATACAAATTATGACAAGGCAACAATGCACGAATGTGGATAGTACCATAAATCAATTCTTCCTCGAAAAACCTTATTTTATTTAAAACAAGACCAAACTGTACACAGTTAAATTCTTATGACTTCAATTGTTTTTTGGAATGTATGATAATAGTAGCATCATAATACGGTAGTTAAAGACACATACAGTATAGTAAGATGCAGAGACATAATATTCTTGAACAAAAACACTGTTACTTCTTGTTTCATTTCATATAATAATTATCAGTCAATAGTCTTCATTTCATTTAGTAAATATCAATATATACCATTCCCCTCTCTGACTGAACTTCACCCCTCTCTTCTGGGTTAGGGTTAGGAAGAGCTAACTCTGTCCTTCTCTGTCTTCCTCTCACATCTCTACATGATATGAAACTATACTTCACACTGTACTGGCAACCTGTTTACAATCTACAATACAAAATATTCCTGGTAGACGATTTTTATGTTAAATCTCTTTGGGTTTATTGTGTTAAATCTTTACGGGTTTATTGGCTTGAAATTATACCATTGAGTTTATTGACTAGAAAAGTGCACATAAGTGGACCAATATACAGTGTTGGTGGAAAATCAAATCAATGGTGAAAAATATAACCATAGTATAATTTATAATCCAGATGACATGTGACAGTTCAAATATTTACTGAAAATAAAAAAACATACTTAAAGAATGTATTTTTTCTCATTTAAATTAAATCAAAAGCTGTTAACAGTCTCACAACAGGCTTGTCTTATGTACATCATTTACAGTCCAATAGGTTCAATGCACTATAGATAACTTCTATATATTCACATATAGACAATTCTGCCAAACAATGTGTGGGCACTGCCACCTTGCGCTAGCTGCCGTTCAACCAACTGCCACACTTAATATGTGATGAAATGCTGTGTGATAACTTTATTCTACAGTTAGCTCAACCAGTTAGGTGCTGCATTTAATCATCACAGGCTAGTTGCATTGTGAAATACATTTCTTAATATTCTATTATTGTGTTGTGAACTTTTTTCCAAAGTTAACGTTTGTCACGACTGTTAGAGCATCTGAGAAGTCCACAGGTTCTTCCATAAGACCTTTACAATGTTGTAAAAGGTAAATTGACATTCATTTTAAAGGAAGAACAATGTTTCACTTTTTAGTACAGCTCATATTCAAAGCCACAGCTGTTGAAGGGAGAAACCAGCGCAGTAATGGCAGGATTCGTCTATAGTTTCCAAATGCTATGTTTCTGTTTATTTCTATATGGGATCGAAGCTGTGTCCAGTTGTAACACCTCTCATAATCATTTTTTGACATGTCAGAAACATTCTCATCCAGATTTGTACAAACTGCTTTTTCTTTTCTGTGAAGAGTGTTTGGGGGCCAGTTAGCCATTATTTGACAGATTAAGTGGGACATGATATGTGGGGAGGAAGAGTGGGGGATAACGTTCATCAAAAAGCATTAGTAGTGGGGATTCAAAACTGGGACCAGTGTGATGAGGACCTGCTCTACCAGCTGAACTATACCAGCGCCCCAGAGGGAAGGCACATTTTCAGGTATTGCTCAATGGTATGCTCGTAACATGAATTAAGAGTTTCAGGTTGGCCGGTGTTGCACACTCCAGATTTGAAGGCCCCTGGGGAAAATTATGATTTGTGATTTCGAGCTACATATATTAATTTTTCTTTTTTTTACCCAAGTGAAATACTTAGCGTTATGTTTTTAAATATTGAATGAACTATGTAATAATACAAGTCAGGTAATAAAATGTCACAGCATGTTGTATTATTTTCATTCCTTGGGGATATTCATCATTCTTTATTCTTTAGAGAGGTACACAGTAGTCCTCAATGTGTGTGGCACTGCATTATTTTAAAATCTAAATAAATTGCTCCTACTTACTGCTCCAGCCCAACACAGGGGGAGAACCACTTTAGCGTGGCGAAAAAAAACCAAATAGTGCCCAGCAACAAACACAGCAACATATAAATAAACACACACAAACACACTGATATTACATTATTCATAGCACTGCAGAGAGCTCTTACACAGCGCCCAACAAACACACAGAACACGACCTGCTGTAATACACTGAGTGTTGACAACATCAGCAAGATTGTCTTACACAGAGAGAGACAGAGTGAGTGAGATAGGGAGAGGGAGAGAGAGAGGGAGAGGGAGACTAAATGCATGTGTGTGCTAATCACTTAGGTAGAGCAAGATGTTAACATACGTTAACACTGAGGAGGGCACTTATTGAAATTGTGTGTGTGTGCGTCAGTGTGTGTGTGTTTGTGTGTGTGTAGCTGGAAGGAAGAGACTGCCAAGGAGGGGAAGGCACCTATAATTCTTTATACGGTTATTAAATGACAGTACACCGTGTTACAAGCACCCACATTAGTATAACATGGAAGAAGACAATAATTTACAATAGGACTTTTTTAAAGTCAGCACCAGACAACAACCTCTTGAGTGTAGACTATAAACAACATATTGGCGTAACAGCCCAAAGAACAATGCTCATCTCCACCTCTAAGGTACCAAGACAAAAAAAAGAAGAAAAAAAACCTAATGGAGATAAATTGTGTAAGGTGACTTGAAGAAGAAAACCTTCTTTCTCTGCCCTGCTCAGCTCGCTCTCTTTCTCTCTCAGCCTCTGCCGCCTGTCTTTAGAGTAAATCATCAACACAAGAAGCTTCATCAATAAAGAGCATGGACATATCATATGCCACAAAAAGACATCAGTTAAATATAAAACAGTAAAAAATTACAGAATAGAATAAAAAACCTTAATAAGCAATGCATGGGCTTTTGACAATCACATATTGACTAAACATTTCTTTATTAACATTTCTTTCTTGGGAATCTAGTTCTCCTGTTCATACTGCCAAATCCTCGCGCATCATGTTTGATATATTTTAAAAACGGTCTTAAATCCTTTGGATTGTCAGTGTGTAAATCAATGAAATGTTCTTTGTAAACGTGGGCTTACCAAGAACCTCTTTACTGTAATCCAAACTAAATGTGCCTTACTTGAATACCTCTAAGTAATTATTTGTGATTTCCCAGGAAGTATAGTAGTTGAGTTTGTGATGCCTAAAGTTGATTAATGCTTTAACAGACAATGCTGTTTCTTAGCAAAGATGAAATCAATAAATTAACAGATGGACTCCAGAATTTGTATTGATTTTTTTGTCCCCCTCTGCATGTCTCACAGACATTTGTAATCTAATTGATTTGTGCAAAACTTTAAAAGCAGATGTGTCTAAGTCACCTTGATTGCTGGCATAGTGCAGGTTTCAAAAAACACTTAAATTATAGTTTCAGTATGATAGACAGAACTCAATAAGTGAGAAATACATGCTAAAATGAAGAGGTCCATGTGGAGGAGAACGGCAGTCGAAATCCGGGTTAAAGGTTTTTGTTAGCTGCTAGATTTGATGAACTTCAGCGTTTCTGTAGGACTTTGATGCTCCAAACTTCATCTAATACACGGATGAAGGAGAAAAGTATCATTGTGACCAAAAGCTCTGGGTTGTGAGTAGGTCTTTTATTCCTGTCTGACTGAAGCCCTTCTTTCAGGATAAATAATGTCTTCAAGTGAGAAGTGTTTGTCACATATCTGTATTTGGATTGGTGTTATGGGCAATCTGAGGACAATGGTTACATGCTACAGTGACTATTTGTGGGACCTGAACAGACTAATGTGATATGAATAACCTTTTGGAGAGCTCATACCACAACAGATCATTTAACTATAAAGTTTAGACATTTAGCAGTGCTCTTGTTCCCTCTTGAGTTTCAAAAAGATTACATTTGTGCCGCTGGTTGTCCACTGGTTAGTTCATGTGCCCCAGGTACAGAGGAAGTAATTCTCAAAGCGGGCGGCCTGGGCTCGAATTCTACCTGCAGCACCTTACCTGCATGTAATTTCTCACTTTCTCTCCCGACTCTATACACTGTCCTGTCCCTCCAATAAAGGCATACAAGCCTAAGAAATAAAACATTACATTTTATGTAGTAATAAATGAGCAGCCAGGGAGGGTTCAAGGTTGACAAAGGTCTGAGCTGTGCTATTGATGGTATTTTATTAAGAAAACACAGATAATTCAAACCTGACATCCATTCCAGCCTAGTCAAGCAGCCATAGCATTTAAAAGAGCAGGTGATGTAAACTGGGAATTGAAGCATTAGCTTGGCAAGCCACCGCAGTCTTTCTCCCTCGATGCCCCAGGCGCTCCAGTGGTACCTTGTGCGGAGCATTTTAATAACAACGCTTGTTTGAATCCTGGAACAATGAGCAGGGGCTGCATTTCAGGGCTGACATTGCAGTAAAATGCCATCACATTGCCCAAAGGGCTGAACTTAACCCAACTGTGAAATCTGCTTCTTACAGAAAGAGAGAGACAGAGAGAGACAGAGAGAGAGAGAGAGAGAGAGAGAGATAGAGAGAGAGAGAGAGAGAGAGAGAGAGATAGAGAGAGAGAGAGATAGAGAGAGAGAGAGAAATAGGTACAAAGAGCTAAGGAGGGATGGGAGGGATGCAAATTATTGTAGCATATGTACATTGGCTAATAAGAAAGCTGATGTATGACGACCGGGATGTTTTTGCCGTGTTGGATATAACATGAAGAAAACACAGAAAGCTCATGTTATTGGTTAAAGTTAAATGGCTAAATATGAAAATTAAACTCAGAGTACAGAGCATATTCATATTTCCCAAATGTTTATCAAATAACCTCTTTGGTTAACTTCCTACATAATTGGATGCAAAATACCCATCATCTGAATAAAGAGCAAGCCTCAAACAATACCTGTCTCCCACATTTCTGAAAATGGGGAAAAAAAACAATAAAGAGACAGGCGTGAAGTAGCCACTTTGGTCATTTTACAGTCCCGCTCTAATCACAGCTGAAGTTTAACCCCTGGCCTGTTGATTGCAATGCAGCTGTGAGTGCAGCTGGGAAACCTCGCAGACCAATGTCACAAGATGAATTGTAATCAGCTCTATAAGGACATCTGGTTCTGAATGGTGGCAAAAAAAAGCAGCGAGCAGTTTGGAATCATTTTTCAGAAGAGCACCAAGCGAAGCTGTGTTTGTAATAGTGTTAGATTGATTGATCATTTTTGAGAGGGAACCAAAAGTGCACTCAGCCATCTAATTTGCGTCAATATTTCCATCTTTTGTTCATCTTCCCAGTTTGGTTCCTAGTTTATCAAATCAAATTCAGCCAGATACAGATAAGACAGGGTTTGTGTCCACCTTGGAAATTTCTTTAATTACCAATGCCTTTATCATTTAAAACCATTGCAGTAAATACAAAGCGCTATATATTGTATCTTAATTTGTCAGGATAAAGTCATATGGCTATATTGTTTATTACAATGTTCTTTTTACATTTCTCTTTACATTAATTTGATGAAAGAATAGTTAGACTCTAAGCTTCTTATTTCCAAGTACCTTTGAACATATTGTAGATTGTATATTTACTGCAGACCACAGACAAGTGAACCTTTTTATCTGGCATCAGGCCTTTTCATTGGCTGAAAATAAGTTGCATTGGATCTCCACAGAGGTATGTTTTTTATTCACTACTATGGCACCCCCATTGAGTGTTTCTACCAACGATAACCCATAGGAGAGGATCAAACCGAGGACCAAACTACCTCAGCCAAGATTTTCTTGATGCACCAAGGTAGACCCTGGGACAGCGGGTGGTAGATCGGATCACATACACACAAACACTATCTCTGTCACACCAATACACACTCACAAAACATTTCAGAAGAAACACCTTTTTCTGAAGTATTGACCTGAACTTGGGACTCAACCAAGCCAAATGCTTCTTTTTATGAAAACTCACCTCCCCTTGTGCATTGCATAAAAGCACATTGAGTGTTTGGTTTTGTTAAATGTTGATGGGAATTTTAAGACAAAAAGAAACCATCCAATCTAGCATCTGTGCTTTCTTTCTTTATTTTACTTGTTTCCATCCCTGCACATCGATTTGTGCCAAGTCCTACACATAGCCTTTAGTTCCTGTCTCCTGCTTATTACCTTCTTCCTGGTGATCCTGTTCTACTCCCTCTTCCCTTCGTCAAACCTGTTCTCACTTCTTATCAGCCCTGCATTTACCTGACTTTCCCCAGTTACCTGTCTCAACCTTTCAAATCAGCCTCCTTATTTCCTAAGTTTTATTACCAGTTTGTCCCACTAGCATGTTCTTTGAAACTGTCTTGCATTGTGCTCTACACTTGCAGGTTTTTGTCACCCAAACTGGTACTAGCTTGCCTGCCTCCTTGGAAACCTGCTCCATTTATGGACAAAAGCCAAAACGAAAAACAGAAAAGTTGGTAAACTCACCACTACATGATCCATCAATCTCCTCATATCCAACGCTGCAGACACATTTTCCCAGGGGAACCAACCAGTCTCCATCAGCTCCACAGAACAGTTTTGGTGTGTCTCTTTCTTCAGCATGGTCGATACACGCCCCCCTTACCTCTACCAATGAGGAAGAGTCAACACGAGGAACTGTGTCTGGAAACGAGGCCAGGTTCCTCAATGTGAATGGACATTTCTTATAGTAAACCCTCACTGAAACCAAGGCAATGCAGGCACCGATGTCCTGGAATGCCAAATAGAAGCCCTTCTTGGTCATGGGCCCCACCTCTCGCACCTCGGTGTTGAGCTTGAGGATACGATCTCCGAGATCCATCTGGGTGAAGCTCTCATCTGCAGCAATAGTGTCAATCTTTGTGTACTGGGCAGGCTTGAATTTGACACCATGAGCCTCATCAATCTCATGGTAGAAGAGGTTAAAGGTCTCCTTACAGGTGCCAGACACCCAAGGAATGGAGTTGCAGTCTCGCAGGGTGAAGCGAAGCTCCACATAGATCTTCTGGGCTGCTTGTCGAGATATCCAATTGGAACGAAGCCAGTTGTTCTGGTTGGGCTCCATCACATTGCAAACCTGGAAAGTATGGATGGGCCGGTTGTGCTCATCCATTTCGGTGATGGCGTCCCACTAACAATGAAAATAGGAAGGGTGCAGATAGAGAAGGAAAGAAGAGGGGGAATCAAAAGAGAAAAGATCACTATTAAATTGTGAGTCTTAAAGGCATCAGTCTTCAATGCAATGAATTTGGACAGAATGAAGAATATTCTAGGCTTGAATCCAAATTTTATCTTGATTGTTGCATCTCAGTGTAGGCTATGATTTAATTGAAATCCTACTGGTTGATCATTTTCACAGCAAAACAAAAATCAAATAAAACATTCAAATCTCTCTGACAGATGGCTTTCATGTAAAGATTATATATTGGCCAGGAGAGTGATGCTTGAGGGAGAAGATGTGACAGCTTCACTTTTTCAGTATTTTTCAGCATGTTCCCCAAAACATGTTTATGCTCAAGTGACAAAGCCCCCTAGTGGTCTAAGTAATTATGACAAGAGGAAGAGAGGGAGTCCGTTAAACCTTTCGGAAAACAAAAGGATGTAGGATGAAGCACAGGGTGGATGGATGGGTCAGCAAAGCATTGGACTGTATAGCGAAAAGGACCGCTTTAAGACATGCTGTATTCTGAATATTGTATGTGTTGATGTAACCATCAGGTCCTCTCATGCTTTTTAACCTTAACCCTAAATCCTTAGGGGGATGTAAATACATCATCAGCCTGTCAATAAATCCTTTAACAGATATAACAAGACTCGTATCTCAACATATCAAATGTCTTTTTGACTTGGAAAACCACACTTTTATGATATTAAGCAAATTTGAAGGTTGAGATTGAAGATTTGACTTTTCGAAAGATCGTATGAATGGTAAAATTTGGATCAAACTAGGTTCAAACTGTTCTCTCAAGACTGGCACTAAAAAATCTCTTTCCTTCAAGCCTTTTCTCTTGGTCTTTTCTCCAATCTTTTTCTACTACTCTTACTCCTTAAGGTTTAGCTAGGATGATGTCTTACTCAGGCTGCTGAGTCATCGGGCCCTCAAACTCCCAAGTCACATGATCAGGGCGAATGGCAGCTTTGCTGGGTCATGAGGTTACCTGTCCCAATGTTGATGGGAGAGAAGTTAATGGAGGTTTTTAGCCTTGTGGTCTTGCACAGCTCTCTGGTTTTATTAGAGTGGGGACTGGCTACATGGGCGACCCCAAAACCAGCCAGCATCGACCTCCAAGAATCAAATTACCTGCCTGGGAAAAAGGGCTCTCAAATCACTTTGCTTACAATGCAGCATAAGGCCCTCAACAAGCTGCAGAGTTTGCCTTTGTGTGTGTGTGTGTGTGTGTGTGTGTGTGTGTGTGTGTGTGTGTGTGTGTGTGTGTGTGTGTGTGTGTGTGTCTGTGTGCTTTAGTTTTTGACTGGTTTCAGCCATGTCACTTGTACTTTGGATTGGGGTATGATTAAACTGTTGCAACCTTTACAAATTGTATATAATTTAATACAATTTGAATTTAAATACCTTGCATGAAAAAGCAAAAGACATGGTGCCTGAAAATGCACCTCTTCTTAATTTGGACAACACAATTCCAAACCCACCCTGGGACTCGCGTGTAAAAGTAATAAAAACCCAACACTGTCTCCTTGTATGAACCAAACTCTCTAATCAACATTGTTTTCACAGAGACAAAGCTTGCCATGCATGTTAGGAAAGGGGCCCAAAGCATAAAGCTATTAATTAAAAACTAACACATTCATATGATTCTCATTCTGTGTTTAAAAGTGAACCGACTTCGTCAAATACACTCACAAAGGCACACACACACACATACACACACTTTAATTCCCCATCCTCAAGGTCTGGGAGGAGACATTCTCATTCTAATTAATGGCTGGAAAACAACTGCTTTATAGGCAAACACAGTCCACTGTTGTGATTGAGCCGATGGTTAATTTACCAATACTATTTGCCTGATAAGCTCGCCCATTTAATAAGCTGTTTTGCACTTAGCTTAATATTACCTCTTGATGAGAGTAGTAATCAAAGCCTAATGTTTGCACTCACATACTCATTATCCTTTTTAATAACATGTTCTAATTCAATCATCCAAAGACGACAGGCTTTAATCTGCTTTTCCCTCAAGGTGTAATTGTAGCATTACAGTCCAACAAATTGATTTTGATTAGATGTGATATTGCCCATAAAATGAATTCTGCTGGGATAGGTAGAGGACTCCTGTACATTCATAGTAAAAATAGTCTTTTTTTTAAATTTTTTTTTTTAAAGTAGGTCATGATTAAAAAAAATCTAGTACTATAGTGACTCTGTCCAAATGTTAAACAATCTGCTACCAGCACCTCTAAATATCCCGATCAAAATGTTTTAACCCATGCTAAAAGCATATGTCTGAAACAGTTAAATTAGTCCTCTAATACAAACTATTAACATAAAGAAGTGTGGTGTAAAGTATTTGCATAGCAGGTCATAAAACACCTGACTTCGTTTTTTGACCATAAGAAAAGCTCAGCAAGACCAGGGATGTTATGAGTTTGAGAAATATAAGAGGCATTACACTAATCTTTGGTATATCCATGTTCAGAGCTTCTAATCAAACACAAAAAACAGTCCCTTAACGAGTGCATACAAAAAACGTTGCAGCAAGATTAATATCATGATATAATGAATAAAATGGGATTAACAGACACTAATCATGAATGAAAACAAGCCTTACAAACCATTGTAACTTGGTAAGCCTTGCATTCAAACAAATGAATGCATAACAAAATCCTAAATTAGGACAAAAAACATGGAACACACCAGAGATGGGGATTTGAGTGTGAGACTCAGACTTGAGTCATTCTTAAATCGCACACAAATTTGACTCTAGACTCGACTTGGACTCGTGGTTCAGGACGCTGTTGTATTTACATACAGGCATGAGACGGTCACCCAGGTTGCCTCATTCAGTTGAGGCGCTGCCTCGAACCCCAAATGTTTTGAAGAAGCCCCATATACGTATGATGATAAAAAGAGCATAAGCAACTTCTCCGCATTCCCCCCGCTTCAACCCCGTCTCCCCCTGTCTAACTCGGCCACTTGCTGAAACGCACCGTCCTTGAGACCTACTGGACTAGACCTCAGAGACTTGTGCCCATCTCTGGAACACACAAGGGCAATCGTGTAGGACTTATGCAACTATTACAAGCAACAACAACAATATATTGTCTGCCATCTGCCATCTGCCTAACCGTCATCCACATTCTTAACCAAATACTAACTTTGATAATCCTTTATAAAAATGTACTCTCTTATTTTCTTTCTTCACAGCTTTGCATATTCTGACTGATCTAATTTTTGCTGGCTTTCTTTACACAGATGCTCAACATGGTCAGGCAATTGAACGTGTACAAGTGTAAAAAGGAGCAGATTCTATGCCCCCTTCAGGCCTTTTCAATTTGCACACTTAGTACCCTGTTGACCTGTAGAGGTGTCTGTAGGAGTGAACATGCATGAGCACCCTTGAGCTCAAAGGAATATTTCTTTTAACTATTACAAGCTCTGAGGCTGGGGAGAGGTGCTGCAGAAACAGATATTTTTCCATAATAAAAAGGGAAATGGAGCTGACACTTTCACATTAAAAAGAGGTGACTGGTTTAAAAGGTTGTCAAGAAAATGTATGGAACCAGGTCCAAGCATGTCTTAATTGGGGGTCCAAATTAACATGTTGCCGTGCAGGGTGGCTGCATATATCAATGCCTTCATGCTCAGGGCTAAAACAATAATAAAATGTGTGTAGTGAGTAACTGTAAAGCACTGAACAAATCCACGTGAATGTATGTACTGTAGGAGAACTGAACCAACTGAAACACCTGCACACACAAACACAGATGAAGGTCAGGCAATGCCCTCAGCGTCTCTACCAAGGAGACTTTTTATAGTGCATTAAAGGATTTGAGATCTAATGCATTAGAATAAAACTGAAAATATCCTTCTTGCATTCTTTAAAGCAAAGTCATGTGTGAGAGATGTGGGAGACAGAGAGACACAAGATAGATAGAAAGAGACAAAGAGGAGATGGAAAATAGAATATGTTAAGTATCTATTGGGGGTGCTCTTGAGAAAAAGTATTCTATCATTAAATACAAGGGAATTACTTCCGCTAGGGAGCAATGAAATGTGTTAAAATGCCATTGTAGATAAACTGTGGCCAGAGACAAAGGGGTAGAGGCAGAGGTATCAGTGTGATTTGTCCCAAAGCAGGAAAACAATCCATCGTGATAGGAACATATTGCTGCTCGAATCCCCATCTCAACACTATTCACAGCTGATCTAAAGGCCTCCGAGACTTCCACATCTTGTCAGCTGGCTGATATTGTCAAGCAGCCCTGTGGTGGCAACGATTTAAATTAAGTCATTCTGCAGCTTTGCATTTGCAAGAGCTGGGAATTAAGTTTGTCTTAATTGTCTCACAAGCAATGACATTAATGTCCTCTTAGCTCAATTCAATTTAAAAAGAAAGTTCATTGACAGCATGACACCAAAGCCTCCTTGAAATCACCAACCTGACAGGGCTAAAGTCACCTGAGAATATGTGTGTGGCATATTTGTTATCTGGATGTGATCTAACTTCTTTCTCAAAGTGCAAAACTTTCATTGAAGACTTCCCCTGGCCACCTCACCACCTTCCCGTCAAGCTTTAATATGCATAATTGAAAAACGGTCAGAAAAGAGTTTGATTGATTGCAGCCTGAGACCAAGGCCCTTATAGCCCATTTCTCTCTTTCTCATGAAAGGGAGCCAGTCATTTCACTGGACACTCGCCCAGAGGTTGAGCTCCTTTTATTAAAACTGTGAAAACCAGAGTCTTACTGAGAACGGCACCTTTAACTACAGTGTCGTAACTTGCACCACTCGTCCTCGATCGGAATGAAACATTTAGCGATCCTAGATGGTCGCGCCACTTTGTTAGGTTTGAGGTTGTATAAAATAATTAAACACAATTTAAAAGTCTATGTCCCTTTGTGTGAACAAAAGTGTGTTATGACCTTCTATCAAATAATTACTTTGCCAATTCCTGACAGAAACCAGTAGGACAGGTTAAGCATTGCAGCTGTCAAAGGTTTCTATCAAACTGACAGAAGACGTGTTTAAATCAGTAAGTGTACAGTAAGCAGGCAGTCGGGAACAGGGGGTCTCTAGATCATGCTTTACTCAGACACGTTTTGTTGTTCAATTCAAACTGAGTAGTGGGAGGAAGAGGCCGTTGCGGACTACTTGCCGCAGTAACATCGACATTATTGGAATAGTTTTTTTGTAATATTTTGAATGTCAATGTGGGAAAATAATTCATGTTAAGTGAGAGATAATGCACAGTGAAAGGGTTGTCACAGCAGAGTAGAAAACTGATATTGTGATGCATTATTAGAGGTGCAACATTTCATAGAGGTTGGAAACAAAAATGACACCAAATGACATTGGTTGAAGACACATTTTATACACAATGATTAATTGATTACGTCATCCTTTGCGGTTTTCATGCTATCATGCTTGCGAGGAACTAACATTATTTTCAGGAGCTGAACAGCTGAAGAGTGAGAGATCTTGCATACTTGTTTTTTTCTTTATTCGTTTATTTAACAGGGACTCATGCATTGAACATCGCTTCATATGTTAAATACAAAGTAGATGCCACGCAAACAGGTTTCTAGCCGTGGCTAATTTGCGACCCCTGTCCCTGGCTTTTAGGATTAAAGCAGAATCATTAGGCTTAAAGACATACGGAAACAGAAATACTATAAACATTACTATTCCTTCTGAGAGTTGCGTTTGCAAAACAGCAACATGAAAGCGACAGGTAAAAAAACACAACTTAATGAAAGACCACGTCCTAAAACTCTGGGATCATTTTACACTCAAGGGTGCAAATAAAAGGGCTAAACGTTCCTGCTTCAGAGTCCTGACTGTATGGTCAGAAAGCACAGCTCCAGGTTTAAGTAGTAGATAACGACTCTTTATCTGGTCAACAGACACGGGAGGCCAACTTGAGTTTGGACGTTTATTCTTCCACAAACATCTTAACCTGAACATTTGTCCTGTTTTTTCTAAAAGCTACCGATTGCTCTTTCTGTGCGCTTTGTTCATAACAACAACTTGTACTCAGACTCTCTGACCCCGGTCTCTCTCCTCATTCACTCTATCTTCTGACATGCTTTACTTAGGAGCATGTGGGCGAGCATTTGAAGAGAAGACACGTTGGAGAACTCTCTCTTAACAGTCCAAAGTTACAGCCACACAGTGATTTTTCTCTCATTTACATTGTCAGTACCTCACCTTCCTCCCCTCCTACCTCTGAACAGTATTACCCTAGTAACCACATTATCACATTAAAATAAAATCTTCCATCTTCCATCAAGACTTTAATGGCTTATTTTGAGTGTGAAAGCATAATGTGAAATTTCATAGATGATAGATAAATAAAAGCCATCGAATAACTCATCTGATTAGTCAATTAATCGTTTCTATAATAATGACTTGTTGACTATCAAAATAGTGTTAGTTGCAGCTCTAAAAAACAATCCACTCACTGATGATTATGTTGCTTACTTCATGGCTTCATTCTGAAGAAATCAACAATTTGACATAAATTCTTGAATTTAAAATTATATTTTTAAAAAGTAAAAATGTTATAATTTCTTCTGCGGAAAAAAATAGTCCCTGTGTTTCTTTTGCTCTATCTCCATCCATGGCAGAGGACAATGATCCAGAACATCAGTCTACTTAGTTGTTATAACTCACACAAGGCTGAAAACATTCCTCTAATGATGAAGTGAGACAAGGTGATTGGGACCACACGAATCACTGCAGCACCTGATTGACATTTTCTGCCGTGTCAAAGTCATTCTCTTCACTTTTTGTTTTTTAAACAAGGTTGTTTCCGAAACCATTTTCTGGTATTTTCTGTTAACTCCATGCCTTCTTCAATTTTGTTGATTGCTCTGTTATAGCCTACAGCTTTTTAACTCACTTGCCCTTTCTTCCTCTTCCTCTTCTTCTTTTTAAATGAACCAACATCAATTACCCAGGCTCCTTTCTGCAGATTGAATTAGTCCTCCAGAGTCTTTGAATAGAGCTGCATCCCTCAACTATTCTTCATAACGCTTTACTTCTATAGAACATTAGAATGCAGTTACTGAAAATCCAATACAAGGATACTCATTTTTTTAAATAAATTAACATTTGTGATAGATTAAATACATATACCAATTTTTCCTTCTGTGGCTGGAATTTAGTGAGTCCCTCAGCAACTTTAGGGCGGGATTACAAATGTCCATATGGGAGACAAACAGGACACTGCTGTCGTATATTGTTGATGGAAAAAGAAAAATTCAATGAAATCACAGGCGTCCATTTGGGTCACAGGAGGCCAGAAAGAGAATGACTATTTATGTATTTTTTTCTTTTGTCATCACAGGGGATTGTGGGACTGCACAAAGTGTCCCAGAGCCTCACCTGCTTAGACTGAAGAAATCATTCTGTTGTGGTTACACAGCCTACACACAGCGTCTGTGGAATGGGAGTGTTTTTCTCCAGTCACTTGAGACTTCTTTAAAGCAGAGATAAAGACTGAGGAGGGTAAAAAAAAAAAAATGTGCTAGCATAAAGAGAGCTCAGCAGAGACAACGGCTCATACCGTGTGCTGTAAAACAATAAAATGAAATTCCTTTTTCTATCTCCGACACAGTAAAAGCTACACGACGCGAGAACATGTGGTTAAAAAACTGCAATACTTCAAAAGTCTGACACTTTAAAGGAGAAAATGTCAATGTATATATTGGGAGGAACTACAAAATGTGATATTGAGAGACACACATGCATACACACACTTCTACTTTACATAAAATAATAAATGACTCTGTGACGGAGCGGCTCCGTCATTGACTGCAGTCAGCACACACACGCTCACACACACGCTCACACACATGCTCACACACACCGACACACACACCAACACACACACGCCAAACTTTTCCCTCTGCCAGTGCGCCTACAATCACTCAGTAAATCACACCATCCTCCTTTCCCTCTCCGTTTCATAGCGCGACCAAGGGTGCACACTTGAGAGCTCTATTTTTGTTTTTCACACATATATTTATATATATGAATTTATATATATAAATATATTGATTCATAGCATGGTTGGTGCGTTTCATATGCACTCCGCTGTGTCCCGTTTGGGGGCCAAACAGAGGCGGCCCATTTCCGCATTCTAAATAGGCGGATGCGTCGCGCAATAGTAATCACGTGATTGAGTGCTTAATTAAATGTTTGTTTACAATGTATCTGCATAGATACATTGCTGTGGTGTTAATAAAATATGGATTAAAATGTTTAATTTAGTGATGAGTAGGCCATATGAATGTAACAGGTTAAAAAGCGCTCATTCATGAGAAAGTGTGTTTTGTTTCAAATGTTATGTCATTCCTAACGCCCAGTGGGAGGGGCTTCTTGCTTTAAAATATGGCTGCTTGCTGCTTTCAGGCTAGTGATGGGAAAAGCAGTTCTTTTCAGTGTACTGAATCAGTAGAATCAGTTCAGTAAAGTGATTCGTTCAAAAGATTCGTTCACCGAATCGTTCAGTACTTCTCCGCAGCTCTGTCTGTGAATCAGAATTTAATAAGCTGAAACACGGCCGAATGTTTAGTTCTGCTCGCGATCGTACTGAGAACAGCCGGTGGTGAATAATAAACCAATGAGTTGAGAATTTAGTTGGATAAAGTTACAGTTTGCAAACTGAAAGCTGCTAAAACAATCACATTTATTTTCCCCGACCGTTCTGTTCAGTACGTTCAGTTCGTTCAGTGAACGAGAGCTCCGCTCTTCCTCTCAGTCAGTCAGTGATTCATGTCAGAGCTCTTTGACTACGCCTGTGTTTTTAAGATTTTATTTGAAAAGAGGACCCCATTACAGACTTCAGAGCAAATGTAACACTCGTTGCCATGCAGCGGTATAATGTTTCTATACAGACTTTATATACTTAGATTTTCTTTCCCCGAATTACAAAAGTGCATCATTTGATTAAAAAAATATACATTTCACTGTTTCTCTTTTTTAGAGTAGGTACATCACTATTTTGGAAAACTGATTACTTCCTGACACTTGGCGCAGTATATTCTCCGCCAATCAGCAAACACAATAAATATTGTAGGCTATAAAGTTTGTTCGAACTCTTCCACTCTATCCTTGATCTGCTTTCAATCCCTTTTGGAAATTCATTTTATTTTTACCTCTTACCTCTTTTCCCACAACGCTCTTCTGTTCTGTGTTGTTGTCTTTATGCCCTCTCTGTCTTTGTCTCTTACATATACACACACTCCTTGCTGAAGTAAGCGTGTGTGTGTGTGTGTGTGCGTGTGTGTGTGTGTGTGTGCGTGTGTGTGTGTGGGGTGGGGCTGTGCACTGTCACTGGGATTGAGAGATTTTTATTTAATCCCAGAGCCTCCCTCTGTGATGGATGAAAAACCTCCACCTCCCATACACAAACAATCACAGACACACACATACACACAAACTAGTAATAATGTGTTTTAAGGAGAGAGATGAAGAGTCTTGGCTCACTAGGGAACAGGATTTCAGCTCTTTAACTTTATGAAAAAGAACAAACAATGAGAAGAAAGTAAGAGGAACAAAGTGAGAGAAAGTAAGGAAAAAGTTATGTGTGAATGCACAATTAAATGTAGGCTGCTGGGATTTCTGTGATTTATGAATATTTATGATCAATAGGAATGTAGTTACCTTGTCCCAATACTTCTTCCCCAATTTAATCATTATTTATTAAGAGGCTACAAGTAACAATTAACACATTCAAACAACTTGTCTGTCAGTCAGTCAGTCAGTCAGTCAGTGTGTAGATCAGTCAGTCAGTCAGACAGACAGACAGACACTCAGTCAGTCAGTCAGTGTGTAGATCAGTCAGTCAGTCAGTCAGTGTGTAGATCAGTCAGTCAGTCAGTGTGTAGATCAGTCAGTCAGACAAACAGACAGACAAACAGACAGACAGACAGACAGACAAACAGACAGACAGACAGACAGACAGACAGACAGACAAACAGACAGACAGACAGACAGACAGACAGACAGACAGACAGACAGACAAACAGACAGACAAACAGACAGACAGACAGACAGACAGACAGACAGACAGACAGACAGACAAAAATAATAAAAAATAATCTGTATTCCTAACTTTCTGCCAAGACTTTTCCTTGTATTGAAGAAGAGTCCCTGTTTTATGAGAGCAAAGGTTCATAACCATCGTAGTGATTTTCAATATCTTTGACGGGGCTTCAGGCTGGTTCATCAATTTAAAATCCCGGGTATTTCCAACTTGGTTCTCAGTTCACCTCTCTTCTCTCTTCTCAAGTACAATCTTAACTTCAATCAACGATCCTTTGCATTTCCCTTTTACATTGACCGTCATTCTATGCTTTTTTGTGTCTTTTGAATTATAAACTGTGAGAATGTGTGTCAGATGTTGATCCATAGAGATCGCATTAGGGACTTAACTTGGGAGAATATGTCAATATGCGGCATCAATGGCCGAGTCATTGTGTTTAACTGAGTTCAATCAAGCCAGTCAATACTTTGATGGGAGGATTATGGACATAGATTTTTACCTTAGGCCTCCCAATTCAATTACTAAAGGGTTGCCAATGAGGAATATTGGCAGGCGAGGACACAGGACAGAACCTGCTTAATATGACTGAACATGTCAGATATCCTAAAACATGAACACATTAGTCAAACAGGGGCCATATTACAGTGTGGCAGTGGAACAGTTTATCATGCAAAAGGCCAATATTGGCAGTGTTAAGTGTGCATGCCCACGTGTTGATGACAGTTGTAGTTCTTCTTCACTGTCTCTTAATTGTAGATGAAAGTTGACCAGCTTTGCATGACCTGTCTGTTAATGGTTTGCTGTTCAGTTGAGAAAACTCCTTCAGATTTCAACCAAACAACATCAAGTTTGGCTTACATTTGAGATAAAATAGAGCAGTGACAATAAACACTTTGTTTTTACATAACAGAAAAAATACAGGATGAGAATATTGCCTTGTAGTCGTGATCTTTAACTTGAGTGCTGTTTCTTTTTCTGGGTAGAAAAATAAAAAAGTATCATGGGAATTTATAAGTATGCGGGGGAATCGCACAGATTTCTACAAGTGTTGGATAAGTGGCCCCCTAAAGAGCCAAACAAAAAAAGATTAGATTAATCTGTGTCCCATGAGGCGAACCCATGAATAGGCCCTGGTTCTTTACTGAACCAGATTAAGGCACTCAGTGAAGTCACACACATGCACACACTTCAGTTGGCCTATGGATTAATTTATCTTTGGTGCGAACAATATCTATGAACAATATGTGACATTAGTGTTAGGTTACAGACAAATTAACATAATGCTGAAATAAGATGACCTTAAATACAAGATAAACAAGATAAAGCGTTACCACAGGCAAATCAGAATTCAGCTCAATCAAGCACATTGAAAAGATCAAAAACATACATCTCAGGGGATACATGACTGTGACTTGAATATTTCAGAAAATTCTTGGATCGTCACCTGTTTCTCAAACTAAGCACAAAGGGCCTCACACAGAATACTAAAGTTTGCCCTGTATTAGCTAACTAGCATCATGAGTTTCATTCATGCTTCGCAATCATCGTCTCATTCACATCCTTTCAGTGATCAGCTGCTGTCGTCCAATCAAATTCATTATGGAGAGCAGCACCGTTTTTCTCACCTTGTTGCTGCTCAGATTGTTACAGAGCTCCACCTCAAGTCAAGAGTCTACTCTGTTTAATCTTGATTTAAAACCGTGTGCTACATCTCCTTTCTGATGCCTCTAACATCAATTTAATACAGACACATTTGTATTGTAATTTTAACAAACAATGAAGTAAAATGCAGTTTTTGAATGCTAACACATAGATACATGCATTGATCATGGAGAAGAATCATTAGTTCAATTTATAAAATATACCATATGTTGCTCTTGAGAAATCAGACTTGGCATCACTTGTCCTTCCTTCCCTAAATCTAGTGATTCTGTTGGTTTGTCTTTGTGAGAAACAGTGGAAAATAAAGTTCTCAATCAAAAGGTTTTGTGATTCAAAAGTGTATCTTATTAGGTTAAAAATGAAAAAGGACAGTCACACATGGCTGTCAATCCGTGGGTTAGTTATTGCCAGAATTATCACAAATAAGTTCTTATATATGGCCAGCTCATAATAATGATTCCTACAGCAATACGGCAGCAGTTTTCTGCTTTGATCCAATGCTCTGAGTATGAACTCTGCCCCTCGACATCAAGAATCTGGTTGATGTAGTTATGTATTAGATGATTCAGTTATAGCAGAAAAATCAGCTTCTCATTTGATTTGAAATTTGAGTGAATCTTGATAAAGTTGTTTTTTATCTTCTTGAAAACCAGATGTTCGTTGCTGTTCTGAAGGATTGATTCTTAAATTAAAAACAAGTGAAATTCAACTCACATCACTCTTACACCCACCTTTTCTCTCTCTCTCTCTCTCTCTCTGTCACACACGCTCACACACACACACACACACACACACTTACACACACACACAATATCCCACTGCCCATCATCAACACAGCCCTAAATCGATAGGAGCAAGTGAACAGCGGTGAGCGAATGAAATCCAAAGAGCGTGTGCTCTTCTCAATCCTGCATCAATCACAGTGAATGGATAGCCAGCAGGGTGGAGCCAGTGCACCCATCCGTCATCCCCGTGGTGCTCTCACAAAGTGACACCCTGTTGGTCATGGCCTCAGCCATCCTCTGAAGATAGACGCGAACACTGAAGATAGAGTTCAACCTGTGTGACATTTAAAGACTATACTCACATTGGAGATCATTTTCAGATTGGTTGGATTTGATCATTTAACAACAACAAGAAAAAACAAGGAACCCCCATATGACACAGATTAAGTGTTTCCTCTATAGTTATATTCTTGTCATGGTGTGAAAACCTCTGAAAATTAATGACAAGCAGTGAGTGCAATACTAATAAAACTCTGTTAAGTGTTTTCAGTCCCCTTGAGGCACATTTGATTGCAGTTTTAACACACTGTTGAGTAAAATCCTCCCCCTTCTCTGGAATGATATCTTAAGTCACACACAAACTCCATAGTAATTTAGAAATATAGACCAACAGTGGTCAGCAGGCACCTCTATCATTATCAGACGTGTGTAACACAGACTGCTGCTGAATGATAAATGACAGATATTAGCACACATATTGACTAAAAGGGTGATTTTTAGTCAGAACTGACAGACATCCAGGTTTCTCATTCTGTTTTGAATGAGCAATAATTCTTGAAGATTAATGGGAGAGGAAACAATACACAAAGCAAACTATCACAATGCCTTGATCTGCAAACAGACAGACCAAAGCAAACAAAGCAGCTCACATAAGCTTTCAGCTGAGACAGTTTCACTTTTTAATGTTATCTTTGCTGAAAATGTTTGTTCGGAGGGGTTTCTGTGGTGGCCAAGAGGTGCAATCCTGCTGCAACAGCCCCATTGGCTTCTATCAGAAGAAACAGGCTACAAATGACCAGGTCCCGACCGATATGGAATCTTTGGGGGCCGATATCTAAATCGATATTGGGCAGAAAAGAAAATATGATACTGATATATTGGCCGATATCTTTCTAAGACTTATGTTTGATCTGTAGAGATAAATAGAGGAAACTGAAAGTAACCTCATGTATGTGTATCACCGCTTGACACTCTAAGTGATGATGCTTGTTGTAATCCATACAGTAAACTCTGCTGGTGACAGCCAGAAAGAGAACTGCTTGTGTAATACAATACAACTCAAATGAATTGCTATTTGATGGGTGAATAAATCTAACAATACCGGCAAATATCTGCGATAAAATTAACTGATGCCGATGGTCATTGGATATGCTTTTATCGGCAGATATTATCAGCTGTCAGATTAATCGGTCTGGCTATACAAATTACAGAACAATGCACATTTGAAAAACACAGGCAAAAATCCAAAGCAAATAAAAAACACAAAGCTGAAGGAAATACATTAATATTCACTGAAAACACAAAAAAGATCAAAAACACACCTTTGTTGCCATTTCTTGTTTGGAGTTTAGCATGTGTTTTTTAAATTTACATAATTTGGGAATTTGCAAGCTGTTTTTTCCATTTAAAGTCATGTTGGCCGTTGCAGAGCACACAGTTTTTTGCTTAAAGATAAGACAATGTTACAACCTTGTTGCCTAGAAATGAACATTTCCATACAACATTGCATGTTGGTGTTTTGTAAGAGAATCAAGAAAAGAACATTAGAAGTTTCACTTTTATAAAGTATTAAAACTACCTGTTCTTTAACCTAAAGCTCACAATATGAGACTACGAGGAATAGAAGAGAGACCAGTTGACTGAACTCGCTGGCCACCAGACTGATTCTATGATCAGAGCCATCCATCAAGATTTTATTGATCCCTACATAACATAACTCATCTATGCTAAATGAATCTACCTGCTAAAGTCTCATATATCTTATCCTTTATAAGACAGTGTGCTAGCTGATGATAAATGTCATGATATTATGAGAGATAACACACACAACATAGTCGTATCACCTAAAAAAAGACATTTCTGCCAAAGTGGGTTATTAGACATTTACCATGTTTTCTCCTGTTACCATCTCATACTAGGATTGTGTATTTTTATTTAAGTTAGCATTAGCGATTGCAGTAATTCATTAATGCAATAGCTACTATGTCCAGTACAATAATGGCCTCTGGGAAACTTGCAAAACATTGGGTAGAAATTAACCCTGAAATGGACTGGGTCCTGATTGAAGAGGAGCTCACTTCTCTGTTTAAACCTGTTAAGGCCCTCGCACAAACATTAAGGAAGGCTCAAAAAACAAGGGTAAACCCCATCTTGGCTTATTCAAAAACAGTGTTGCAAAAAGTTCATAAAACATGTAAACTCTCTAAAACTAACCAAAAATATGCATCCTTATGGTATAATCCTAAAATAAAAATAGGTAAACAAACAATTTACTGGGCACAATGGCTAAGACGAGGTATTAGAATGCTTGGGGACCTATTTGAGGATGACCAGTTTCTTTCTTATAACAGGATGAGGGAGAAACTTAACTTAGTCATGGTCATCTCTGGAAGTATCTGCAAATTAGACACTGTATGGAAAAAATGTTTCACTTTCCTAAGGAAAAAAAACACTTGAGCAATACTTACAACTACCAGTAATGTTCCTTAAAGCCTCAAACTGGTACGAAATGTGTCCATGGTTAAACAATAATAGAGGTAAAACTCTTCAGAGGATTTGGGAGAAAGATTTGGGATACACACTGGATGAGGAGATGTGGGAGAGGATTCTTTTACAGAATGGGAAGCGAGAGGCACATTTATTCAATATAAAATACTGAATAGATATTATCACACCCCTGCAAGACTTAATAGTATGGGTTTAATCCAAAGTAGTTCTTGTTGGAAATGTAAATCAGAATGTGGTACATATATTCACACTTTATGGGAATGCCGAATGGTTTTCCCATTATGGAACAATGTTTTAGCACTTATGGAGGACTGGTTGGGATGCCAACTTCCCAGATCACCTCCGCTCTGTCTCCTGGGGGATAAAGGTGTAGCACCCTATTTAAGCAAATATTCATTTAAAGTATTAACAATTCTTAGATATTGGGAAGAACTCTGACGCTGAAAATGTGGAAAGAAGAAATGATAGCTGCTTGTGAAAATATGCTTGGAAAGCTGAACTGGAAAAATGACATTTCTAAGGAGCAATGGGACAATTTTAGCCAGATTATATCAGGAAAACGCAACACATCACTGCGAGGGTGATGATTGACTTTTGTTTGTTTGTAAGCACCTATCATATGCCCTCCTTCTGGTGATGCACTGTTGATACTATCTGCATCGTTGTATCAAATTTCCGTCATCCATTTATTGTCTATTATGTTTCCTGCCTGTTTTCTTGTTCCCTTTAGTCTGTTTGTTTGTTTTTATAATTGTTTGCTATTATAATGTTGTTGAAAAAATCAATAAAATATAAATTATAAAAAAACAATGGCCTCTGGGTCCCAGTTGATCTATATAGCAGCCATAGATTGGTCCTCCTGGTGTTGTATTGAATCTATCAGTGCTGGCTGTAATGGATGCAAAGCTTTACTTTAGCTTGTTATTGGATGGAAAAAAACGATTATTGGTATTATGACAAGGTTTTTTTTATTTTTTGTGAATCACCAAATGCCTTGCCGTCAAAGTCGAAGAATTAAAATCAGCCCAGATGAACACATTGCTGCACAGACATCAACTCCACTGGAATGTTCTTGAGCAACTGCCGCCACCTCTCGCACTGCTGTTCCTTAGAAGAACTTAACCTCTCATCTTCAAATGCATTAGAGGGTAAAAATGTGTCACATCAATGGCATGAGATATTCTGTAGTTCATTTCCAAAATATTCTTAAAATATTCATTCAAGCCGTATCTGCGGAATGTTCAAGTTCATCCACATCAAACCTTTTAACTAGCTTAGCCACATGAACTCAGGGATGACGATTTCTGGTCTGTAGGTTGTGACTTATTTGGTCAGTTGTTCCACTACTTTAGTCCAGAATGAAATATATGGTATGACTACATATACCTGCATAGCATCAGCATGTTCCTTCTGTCATAATCATCCTAGTTTTTCAATAAGTTCTGTAATAATGGCTGAGTACAGAATCATTGAGATCAGAATCTGTAGTCCTTCATTGCCAAAGCAAATGGGCTGGCTTTGAGAAAAAGTGATAGAAATCTAGCTAATTAAATGTAGCAAACCAAATGATTACATTAGACTAAGAGTCAGGTATCAGTGTTGTCCTGAAGTTATAACTCATGTCTGTAATGTCTCTGTTTCAATTACACTGTCTACTTGGAACAGTTGTCGTAGAAATAATTCATCCCTTAGGGTGACAAAAGTCACAACATCTTGGATAAAAACATTAAAGCACTATCCTAATTTGTGGTGAAAAAATATCATTAATCAGCAGCTTTAAACACAGACGCCAGTGAAGCCCTGGATCAACTATGGTTTAGTGCATGAACTTTGTTCTCTTTTCAAGCTCTCCTTCTCTATCTCATTTGCCTAAATGGTGCCTCTCCCCTCCACACATGCTGACTCTTTCTCATCCGCCCTGACACAGACCAGAGACCTTTCTCTCGCTCTCTCCCCCCCCCCCCCCCCCACCAGCTCAGACAAACCCTGCGTGGGAAAAAAACGAGGGGAAAGAGCTTGTCGTTTTACATATCTATTTTTGCCAGAGAGGCAGGCAGGCAGGCAGTCTGGAATGTCAATGTGTGGCTCAGCAGCTTCTGACTGATGTGAGATCACAGTGACGGCTGCACACAGCGGTACAATGAACACACACACACACACACACACACACACACACACAGACTTTGCAGTGTGCAGACATAAGACAGCTCAGATAAGACCAGGTCACCCAGGTAGAGAAAAGCATGCTGTACAGACATGCATGAAGGGAGATTTCCCATAACATTAGTTCAATGGGGAGTGTAAATGTTACGGTGCTTAATTTAATGGCTCTTGAGTGATTAAAAGAGCTGGTACTTTGATTTCTGTTTTTCGACCCTCTATCAGCAGGTTCACTCATAAATATTACTTTCAGTGAATGTATCTTCAGAGCATCTCTCCCAGATGATGAGTCAAACACAGGGGCTAACTTGTATCATCTAAAGCCAAACACTGGAGTCAATGATAAAGACAACTCTGGCATTTCAAACGGCAGAAAAGGTCACCACTTTCTCATTCTGCTACCCAATTCTCTCAGTCCCAATTCAATTAAACACAAATCTGCTTCATTGCTTGGACACACACAAAAACTATATTGCTGCACCCATGTTATATTGATTGAGGTACCATAATATTATGCTGCCAACAACAATTGTTAAAGACATAAGAAAGAACCAAAATAATCTATAAAATGTGAACCTTACGGCAAAGAGAATGGACTTTACAGTAAATGTTGCTGTAGCACATAAATGTTGGTATTATCCTTAGACTTATCCCTTTAAACTAGACTATATCCGACATCTTTGTAATATATTAACACACCCATGAAGTACTTTCCCGTTCACTTTGTGCACATGTGCTTCCTATAAAAAGAAGAAACAGGAAGTTAAATGTAAGCTTGCTGCTGCTCCCTTAAGTTAACTTTTTTGACATCTTTAGATTCTTGAATGATAATGTCAGTCAGATAGGTCTTTGATGAGAAGACATGCTTTAACTTCATCATCTAGTAACATAATAAGAACAATAATAGAGAGCAATTGTAATGTTTTACTTCGTTAATTATACCCTCCTGATTCTGCAGACTAAGAGGATGGAACACACACAAGACCCATCTCACCTGGCGCCTGTTTTCACAGTCTGCTGCTCTCTGTTAAAAAGCTCAGAGAGACGAGGGGTGAGAGAGAGAGGGAGGTGATACCGAAGAAACGAGAGAAAGATATCATAAGGATTAGGAAGGGGGAGATGAATAGCAAAAGAAACACAAGACGGTAAAACACAGCGGACAAGCAGTAAAGAGAGCAAGGTGAATGTTGAGGTGTATGAACAGGTGTGTGGGGATGATGTGTGTGTTTCTGCATTTATGTACATTTTAGGACCAGATATGATTGAATAAGTATGTAAAAGAGAACAAAAATACTGTAAATAGTCAGCTGCAAAATATAAAAAAGCAAGACATTCTTATTCTTCAATAGAATGTCTTGGGAAATGTTGTATTGGATAGATAGAGTGCAAAGTGTTTCAAGACCAAATACTGTAAGGAGTCTTAACAAGATTAGAGCTCAAACCAGTTCCAGTTAGAGGTGCAGTTTGGTGTAACTGAATCTGTTAGTTATCCCAAGTCCTTTTCAAACAGACAGTTATCGGCAGGACTACTATGCTGTTATTTTTCCCGCAATTCTGTATTACAGAAAGAAACTGTGCAGAGGATTTCCTGGCTTCGTGGTCATTAGGTGCCAAATGCTTTTTTTATCCTAAGGTTATTGTATCCAAGCAGAAAACTACCAAGAGAAATGCTAAGAGCTGGAAATACGTCATATTCACACCAGCAGGCAAGTCACAGTCTCTAATTATCAGACTTACATGATTTTTTTCTGCAAACATTGGTGAAACCATGGCAGGGGTGGGTACAGCGTGCAAACTCTGCACTGGTATGCCCCAGCTGATGCAAATTACATCATGCAAATTATTTCTGTTGAATAGTGAATAGGCCTGCATGATATGAGAAAATTGTGCGATGTAAGGTACCATTGAGACGCTATGAATTGTGTTAAATAAACAAAAAAGAGCTTTCTCATATTTATTGATTCTGTTTGTTTCTACTACTGTTCTGGTGTTACAGAACACCTGTTTGCAACATATCTCTTCAGAAATCTAAATAAATCCAAATAAATGTTTTATTCTCCACTCAATTGGCACTAATTAATACAAGAGTAGCTGATCATCTCAATCAGCTTTGGCTGCGTCAAAATGGTGTGAAAGCACAGCCTCCTCACAACTGGTAAAATGTAAACATGCTGAGAAAGAAAGCAATGCTTAACTACATTAAATGTATTTTTTTTGTTTGTGATAAATTCAGATTTTATGATATGCTTATTGCGAACGCTCATATCACGATGATAATAACATTTTTCAATTGATTAATTGACATTGATGAACTAAATCACAATTAATTTCCTGGTCCTAATAGTTAAATAAAGAATGCTTTTTTTAGTGCCAGAAAGAGATAACATTGATCGAGCAAGTGCTGTAGAAACTAAGCTGCCTACCAGCATAAAAGCACAAGATGTCTTTGGCCAAACAGAATAACTGAATTTATCAAATGAGTATGGTAAAAATGTAACACCAATGGAATACCACCAGACTGGGTCAATAATAACTTGTATTTACTAACTGTTTGATTCCTCTAGGGGCTCTGAGATCTGTGTACCATGCACCTGATTACCATCTGTGACTGAAACCTGCCAGGGCAATGGAATTCTAGTACTATTTCTATCCAGCTTAAGATATGCTACACATAGCTTTATGATTTAAGGGTTTCCCCCACTGTAGGCCTAAGGGTTAGCCTCTGGAATTAAAAAATACAATGTCAAACAGTGGGGCAGCTCAGTTTAGGGTTTAAGTTAACATATTGACTTGTTGGATATGAGGGAATCAGCTTGTCTGACCTTTACCCACATTTAGCAGAGAGTCACCATCAAAACATGAAGTTCTTTGGGATCTGTAATGACTGGTGGACTAGGACAAGCTAGGCCTTCGGGCCCAAATCAGAAGATATTCTTGCCATCAATCCTAATAACTGTCAAGAGGAAACCCAAGAGTTGGAGATGCTTTGGAGATAAATCAAGTTTCTGAGGAACACCTAGTAGTTCAAGCTATGAAGGCTTACTGTACAATCAAACAGTCTGTCAATATGTCCTAACTTCAAGAAGGTTACAATGTTCTACTTATGTTGCATTTGTGACATTATGTGTAAAGCTGTTAATCTGAATTTCATTTCACTCTTTTTTTTCTTTAATAGGCTGCAGGTTGTAAATCATTTGTAAGGGATTAAGAAGTTACATAAAACATTTAGGTAAGGGTCACTTAACAATTACTGAAATACAGGATTTTAAAAGAGTGTCCATTTTGATGTCTATATGAGGGTGAATTGAAAGGCTACCCAAATAATCCATTATGCACTCTTTAACCTTGCAAAACAATTTCTTGGATGCGCAAGATTCTTTTTTGTTCACCTTCTTGGTTTCAAGTTGGCGCGTTGCTATCTCTCCTTCCTGTCCGTCTGTCGGTCTGTATGCCAGGTAACAGAAGGAGTCATCTTCCCTTAGCAAAGCCATCTGACTCCAGTGTGTAACGCTTAAACAAGCCTGACTGGAAATGAGTGCAGACAAAACGGGATTGTCTGGCCTGCTCGATCAATTAGGACAGAGCAGCAAAGAGAAAGCATGTGGTAAGGCACGGCTTTCAGCATCCTCAGAATTTTTATAAAATGTTAAGTGCATTTCAGAGAGCTTGCCAGGCAATACATTTATCTCCAGTGAAACTCTATCCCTCTAACAGGAACTATCTTCTGACCCCAAGCGCCCCAGCCCACCTTCCCATGTTGGCTCCGGGATCTAGATTGAAGTAAGACCAGAGAGCAGAGAAGAACAACAAGATATTTCTCTCTATCCCTCTGTCTCTGCTTGTAAGGGAGTCAGAGAGGATAAACTGAGGAGCCTTAGGGGATGAATGTTAGCCAAGTGACCATGTCTCTTTTCTATCACAGCTTTAACTCCATTTCATTGAAGAGGGAGAAGAATATCAATGAAAAATACTCAGTGAAGGGAATAGGGACTATTGAATACCTTTACACTATTGTGTTCTTTGGAACAGCATCAACACAAACTGATATTTTGTAACACAAAGACATTATGTCCCCTCCTGATGTCAATTCTGATACCTATGCTGAAGTGTGAATAGAAAACATACAGAATTGGTGGAAAAATATCTAAAAGTTTGCTTGTATCATGTCATCCTGTTGTATTGTGTTGTATTGTATCTTACCTTACTATATCGTACCGTGCCAAATCATTACATACCGTATCTTAACTTAAGCCCAGTTTCCACCAAGCGATCTGGTTCGGTTCGGTTCAGTTCGGCACCCAGTTATTGGTGTTTCCAGCGTCAAAAATTGGGAATGGTACCAAAATAACTGATCTGTAGCGTCCTTTAATGGTACCCTTTTGTTGGAGTGCCAAGGGTATCGATCTGACCCTAAAGGGTCCCATGTTTACTGTGTCCCATTCTTCTTCTTCATTGAAGTTCATTAATAGTGGGCTACACTGTGTTGGGCTGCTATGATGTCACACTATTACATGCCTGACGCGGCTATCTCCATCTGGCTTACACTCCGTTTAACAAAGAAGGGTACGGTTGGCTGTGGAAATGCAAGAAAAACAAGTTTAACGGTACCGAACTGTACCAAACTGTACTGAACCAAACCAGACTGCTTTGTGGAAACGAGGCTATACCATATTGTATCGTAATGTAATGTAATACAAGTTGTCATGACGTTCTGTATCGTATCACATGGTATCTACACTTAAGGCAATATTGGAGAAGATACTGATAATATTATTAATGTCCACACAACTTCATTAAAAACACAAAAATACAGTATATGAAGTCATGCATGCGTTCTTACATCAGAATGGTTGGATGTGCAAAGCTTTTGTTGAATTTCTTTATTTACTCTGTTAAATGGACAGTCAAACCTTACAGATTCCAACAGTTTGGAGAACTTTATCTGTAGTAGAAGTAGTAGCTGAGCATCTAGGAGTGTTTCCTCAAAGGTGACAGTTTAGGTGACTTCACTTCTAATTCATCCGCAGGGGCCAAATAACAGATCACTGGCTAATAATGCATTTGCCTGCGATCTGTCTTGGCTTCACTTTCTCCCCAGACATGCAGTTTATAAGTGGGTTTTGGAAGTCTTGGAGACAAATGATATTAGATTCCGGGACTTTGCCATCGTTGTGAGTTTAGTAAATTGATACCCAGGGTGAAAGGGAAGAGAGGGAGGGAGAAAGGGAGGGAGGTTTTGTCCTGCAGTGCTGTGATCAATCTTCTATCCCAGCATTTTCTTACAGAATGCAGCAGAACTCATATGAACCACAATTCCCACTGGTTTGAACTGGGATTGAGGGTGTTAGGATGGAATATCCCAAACGAAAGGTTTCTGTATGGCCCACCAGCAGTTTAGCATATGTAAACTCCAAAACACTCTAACATCATTTGAATCTGAAACACTGCAAAATGGCACATTTCTTGCTGTCTCCCTCTGTTTGAGGGGCTGACGCACATACAATCTATTTGTATACAGGCTAATTATTTGATCCCATTGGACACTATTAAACTTTTTGAAGGTATAAACCAGTCACTAACCGTGTACTGCTGCAGCATTAGCTGCTGTAAATAGTGTAATCCAGGTGTGACAGAAAATGATATTGATCATCTGTATTTTACTAACTCATACTGAGATAAAACTAATCATCAGGACAGTGGACACTGGCCGGCCTGGACTGGCAGCATGAATTCATAATGGATGCTGTAATAGAACTGTGATTCTACACAGCGATTTCCCGTTCTCATACAGCGACCTGAGCCGTCACCCTCTCCTACACACAGGTGACATGTATTGAATTGTGTAAAGATTCAGAGCTGAGGGGTTGGGTTTGAATGGCTGCAAACATAATCCTGACCAGCACATTGCTAGTAGAACAATAACGAACAACAACAAAAAAAAAAAAAACAGGAAATTATGTTAATAATTATTCTTAGGTCATTTTTATACGCTACAGTTTTATTTCATTTTATTGTTGTTGTTTTTTAAATTGAATTAATACATTTCTCTTATTGCTTTTGAATTCTGTCGTATAAATGTGGTATATGTGAATAAAGGAGTAAATAAAAAAACAACACATAGACAGTGAAATATGTCAAACCTACACGTGACATATTCAGCATTATGCTCCTGTTGTCCTAAAACTGATGACGTACTGCTGCATTGATGACATGTTATAAAACATGACTTTGTGCTATTATTTTGTTTGAAACATATTCTATTCACTTGCTGGCTTTGACTCTTTTGAATGAACTCTTTCAGCATTGACATGTCTGTGTCCAAAAGATACAACTGTTGAGGATATGTTTTTTTCTGTTTCAACATCAAAAATACAATAAAACCATATGTACTTTAGACGGGTACACATTTTCCTGGAGTTACAACTCTGTGTATGTGTGTGCGCATCTTTCCTAGCTGTTCTATCTGACCACAGAGAGTGTGACAAATGGATGTGTCAGAGCTTGATGGAGCACTGCGATTGCTCTGCTAGGCACAAAGCTATTACAAGACTATATAGACAGGCCCAAAGAAAAATCCTGTTTCAATCAACCACACATAATCTGGGAGACAAAGAAAGATGTTTGACTGTTGATAGAAAGAGTCTGACTCTCATCTATACGGGAGATTGTTCTCTACTACTGACTACGAATATAAGTATCTTAGAAAGTTGAATTTGGATTTGTGTACAATCGTCTTTCAGTCCAGCAGATAGACAAATGAAAATCTTATCTGGGACACAAACAAGTGATACTTTCTCCAGCTTCTCCACTTAAAATGAATCGACCAATGTCTAAGATCATGGTTCAAAACTGACAAAGCAAAACCCTGTTTATTTTTAAGACTCAATCCTTGAAATTCAAACAAATAATGAATTCAAAAAGGGGGGCCTTGAATATAAATGCACATTTCTGGCACTTATAATAATAATGATTACAAAGTCTGAAATGATTTCTCTGCTCAGACGCCTCAAATGTCAGAGGCATTATGATAGAGCATTTCATTTAGCAGGATTATGTGCATCAAACTTGTCAGGGCTTAAAGTCAGTGAAATATTTTGAGTTTATTGGAAGGTAAAAATAAATGAACAAATCTACATCATCACAACCACCTGCATCATTTTGTTGGAGAAGCATTGTTGCCACAATTTAGCATCCATAGTGATTGATTAATGCGAGCTATTCTGTGGAAACAGTTGTAATTAGTGTTGAAAACATTTACACAAATACTTTCATGCTTTTCACTCAGTACGCCTCATGTTTGCCTGCAACGGGACTCAGGTGTGATGTATTTCTCGGGCTGTGAGCAGCCTACTCTCAATGCTCTCAATTCATAGCTAGAAAAGTGCAAAAAAGTAAAGTGAGATGAGCTTGAGGTCTGGATACAGTTGACATGCGTCACTGTCATTGTAATAAATTTTTCTGATGTAAGTCAAGTGAAACAGACAGGGGTAAACAGCCTACTAGAGATAAAGCACCGTGACCTTGGACAGGTTTCCTTAAGGCACAGCTCACTGTTCTTTTTGAAGTGCATAAGTGCATGGGAGTGTGTGCAATGGTGTGTGTGACCGTCTGTAAGTCTGCAATTGTGTGTGTCCACATATGTGTATACATGCACATACCCACGCACACACTACTGAATGTGCATGAAAGAAAAGTTGATCGTTGATGTGTGAAACCGAAACGTCTACATGGAGGTGGCTGTGTATGAAAAGAAGGGTACAATGTGAAAACAATAGTTTGTATGTTAATGTTTTATGTGAGCGAGTGTGAAGAAGAAAGCTGCCTCTTCATGGAAGTGTCTTCAATCAGTTCCTGCAGGAGCTGAGCGCAACATTTACAACATGACTTACTTTGATGACAGGACCGAAAATATCCCCATGGTTATACACCACAATAGATCTTATCAAAACCAGGTTCTATGTTTTCTATAATATCCTAAGAACCGTTTAAGAACTCAAAGTCCATTGTTTCATAATAAGTAAAAGCACTGAAGAGGATCATAAAGAAGTCACAGGTTTAACATGGAAATAGGTTCTCATATTGCAATATCAAAGCACCATATCATGGAACACAAACCTTTAGAAACCATTCTTCAAATTAATGAATACACTTTATAAAATGGTTTCAAAAGTGTCTGACATAAGCACAGAGAGACTATTATGCTTGTCTAGACTTATTCATGATAGGTCATGTACCAGTATAACTGTAATTATTTTCTCACAATCTTTTTATCTGACTGCAATATTGAACAATTCCCTGACCTCTCACCTTCCAATGTCTCCGCCTGTCTTCATCAGTCTCTCTGTCTGTCTTTTACCTGTGCATTTAGTGCACAGAGTTTTCTGCCAGCAGCACACACATCTATTTTATTCCCTTCCATTGCATTGACGTCAATATGCAGCAGGGGTAATATGAGACACATGGAGGTGAAGGTGAAGGGATAAAAAAAGAGACGGAAGACAAAGAAAGAACAGAATGGAGACTTTTGTGGCTTTTGTTCCAGTGAAATTACACATTGAGGAGAGGTTGAAAGATTTTTCTGCAGAGCTAAACAGCCTTTTCACTGGACTTGAATTCAAACATTAAGTGTGGGTTTGCATTATTCAGATGTGTCTTTTCAAGTTCCAGTTATTGAATCCAGTTAGGTTGAACTTTTAACACATTTTAAGTAAGTTTAAACTCTGGGCATTCTGCCTTTTTATGTTTACTACTTCTTTTCACACAACACAAGTTTTACCCAGAAAGTTTAGGTAGTGCACCAGTTGTTGACGATCAGCTGAAGCAAACCTTTTAGCCAGATAAGTAAAGTTCAATGGGTAGTTATAGTTTGATACTTTGTGTTGACATTTTGTCATGTGTCACTTACCAAGGGACCATCTGAATATATTGATTAGCAGAAATAAACAAAATCATGCAGGAAGCAGATTCAGAACTTGAACAAGTTGTTGGCTATAGAGTGCTACATGACAACAGAGTGCTAGATGGCTATAGCATGCTACAGTAGGCTACATGCCTACAGAGTGTTGGCTATAGGGTACTACATGGATAGAGTGCTACATGGCTACAGAGTGCTACATGGCTACAGAGTGCTACATGGATACATAATGCTACATTGCTACAGAGTGCTACATGGATACATAGAGTGCCACATGGATATATAGAGTGCTACATCGCTATACTACATGGCTACAATGCTACATGGCAATTTATGAGTTAATAACTTTCTAATTTTATTATTACATTTTCAAAGCAACATTAATGTTTTTCTTTGTAAGTGTTAGACCCCTACTTAAAAACTTTTGTAGGATGAGAAGACAGAATCACAACAGGTTTGAGCAGCAGCTTCATGTCTCATGTTCAAAGCCTCTAAATGAAACGTAAAACATTAAATATGAGATGTTTATCAAAAGTTTGACACATGTAAACAGTTAAAGACTCTTAACTTTGCACATCAGATTTTCATGAGCCACTCTTTCCAAATACTGGAAGACTTGATTCAGATCTATTGGTTGGGGGAAATATTGCTACACTATGTGAAAAGCTTAACGAGAGAATTTGAAACACAAAATTACTATGCATGACCAGCTGATCACTAAACCAGAGAAGACATTTTAGTCTGGAAAGGTAATTGTCTCTCTTACAAGAATCATTTGGCTGACACCAATTTGCACAGAGTTCATTTGCCATTTTGGTTATGTTTTACTTTTGCTTTAAGGTATCACACAGTGAAAATGTCAATGAGATATTGTCCTCAAATGGCTACATTTCAAATGTCAATCTCTGGAAGTTAACTTAAAATTGAGAAACCTGCAGTTTGTATTTGTGCTCTTGAACAATTTGCTAATATAAGCATTCATAAATGTATTGAAATAAGAAATCACATTCGAAACAGAGCCTAAACAATAGTAGGATAAGTTCAGTAATATTGTTTAACATATATTTTAGTTTATGAACAAATATTCCCTTTTGGGTTCCTGGGATGAGCCACAGCTGAGGGATACTTCCTGGTCACATGGTTCATGAGTATTAACAACTTTACTTCTAAAAGTTCCAAACTTTAGTGTTCAAACATTTTCAAAAGACACGGTAATGCACCATGGATGTGTTTTCGTCTGTGTATTTTTTGTCTTGAAACCATTTGCTAGAAGTATTTTTCATTTAGAAAGACCTTTTCACCTCTTTTCCTTGAAACATTATATTCTCTTAAGATTTGCAGAGCTTTTCACTCTTCAAAAGAAACAGAAGTCTGCCCGTCTAAACGAAATCTGTCTTAAAGAAACCACTTCGTCTATTTCATCCCCTTTGTTGCCACTACTTCCCATTCATGTATTCAGCTCCTGCATTCTTCAAAGCACTAATAACCTCCTCACTCTTCCCTTCCCTCAATTTTCTCCTCCTCTTCCCATATGCATCCAACCGGTATTTCCATCCATCCCACTTTCAATCTCTTTCTCTTACCCAGCTTCAATGTATTCCTCACACGGTGAGGGTTAGCCTGGAAAGCTGTCAGAATCTGTTCTGCTGTCAGCGAGATGCCGAGTGGGAGCGCATTAGATATCGGCCTTGGTGTGTCCCTGACAAGAAACAAGCCAATTAAGGAATCCCCCGGTACTGCTTAAGCCCGGTTATGGCAGAGGTCCCCGAGACGAACACTGGTGTGTTAAATCATCATACCTTTTTTTATATTAGAGCCTCCTTGGGGAGAAATGGAGTGATTCTGGATTATTCCCTTTTTTTCCTGCTCGCGGGGCTGCCGGCCATCACTCAGCAGCACGCCTTACAGAAGTTTATCTAAGCTGTGAAGGACATTGACATACATATTTCCCTCTCTCCTCCTCTCTGTTGATCAGTCTCCCTCTCTCAAGGCTAATAGTATTAGGGCAGGAGGAAGTGCTTTGAGATAAGCCTCAGGTCGTGTAGTTGCAATCAATTACTGTGGTTAAATATTGCAATAAAATGATTAAGGATTAGTTCTGGTGGAAAGTAAAGAAGCCTGAGAAGGCGCCTTTGTGAGCATGAAAGCACTTGAATGTGTGTACAGTGGTTAAGTTATTTTATTTATTTACACTGATATATTATAGCCGATCTCTCCCAGACATGGCCTCCAATCTTCCAGCTCTGTCTTGTTCTTTTTTTCTTTATATATATTTATTTCTCCTGGCACCCAAACTCACAGCCTGAATCTGACAGCCGTCCTCTGAAAACTTTCTCAAAAACTGACATAGTCCATACAAATATATATGTCAACTAGCAGCTGCCCGAGCTCAATCCTATTGTGGAGGGAGAATGATAAAGCAAGAGGGGTGTTAGGGGTGCATGATCCCGAAGAGAGCCTGAATAATGGAAGTGGAAAGCTGGCAACACTTACACTTTAAGCACTGAAGATATAGGCAAACAATCAGGATCAATATCTTTAACTCTAAATAGCAAAGAAGGAAGTTAGTGTTGCTCTTTATTATTCAACACCTTTCAGTAAAGGACCAACATCACCCATGCTTCTCTCTGTCATTTTATCCTTTTAGGTGTTTTTTCTCATGTCTGATATTTAAAGCAATGTTTGGGGAAATCTTGAGTATGTTTGCTTAAACAAGTGGGTGCATGTAGATATGACTCTATAACTAGATATAGTAATAAACACTTTATGTAAAGCAACATCTATGTGTTTTAATAGTTTTAAGATGACACAGGGCTCTAAAACGTTTTACTTTTTAAAAACTATTTCCTGTGAACTAAATACCATTGAGAAACTTTGTTACACACAAAGTGTCAACCTCTACGAGTTGGATTCTTAAAATTGCCAAGTATAGTGTGTTGGTTTCATCCGTAATAAAGAAATATTTAATTTGTTGGAATTTATTTTTTTGTGCTTTCAGTCACTTTATCAATCACTGTACAGTATCAATCACTGATAGGCTTACAATCTTTAAGTATCATTTTTTTCTTCTGACAATTGGTGCTTTACGGTAACAAACATTCTTGAGACATCATATTATTTGGTTTGATTTGATTTTATGAATGATATATTGAATCTCGATGTCATTAGAAATGTAACAACAACCCTCATCATATCCATATCAATGCTGTCACTGATGATTCAGTGCTGTAGCTGGCTGCTTTGAAAACACACACACACGCATGCGTGCACGTACACACACACACTAAGACAAATGTCCTGCTCTAAGCTGAACACTTGTAAGGTATCGAGGTTGCACAGTCCAATATTTGTCTGAGCTGTGTTCTGGAGGCAGTAAACCAATGTGCTCCCGCTTACATAACACTGTGTTTATCCGCCCCCGGTAGAGCTGACTTATTGGCTGCCTGGGACCTCTGACAAAAGATAAAAATAGGATTATTCCCTCCTTTTCTGAAGGACAACCATCATTCCTTGTCCTTTAACCTGCCTCTACTCAATTTCCTTTCTGGTGTCGATGAGTGAAAACAAAAGGCAACATTAGGCATTCCTAATCCTGTAAAGCTGTTTCATGTAATTTAATAAATAAGCTGTTCCTTTCTCTGCTATGCTTTCTCTCCCCCCCAACCCCCCAACCCGCCAACCCGCCACTGGGAAATGACTCATGCATATTTCAGCAGTGTCTGCCCATTCTGAGTGGAGCTTATCGTGGCTGCATGCAGACGCCAAATCAACCCTCTTTTCCATCTCCTCTTTCCGCCTCTCTTTCATTCAGCCCTGTTTTTCATCACTATTCAGCATTTCAGAACATGGAGAGAAAGACCCGAGAATAGAGACACACATCTTTGCCTCATAGACACAACCTCTCAACAACTATTCCACTGAAGCATTAGCTTGCTGCTGGCGTTCTCAAACACACACAATTATTAACTTCTACAGGGGGAAAAAAGTTTGCAGAGTCAAAGTCCTTGAAAGATATAGATCAATTGCTGTTCAATATGCACAAATCTAATGAGTAAATCCTTTCAGGGTGAGTGTGTTTTCTAACTCTGAGGATATTCCCACATTCTGTAAAGTCATTAACAAACATAACAGCAGCCCTCTTTGCATTGTTTCCCCTTGCGGGCCGATTGAATCAGAGCAGGTATAAAAAAAAATCAAAAAAATCAAAGGGCACCTTGCTGGGCATGACCAAGATGTATGATCGTGTTCACAGTGTTTAACATCTGCTTACAGCGTTCCAGTGTGCTGGAGATGCCTAACATGTGCACCTACAGGGAGATGCACTCTTGTGATGGGGGGAGACCAAGTGCAATTACCTAATTGTTTGGAGCATCTCAGGCATTTCCTGTAATTTTTATTTTAATGAAAAGTATTCCCAGGCAACACTGATAATCGCACAAAAGTGTGCCTGAAGTTGCTAATGAACCCTCACACCACCCACACCGACAGCTAAATCTTCCCAATAACTTTCACCCTGGCTATTATTTTCATAAAACAAAGCCGGACAGGAATAGAGAGATGTTACAAATAGAGGTTGCTATTTTTGGTCTTGTCCTCTTATTTTGGCCTGTTCAACAAACACAGTCCGGTCAGCAGTGGGAGCTGCACTCCACTTGTAGTTTCAAATCTCCCATCTGCTCCTGAGTCATAACTCACTCACACATCTGACTGACTTGTTCAAAGATCATTGTTACTCACACTTCACATATGCAGCGAGCATCATATATATATATCTTTAAATTCTTCTCTAGAAATCACAGAAAAGACAGAATGATAACAGCAGACCTTCCATGAGTGGCTCAGATTGAGCCATCAACACGGGCCTATTTGTTTGGAACACATTTATGTAAGAGTACTTGCAGGTAAAAAAAAGACAGGACCGAAAAAAGTCAATGATAAATATGGAAGAGGTTCATGTTTTTTTCACCTTTTTTTTTTTTCCTGAGACAGGACCTAGACTGTTCAAGACTCTAAAAAAAGGTGAAACAACTTTCCAACTTTCCAGGCTGGTGCTCTTTATACCCATAACATCTGACATTGAATAAGCAGCTATAGATTTATTAGAGTATCCTTCTAAACAACACTTTTTTTGGTATCATGCAGAAGGCCACAGCACAGCGTCCTGTGTTATAAATGTGGCCCACCACTAATGTAACTGTGGATAACCTTCCTCCTCCACAAAACCACTCACCTTCCTCTTTTTTTTTTTTTACAAGAGTTGTTTACCAGCATTTGATAAAAACTCATCCATTAATAAAGACCTCAATTTCCACTTCACCTTGAATTTTATATCACATGACCAGCTAAAGTCCTGGCAAACTCATCATTGAGTAATCGTGTAGGAACAGTTACTGCATATGAAATTATTTTAAGATGGGCATTGGACAGGGCTGACAGACAGCATATATGCGGAACTACAAGCAGTGTGCGCCTCCGATAGGCAGCTACATGGTGTACTGCTGTATCGACCTGATACCAGGCTGTGTCTAATATGCTGGGGATTGACTTCCTCTTGCTGGCTCCCTGGTAGTGAGGGGGATTTAAACTATTTTACCTCCCCAGATCTTCACACCTTCCCTCAGGCCCTCTCACCTCGCAGCCTTAAATATTAATGGTAAATCGGAGGATAGAGGATGAGTGAGGAGGGGAGAGGGTTGACAGCTTAATCATGGAGGCAGCAGGCTCTCTCTCTCTCCCTTGCCTTAACGCTGTGGGCGGCTGTCACCACGACCTACATGATGTAATCACCTCCATAACCCTGATATGGGCCACTGAGGGCCTTGCAGGGAGCGATAGATAGACAGGAGAGGGGCTGAGGGGGGGGTTTGGGATCTTCCAGCCGAGGATCATTAAAAGTCCAAATCCACAAAGACTTTGAATCCCGTTCAAAGTATAGTGAAGAAATGGAGAAGACACTCAGCGTGACCCTGCTGCAGCACCTTTTTTTTTTTTTTTACACCTGCATTCAACATAGACGACATAGACGATGATGGTTTTTTACAGCTAATTGGCTTTCGATGAACCTGTTCTCTGTTGCCAGCACAGCTAAGAGGTAATTAACATTTTAATACGTCACACTTTACAATAAGAGGTGTATGGTAAAGACATTACATATACAAGCAGTGACATTAGAGAGATAATAGGAGGTTAATGGGTGTTTAAGGCCAATAAAGATATTAAAGGCTGTTGAAGAAAAACTGATTCTAACACATTTCTCATCTTGTGTCCTTACAATGTATTTTAGATAAACTGTGTTGCATTTATTTCATTCTCTAACAGGCTCCGTTTTGTTGAAAAGTACTGCCAGAAGAGTTCACAGCTGATAGTGATATTTGGGGCTGACCCTTGAATGCAGTAACAAGTGTGAGTTAAACATGGCAAAATATGGAATAATCAAAGGCAGAGTCTGATGGACAGTGTGGGAAACCCTGTGCTTTGCTGCTGCATTCTGAATATAACTGAAATGTCTATTCTTTGACCTCTCAGTCTGGTTTCCTGAAAGCACAGAGAGATTCCGAGTACTGATGCAACATGAGGTTTTAGTCTCGGGATGTAACAGTTTGTTGTCAGCACATCTATATTGCATGATGCCAATACCTTTTCGGTTTGGCACGAGCTTCTGTTTCCAAAGTTCAAATTTTCAGCCAGCAAGAAACTTCTGAGGAACTGCAGGCACTTAATGCTAGAACAAAATGGGAATACACCCTATGGGTAAGTTGACTGACAGAAAATACAGAAGAAATCACAGTACATGCAGTCCTTACACAAGTTACTGAGAGGCAACCAGAGGTGAAATGGAAGTTTTTGCTATATGAAGGGTTTTTAACTTCACTTTTCAATGACCAGCTTAAGATGAAGAACAAGTGTGATGGCAGATTGACTTTTGAGTTGGAACTGGATTTCATTATTAAAGTGAACCTAGAGCTGCAATTATTAAAATCACCCCTAATTATCTTTTATAATTAAAGAATATTAAAGTGAACCTTAGAGCTGCTCACTTCAACCACTATAATTACTTAGTTGTTACTGCTAATACGTACTTTTACCATTATTACTAACATTGTAGGTATAAATCTATCTGATTCATTGTTATTGTTGTTGTTGTTGCTCTGTTTGTCTCTATCCTTCTTCCTGCATCTCCCTCTATCCCACTTTCCAAGCCCAACACATTTTCGACAGATGGCTGTTCAACATGAGTCTGGTTTTGCTCGAGGTTTTCTGCCTCTTTAAAGGAAGCATCTTCTTGCCACTGTAACGTTGCTCATGATGGATTATTCTTTGGTCTTTGATAATAAATCAATGAGTTAGGTCTTTTACCTGCTTTTTGTAAAGTGTCTTAAGATAGCATTTGTTATGAATTGGTGCTATACAAATAAAGATTGATTGAATGATTGATTGATCGATTATGGTCCAATAAAAACTTAATCTCAAGAAATAGTAATTATGCCAGAAATGAAGTCTTAATAATATATCTTTGCTAAAAAAATTTTTACATCTTTAAATGTGGCAGTTGACTTTGCAAGCATGGTCTAAACCTTAAGCGTGTTTAATCCAACATGCGAACAACCAGTCATGTATTTTTCTGGCCCTTAAGTGACAAAACAAGATATAAATATAGAGGGGAAAATAAAACACCATTAAGGAAGCTCATAGAGAGCCTGGGTCTTTATCTGTCTCCAAGTGGCAGTTTTTCCCGTGTAAACAGAGGAGTCTAAATTAAAACAAGAATCAGACTTTAAAATAGATTATTGCTTTCCTTTCTGTTGAAGTCAATATTATCTATCTCATCCGTGTTGCCCTGACATTGCATTTGAAACAAGGCACCCCGTACAGTACAATCAATGCAAAAGAAACATATTGCTTTCCTTACCCCATTTATAGGATAAGTCTTCCATCCCAGCTCTCCAAGTACAGACGTTGTATCCAGCAGCACAACTAAAATGAAAAAGAGAGGGAGAAAATAAAACCATTAGCAATCTGTCAACAGACAAAAAGTCCTATTTTCCCACTGGAAATTGAAATATCAGTCATAAATGTGTTCATTTATACATTTTCTATATTAACGGAAATGAGTTTCTTCAATGAATATTTATAAGCGTGGTGGTGTATACAGCCAGAGAAACTTTTTTAGCCCTTGCAACACAATTTGGGATCTGATGGATTGCAGTCAGATTGCTGTCAACAGTACATTTTCCTCCACAACCATCCTCGTATCTCATCCACAGCTTTACTCCAATCTCACAATGATATGCTCTTCTCCTGACTGAGACAGCTCAGGAGATAGATCTATCCCAAACCCTTCCTATGACATGAGAATATATTAAGCTGTGCCAAACATTAATCAATATGTGTTTATATTTTTATATTTGTAAGGAAAGGCTCGGGTGTTGTATTTCATGTGAACAAATTAATCTTAGTGCAACATGTATTCATTTGAATCTAACCTTCCAGGTAGTGTCAAAAAACAAAAGTAATTTTCCCATCCTCAACAACACTTCAAGGACGGCAGATTTAACCGTTCAGGAGGAAAGTGTTTCACCCAGCAACAAGTGTTTTATAACTCTTACATTAAAAACATTTTTATCACCTAAACTTTTGCTGACATTAGTGAGTTAACAGTAGACATGTACCTTGTCGCTTATTCCAAATCCATAAATATGAAATGGAACCCTTCCAGTTGCCTTGTCAAATGTACCAAATACACAACTCGGGTGACAACACAGTTATGTCCTAATTATGTGTGGATGCAATGAATCATGAAGTGGGTATAAAAAACAATTGGTATTCAGGTAGAGAGGGAAAGCTGGCAGCAAAACAACAACACTAGACCCAAGAGGCCTGTTTAAAGTCAATCATTTCTCTCACATGCTCTGAGTCATCTTTGTCAAATCTCATCGGCAGTTGCCAAAATCTCCATCTTTAAACTCGTCCTTCAGCAGCCATTGACCTAAAACGTAATTGTTCAGCTGTGGCTCACATAAGCTCTTAATGCTGATACTGATATCTGACAAATCAAAGTGTATTCTTTTTCCTTGGATAACGGCTGAGTTTTAAGTGTCAGTCCATCATGAATGTCCACTTACGGCTCTGTAAGTGGTCCTTTGGGGGCTCATTAAACCAACATAAATCTTTATCAGTGATAATATTTTCTGAATAAATCTCCATTTACATGATTGCTCTTGGATAGCTATTATTACAACTAAATGTAAATCAAAGGAAGTAGTTTCATTGCTGTTATATTATTGTTTCCAGATTACAATGTCAAAGCAAAAAAAGAGCTCTATATCGACGAATGTGTTCTCAGATTAAGGCGAGCAGAAAGGATGACAGGAGGGTTTTATAATCTGTCAGTTCTTCAGATATGAACCAGTACACGTCTGAGCGAGCCTGGTTGATACAGATCGCCAAAACAGCTGCTCACTGAGGTTTTCTCTGTGTGTGTTCACATCCAAGCGTCTGTCATTGACAACTAAATGCTCTACTACCTTCAGTCATCTCCCAGGGAGGTCGTATGGGACACTTGAGTGATACAATAAAGCACTTTCTTTGTATTCAGACAAAAAAAATTCAAGACTTAAGAAACCTTCCAAGTTTCAAGTGTTTGTAGAGCAGATCACTGTATACAAATGTTATAAAAGAAAAAAATATATTTATGTATATATGATTTTTTTCTGTCATTTTGTGTCTCTGCATAAATGGAGTGCTTTGTAACATCATACAGTATTCTAAGCATCATTTCAAACAAAAATGTGATGAAATTATACATTAACTGCCAAAATATTTGTATAGAACAGCAATTGCTCCATCCCCATCTTTAGAGCTAAAGAGACAACAATTATTTGTTGTACTAAATAGATGTTTAGTTCTGCTTTAAAGCTTTTTCTCACTTTTGGAGTCAGCCTGAAGGGGCCACTTTTGGAACTGCAGATTGTGTCACTTCAGTGTTCTCTTCAGTGTTTTACAACCCCTGAGGTTACTGCTTAGTTTGAACACGTTTGCAGATCGGGCTCAGTGTTCTGATATCAAAGGATTTGATATCACGTCCTGCTCTGACCTCCACCTCAGCAGAAGGAAGTGTGGACAGCAGGAATCTTATCCCATCTCCCCCTTTCCCATTTTTCTTCTGTAACATTACGATGTATGGTCTTTTACTTGGTCTTTTTTCTTTTACAAAAGAGCAGGTTAAAGAGATAACATTTGTTATGAATTGGCGCTATACAAATAATGGTTGGTGACTCTAAATTGCCCGTAGGTGTGAATCTGAGTGTGGCTGGTTGTGTGTCTCTATACGTCAGACCTGTGATTGACTAACAGGATGTACACTGCCTCCCGCCCAATGGCAGCTGGGATCGGCTCCATTTCTTAAAACCGGTTTTATTGAATCTAGTGGAAGCAGCTGATACGATACGACACAGTGTATTGTCCCCTGTATCGTATCGTTAAACAACAGGCTAATGATGCTAAAGTGCTATGTGCAGATGGGTTGAACTACAGTGTTTTCAGATTATTCAATCAACATATTGAGCATTTTTCACTTTCTACAGGGCAAAATGACAATGAAATTCAATGAAGCTTTTCATAAAGGACAGATCCAGAACATTGTTATATGAAGATTAGTGGATTCATCTTTATGAAAGACCCCCTTTATCCATTGTTCATAAAAATATTATACTCTAAATGTAGTCTAATGGCTCTGTATATAATGTTTAAACGTATATATTTAATCCTTATTTTAACACAGTGCAGTGGTGTCATTGGCTCACCAAGCAATAATCCACTGAAAAAGCAAGGGGAGAGAAGCAATGAGCTGCTGAGCGCATGTTAATGGAGTGGGACTTCCTAATGTGCCCGAGAATGTAGTCTAACACAAAATGACAATGTGTCCTTCTTGAAACCTGCAGAAGAAATTGGCTTTTTCGGAAATATGTCCCCTGTTATATTAAATGGCAGCAGTGTAAAAATGTCATCTCTATTCAGAGTCCTTGAGCAAAATGTGCAGACATTGAGAGAAAGACGCATTTTGTAGGAAGTGTGAAAGAGAGTGCAGAGTAGTGATAGGCTGTTGAAGTCGTATGAAGATTAATTTAATTAAATACTTATACTAAAGCTACACAGTGGTGCAGAGGTTAGCGCTGTTGCCTCACAGCAATAAGGGTCCTGGTTCAAAACCTTGGTCAGACAGGGGATTTAATGTGGAGTTTCCATGTTCTTCTTGGCAGGCTTGGGTTCCCTCTGGGTAGTATGCCCTCCTTCTACAATCAAAAGATGTTCTCATTAGGTCAATGGGTGACTCTACATTGCCCATGTTGGAGTTAGTGTGAGCGTGAATGGTTATGTGTTTCTATATGTCAGCCCTGTGACTGGTCCACAATCCAAGGTCTACACAGCCTCTTGCCCAATGACAGCTTGGAACAACTTTAGCCCCCAAAAACCCACTATATACACTATATGTCACTATATTTCGTAAACTTCTTGCCTGAAAAAATACAAAAAAACACAATACAATCAGTCACATAATGTACAAACTTCAAAGCTTCGGTATCACTGCGACATGTAGTATTACTCTTTTTTACGATCGTCTTGTTAAAACTTTGGCTTGAACATTGTTCTCTTGGGTCAATGTGTTTTAAGGTTTCTGCATGTGACACAATGTTTAAAAAAAATGCTTTTCTTTATGATGCCTTGTTAGAATAAGATTATAACCTTCAGGGTCAACGATTGAATTACAGAATGGTTTAATAACCTGTGAACCCCCCATATTGCAGTGAACATACACTTCACTATAAGTTGAAGGAAAATAAAACATGTTCCTCCTCTTGTTTTTTCTTGAGAACGATTGAGTTTCAGCAGTTAGTGCTCCTCTCTTGTCTGACCACTGTGGATTTATCCCTCAGGATCATAACCTAATATTACAAACACTTAACCAGACACTGAGTTTAATAAAATATCAGAAGCAACGAATTTAATGAAATCTGCTGTGTTACATATTCAGAGGAAAGCCGAGAAAAATTAACAATGTTTCATAAGAGAAAATAGCCTCTTTCTTTTTTTTTTTATTGATTTACCATCCTGCCATCCCAGCAAGAGGCATCATGCTGATCATTTCATTCTCTTCTCTCCAGCCTGTCCTCTCTGCTCTGCTAGCTTAGCTTCACAGGAACTCTGTGTTGAATAGATTTGGGTCATTTCCAGTGTCTCTGTGTGATGTTTATCACCTATCAACACTTGGTCTGTGCCATGTCGGGGCCAATGCCTTGCCAAAGGAGCTGGCAGTTGCCAGTGGTGTTAATAGCCACTATTAAACTACTGCGGGCAGGTTAGCAGCACAGTCCCTGGAGGATGCATAATTACTGAGAGTTGGCCGTGTTGCTCAGTGCACTGAGTGGTTTCACACTTCAGTTTGCCATAAATAAAGAACAGCTGATATGCACTGAAAGGCAGGGTGGAAAATTATCCAGCTGAGAACGTTGGACTGTTGGGTCAAAACTTTTGTGTTTCTAACTTAAAAAGAACAAAGAAAAGAGTGTTATGACGAGGTTTTATGATGATGTGCATTTGAATCACACATTACAAAATGCATGCAAAGCCTCATACTTGAAAAATGACAAACAAAGAAATTGATTGTGCTTGGTTGTTTAAAACAAAAAAAACATGCATCTCATGTAAGCTCTGGGGTTGATGACACCATCCTTAAGTGACATAATGGCAGTTACAGGTATGACCGTTCAACATCAGCAATACACACATAGTATCCCTAAAAACATTTGTTTTTTTGGTACTTCACCACGCAGCTGTTATATCAACTTAAAAACAATAGTAATAAAAAGAACCTTTAAAAAATACATACAAAGTTTCTAGATAACTGTTTTATAAATGTGAGTGTAGGTGTGTGTGCTCATGTTAGTATGTGTGTGCAGTTTTACTGTGTGTGTCCCTTCTGGATTTGGGCAAATGAGAACTACGCAGTGTACCTGCCTGTGTACACTATAACTGCCTGTGTGTACTAGACCATCTATTCACTCTCTGTGTCTCTATCCCTCCATAAAGTTATCTCTCAGCGAGGCACCCACAAACCTTGCCTGGAGCTGAGGGTCCTTTGGGACCTCCACTGGTTAGCTATAAATAGACCATGAGCTGGCTAGCTCATAAATACCTGTGCTCCAGTAGAATGATGACATCTCCTGTCTGGCCTACAACCCACACACAGGCCACACAAACACCTCAAAATAACGACAGAGACAAAGACATTCTCATTCAGCGTTACCTTATGCAAATTACGCTGGGAGTCATTCGAGCTCTCAGACATACAGAGGCTGTCTACAGGTGCATAAATTATTTCTGTGTTCAATAACAGCAAGTTAACTTACAAAAAAACTTTGTTAAAGCTATTTTGTGGCTCTTTAAATATTCATAATTTTGGCTGGTTGGGTGAATTTGAGGGATTTTGAGAGTCATGCCATGAAGATGGTAAATGAACTTCACTATAGCGCTTCTAGTCTTCTGACCACTCAAAGTGCTTCTACACTACATGCCACATTCACCAATTCAAACACACATTCATACACTTATGGCAAAGAAGTGTGTGCAATTTTCCAACTATAATAACCCCTTTAATATCCACACTCTGAACTCAGGATCAATTTTGAGGTTCAGTGTATTGCCCAAGGACACTTTCACAAGTCGACTGCAGGAGCTGGGATCAAACCACCGACCTTGCAATAATCTTATCTACCGCTGAACCACAGCCACCCCAGTGCAAGAGATGTTTAACTTGGAGATATTTGAGTATGCTGTGATGGTAAATCTTACTAACCATGTTGTTTTTGCAGGACCCTGGTTTGTGTTGCGTTGAAAGATAAATGAAACATTTTAGTATTCAGTAGAGCACCAGTGGTTAAACAACGGCAGAAAAAAAGCCTAACTCCTAAAAACAAACAAAACCTTTTAATTGTGAGCTCCCTACATACCCATTCTGTTAAACAGTGAGTCTTGTTAAGAGACAAACAGCAGCATTTGATGAACAGAGACTTGTGTTCAAATTGATTTGGTGAGTGTATCAGTGAGGATTGCACACTGTCATTTAGTGGTGTAAACAAAGTGTTGGGATGATATGCTGTGAAATGGAAATCTATCCATGGCTGAGGACATCTCACAGGCATGACAGGACTGTCAACAGGTCTCCACACTTAACCAAGATCAAACATTCGACAATACCAATTAGCACTTAAGTAGTGCTGTTGTGTTATGAGGTGTGAGAACGTGGCATTTTTAGCCAACAGGAGTTTTCAATAAGCTCTCAGAGGCTAGACACCTAAAGTGACATTAGTGACGAGCCTGCAATCAATGTTGCTTGATAACCATTAAAAGATCCTTTATCATATGAATACTTCTTTTTTTATATACATTGCACATTTATTGTATAGATAGAACAGTCACAGAGTCAGATAGGTGAGAGTAAATGACATGTAGGAGCCACAGGTCGGATTTGAGCCCGTCTGGAGGACCACACGGGGTGCACACACTTAACCAATAACTTTACAGTCCTGTAAAAACTACACCCATTTCACCCTACTCAGCTGAAGTCTGCTGGAGCTATACTGAGAATAACCTTAAGTCCTCAAACTCGGTCGAAGAATACAGATGGCAGAGGGGTGAAATCCCTCCTTTGTGAGTCAGAAGAAAGACAAAAAGAGCCCTGTCCAAATGTCAAATAACATCCAGTCTTTGTCCTTCCACACAGTCCTCAGACGTATGCAGGCTGCTAGCAGCCTTTACCGTGTTTCAGACTGCAAATTGATGTCACTGATTTGCTTGATCACAAATGGCTTTTGATGAAAAGGCTATTTTTGTTAAGTGTTTAAAGTATAAAGTTGATCTTCAGCTTAAAGCTGAGATTCAATCAAATTAATGAATAATTATCAAAGGAACACCTTCCAGGCTCCCCTAAAATTAATGTCTCGAAATGTAAGCGGAAAGGACTTTTGTCTAATTACCTTTTACTACAAGCAGTGGTGTAGTGCATGCTGTACGCAGATATACGGAGTACACCCACTTATTTTTCGGTCTTCATGGGGTATATGCACTTCCAAAACCCCTCTGAATCCCACCAATAATTGATTGACAATATTCAGTATGCAGCATTTATGATGAAGGGATTACCCTCCCTAATCTGTTTCTAACTAGTACACACTAACTTAATATGCAGGAGTAGTCTCACATGTCACTGTTTATAACAGAGGCCGTTTATTCCCCGCTGGACGGGCCACTTAAAAAACAGTTGCAGGAAAAACTAAGAGAACAGTATACCCACTTATTAAGACACCACTACACCACTGACTAAAAATAGCAGCATGTCTTACACTGTATATCTGTCTCCATATATGAAGGAAAATATAAGAACTCATCTCTCATGAAAAAAATGATAAATTGAATTATCTGTCACAACCCCAGCCTGCATGTTGAAAATGATTGTCCTGATAATACTGATTCACATGCACAAATGGTGAAACCTCTAAAAACACCGTGGCTGGCAAAAGTTGCAGAGTCAACATTTTTTTCGGCTGCTCTGTATCAGCTGATTGATTGACAGCACACTGCTGAACTCTTTGTATTCCTCCTTCATCCAAAGCGGTGTTGGTGATATTGCTGCTCTGTGGGGGGCACCAGAGAGAGTAAAAGCTTTGATCAGCCATCCACATAAATCCATGCAAAGGGTTGCATTATTTTCATGATGATTTCACAGCCAGACTCCTTTGAGACCCGCAGTCTCTAAGTGTAACAGCCCAGATTTCTTCTCCATGCTTGTGGCTGCCTTCAAACTTTCAAACATCCAGCAGTGTCTCAGTGAGATGCATTGACCAACTTAAATTTACATGTGGTGCTTTCATTCGACTCAGGGGGGATTTGCTCTTATGATTTTCCCTGGCTGAATCTCTCCGTCAAGAAAAACAATCCCAAAATTGTCAGAAGTATGAAACAAAGACATCATCTTCCTTTTTCCTGGGTATAAGCGATCTCCTGCACAGGGTTATTCTACAAGAGCTCAAGGAATCAGGTTAGCGAATAAGATTTTTGAATGTTCATTATAATAAATATAACATTAACTTCACAAGAGAGGGAAAAGGGGGGGAAGCAAAGATAATTGAACGAGATGTATTGATGGGGAAAAAAGGCTTGTTCCAACCTGGCAGTGAGAGAGTATAGAGCTTTGTTAATAACTGTCTGTGATCCCAGCTGGGTTGATACGAGGGATTGTCTGCTATGTTGCTCGGAGAGAAAGCACAAAGGCGAGTCAAGCAAAAGGTGATTGGTTTCTTTGTTCTTCTAACAGCTGACGTCTCGTCCGTTTATTTTTTATTTCTTTTGCCAAATCCCCAATCTCTGGCGTTTGATTGTGTTTAGAAGCCTCGAGCTTGACTAAAATATCTGTGTGTAATGCTTTAGGGTCTTGTCCAAAGCCTTCCAATCTATCACATTTGTACTGCGCCTGAGCAGGACATTAAGGATGAACTGGATCTCAATGGAAATTAGGAGGAAATTTGCAAAGATTAGAGCCTCTTTAGCAATGATTCAAACCCCAATGTGCAAAACAAGCAAAGCCTTGAAATATTTTGAAATAATCTAAGAGACAAATTGGGTTGCATCATTGAGCTATTAAGGTACCACTGAAACCTCAGCAGGTCCCTTTCGATGTGATCTCAGTTATTTTCAGCTTTACCATTCTGAGCTGCAGCGCTCTGTGGTAGACAACGACGGCAATCGGACCGCTGAGGTCCCAGACCAGTCAATATGAGAGACTAAAGTCTGATTCAAAGCAGGCATCAGCTCAATCATTCAATCTGTGGCGGAGAAAAACACAGAGTGAGCCTGTTATGTAGCATCTGTCTCTGAGTACAGGGAGTAGCATCGCTCTTATTGAACTGCGAGAACAATAAAATATAACCTGGGGGGCAGATCCCTCTGTGTCCTGCACAATCAATAAAGCTATTTTAAACCACATGGATGCTGCAGCTGCGTGTATGCACGTGGAGCTATGGCCTTACACACACAAAGATAATCTGTGGCCATTCCTCCACACAAACACTTATTGCCAGCTTATGCAACATAAATGCACATGGAGGAACACAGTAAGACATGCATTGGACAACTCACTGTTTCACACTGTACACAACATACACGCACCAGTATACCGCACAAAACAGTTGTCAGGCATGTGCATTTAACTGAATAATAAACGTAAAGTGCAAACAAACACAGACACACTCTCAATTAAAGAATGTGGTATTTTTCTAATCATAACCTCTAATTGTTTGTCCCTAAAATGCACTGCACAAAACGCACAGCAACTGCACAAAAACAAACTTGCACATTTGCACTCACACACGCTTCAGGCAGACAAGCACACGCGCTTTCTCTGTCACCCACTTAATGATTCAATCTGTGGCTGATGTGTCTGTCTGTGCTTGTGTGTATAGAGAATGTGTAATTAAAGCAGCCTCAGGGGTTGACACTTGCGCAACTGATTTCCGTAAAGCCTGTTTTTTCTTTTTTAATATCTGAGCCAGGGTTTGCACACAGAGATAAGTTGAGGAAATCTGTTCAACTTTTATGAGAAATACAACTTTAAACCTTGGGCTGGAGTCTGTCTCGGTGCATTTCTGTGGAAACAACCAGCTAAATACATCCGAATTTAAACTGACATAAATGAGAAATAAAAACAAGTTTCTATTCAGAAATGGTAGAAATGATATCCTATGTTATTTAACTAGAATGTGTGTCCTGTGCTTTGCTGTAAACAAAGACAAAAAACGTCACATTTGATGTTACAATTTTTGCGCATTAATATTTGTAGTGAATGACCATTTTTTTTCGATTAGCCAACTCAAACTGGCATATGGATACTCGTTTTAAGGTTGCATTTGGAAGTGTCTTACTTCTTACAGCAATATTAGTGCGGTATCCTTAAGTGGACACTGTCAAAGTCACAAAATGAGAAATAAGTTGGAAAGCAGTGCCAGAGAAATCATACTGTCAGGTATAGACTCACCTTGGTTGCAATGGCTGTAGCGAGAGAGAAAAATTCCAAGAAAGAGTGAAACGAGGAAAAATCTGTTTCCAAAACTCATGTCTGCTGCTACATCTATCCCCGGCTTTATCAGGTACTTCTAGCCGAGAGGTAACGGGGGTCAGAGAGAGTGCGACTGGATCCTCCACAAGCAGCGATCCGCTGGTCCTGGTCCTTACATTTGGTCCGGGTTGTAGAGAACTGCCGGCTGAGGGAACAAGAGGAGATCCATCTCTCACCTGGAGGCAGCGGTGGCGACTGCGCGGAGCGGAGAAATTTTGGGGGAAGCAGCAAAAAATATTAGAAGTTAAAGCAAATGTACAGACAGAGTAAGAAGCTTTAGCTCCAACAACTTTGTTAATTTCCCACGGACTTCAGTCGCCAATATTGCATTGTTTTGAAGCTGCACAAAAATATGTTTTTGTCAAAAGAAGTGCGTCCACTTGGCGCACGTAGTCGTGACAGGCTTAGGAATTCCTGGTGTTGGTTCGGCAGTGCGGCTTGAACTCTCAGCTCCTGTCTCCAGTCCGATCCGCTGCAGCAGAGAACGGGGGAGGTGGATGGAGAAATGATCGGGATGCAGCGGAGGAGAAAGTGAAGCGGCGGCTTCAGAGGGAAACTGTGCGCATCTGTGCAGGATGCTCGGCACTAGAGGGGGTTAGCTGACAAGGCAATGGCGTGTGTGCGTGTGTGTGTGTGTGTGTGTTTTCTCATTGGTTCAAGTGCAGGGCTTCCCAAGTTTTTCCTCAAGGACTTCAAAATGCATAAATAGAGCCGTGTCGTTCCGTGACTTTATTCTGAACAGGTAAAATCTCGTTTGGACATTCCCTTGTTTCATATTTTAGTGCTAATCATAATAAATAGTTATCACTTCTTGCACATGGTTTGGTGAATTAAATGATGCCTATTCGCATAGTACTCGCTGGTGACCCTGTGAATTGAATTAAATGAACCATAAAAACAGAACATTTACTGTAATATGTTGTTGCTCCTTAATTTGAGCCTCTTTCCAGCCCTTTAATAGGGAATTTAGAATTTACATTGAAGCAGTAAATCTGGACTTCGGCAGACTAATCTGGGGACAAATCTTTGGATACCCTTTCTAAGTGAATAATGGATATTAAATATATCATTATGTGTAAAACATTTGATTTCAATTTCATTGCAAGTCACCTAACTGACACATACCAAGGGACAATCACAATAACATCCTAACCCAATATTTTAAGGATGGATTTTCTATTTCCATCAAGCCCCATCAATCAGGCCTATGATAATATGCATCTGTAAACTGTTCTCAAACGCTGAACACAAGATGGTTATTTATTCCAGTTTTTTTTAAAGATGTATAAAGGTCACATTTTACAGATATTAACATTTGAATAACCATTATTGTGTAAAATCCATCATTCAGCATGTCCGACCATCAAACCTTGTCTCAGTAGAAAGGTAGCTTCAGATCCACCAATTAGCAGTGCAACAGTAAGCTTCTCTGCTTGCCAAGCCGCCAATGTCAGCCAAGATTAGAGAAGGTCTTCCTCTCATCTTCATGGACGTCTCATCGAGTGAGTAAGCAAACCCTCCCCAACCTGACCGGGTTAAACAAAGCAACGTTGCTGTGATGAGACCCAGTCAATCAGGACACAGGAACAGCTTCCTGTCAGCGTCGAGGAGGTAAATACATCAACATCACAATCCGTCAGCACCACTTAGCTCCCAGCCAATCACCAAACAATGCGGAAAAGCTGAGGACTGACTACTGACTTTGTGCGCTGTGATGTGCAAACATATTGGAGGACGATGGGTTGTAGAGAAGAATATATTGACCACAGTTTGCATCTGTTGTAGCTGGAGGGAGGCCGCACACTCTTCAGAAATGGATCAAGCTATTAATGTCACTGCACAGATGTATTACAGCTATAAATAGACAGATAAACATTACACTGGTGGCTACTGTATATTTTCTACTAGAAATTTTACATCAGCCACTAATGTATGCCTTTATACCTCAACAGTATTATATTTACTGTAATAATATGCATGGGATTTTTTAATTTCAATATATTTTCTTCATACCCTTTTTTTGTGATTTGTATACATTTTATACTAATATATCCGACTAATACTATTACTAAAGGTGCAAAACAGACAATAATGCATATGACTTGAATCATCTCACATCGGTGATCACTGAGAATTATGACCAAAGATTACGAACTGTTGAGAGTGCAAGACCTCTTTTTCCATCCCCCTGCGATGATCTGGTTTCTTTTGCTGTGATGTTGGTCAATGGTGTGTGACTGTAGTGTACAGGGGGCCTAAATGTGAGCTATGATTCCCCGTGTCCAGAGAGAACACGCTCTGTCCATCTGTACTCATCCCAAGCACAGAGCTGGAACGAGACCACATCAGCACAACTGACAGAGACAATGAGACTTTATAACACTAATGGTTTCACTAATGTTCTGTTCACAGTGAAGTGGCAGCCCATACAGAACTGCCCCGCTGTGGATGAAATCCAAATTGTCCTCAACTATAGAACATTTTCACCCCAAATGCCTTTAACACTGTTGATAGGGATCCTGCTTTGATGGGTTTAATACATCATATTGTTTAGTAGTGCATCATGACAGCAATGTTGTTGCTGGCTGACTGGCTGGATGAATGAATGCATGGATAGGTCTGTGTTTCACAAGGAGATGGTAAATGGTAGATGGACTTGAGCTTGTGCTTTTCTTGTCTACTGACTGTTCAAAGCTCATACAAAGCACCACAGGTCACACCTGACAGTGAGCCCTACCCATTCAAACTCTAATGGCGTTAAATCAAAGCAGAAATTGTGTCATGAAAGTTAGATAAAAAACTGGTCAAGAACATACTCTTTGTGCCGTTCATTTCCAGAAGCATTTGTACAGAGCCAGAAAGAGGACTAGAGCAGACAAAAAGACTGAGATGGATAGAGACAAACTAACAGGCACAGACAGGTAGACATAAAGACAACAACAAAAATAACAAAAGAAAATAATACTGCAATAGTACTGCCCATAAAAGTGGTAGGATATGACGAAAGTTATCGAAATAAAACTCTAAAAATGACAGCATGTCTGTAACATCAAGCAGTCCTCAACAGTGAACCACCAGAAACTGTGAGAAAAAGGTGCAGACAATTCCCAGACAGTCATGTTCGTCACATTCATGAAAGCATCAATACAGATGAAGATGACGAGATATGAGCCTGGTCATTCAAGTACCTGAGCAGTGTGAGCCTATAGCAACACAACTAAGGGGCTGGTCCAAGCCAGAGAAAACCCTAACTAGATGTTTTATCAGGAAAGTTTGAAGCCCATTCTTAGCGTACAGAGGGCGTCTGTCTCTTGGACCCCAGTGTGAATCCGAAGGAGAGGGAAGTCATAACTGAAAGCTTTGCCTGCCATATTACTTTGAGAGACTTTAAGTAGCACGAGTAGGCCTGCATTCCGAGAGTGCAATGTTCTAGTAGGGTATAAGGGCACTGTGAGCCCTACAAGACATGATGGTTATCCCTTAATTTTTCCTTAAGACCTATAAGCTAATGAAAAAAATTAGTTATCCAATTCTGTGGGTTCTACTAAAAGCTTGAAAAACGGACTCAAACTGTTTTTTTTTTGCTGTTCTCATCAGCATGTTGGCATAGCCATTGTGAGCCGGATCACCTATTACAAATTATTTTATTCTTTCCACTGAAACACATGGTGAATGTGAAGAGTTAGGACTTAAATGAAGATGTAGATGGCTGATGTTAATGAAAAGGAGAGATGACCTCCTGAGGGTGCGAGGCACAGCCAAGACCAGAGCATTTTCTCAAATTTATTTTAAAAGATCTCAAATTTTGCAATAATTCTTGGAACAAATCCGCTCAGGCACCAGTAAGAGTTTTACTTTGATGAGGTCGTAAGGCTTTTAATGAAGAGTCTGCGGTTTTTAATCACTTTTAAAGTGGGCATTATGGGATGAACTTTATTGCAAAAATACAACTCTGAGGGAATCCATTAACATTCTTACAGGACAACAGACTAATTGTCGATAAAAAGGCTGAAGAGTTGTATTGGACACATTTAAATGCCAGACTAAGTGGAACTCTTGAAGATTCAGATCAAGTTAAGATACAGTAGTAAACCGTCTGGGAAGCTGAGTAGTCTAAGGATAAAGAACAGAAGTGTAATGTTCGGCGCAGGCAAAATTAAAATTGAGAATCCTTGTTTTAATTAATCAATGCTCCATTTTAACAGTTTACAAAGAAACAAAGTTAAGTTAATTTGCTGATTCGATTTGTGAATTACCACTATATCATTCACTCAGACTCAACATGATTGAGTAGAGATAACATTTTGAGACTCAAAGGCTTTACGCCTCCACAGTACTCGTTTTCCAATTTTGATTATTGCATTGGCCTTGAGGGGACTCTCGTTTATCTATGTAAAGCTTCAGTCTGTTGCACAAGGCGAAGGTGACATTGAATATTTAAATAGCACAACAGAAAGTGGTGACAGAACAACAAAACACTTGCTCAAAAACAAACCGTGATTACAGTGCTTTCAAAATTGCCTGCAGCAATTTACAGTCTGCCTCGTCTTTCAATTTGTTTTTGAAATCAGGCTCAGCTTTTGATTTACATGATGTGTTTGAATGCGTCTGTCTGGTCTGTAGGTCTATAAACACATGCTCCTCATGCTGGAGCATGGTGGAGAGCATAAACCTTCACATGTATAGAGATGTGTGCATGCAACCCTATTGGGGGAAGTGAAGGGTTTCATTTTGGAAAGTGTAATGGAAAACAAGACAGACAAAAGCTCCCATGACATCAGGGTCAAAATGAAGCAGAGTTATGTCACATATAGGAACATAATAGTAAACTTACCCGTTTGAAATTACATTTTTCACAACTTTGAGGCAGCAGAAACCAGTTTAATAATTTGGTGACTCACACATAAACTGATCAAATAAAAACAAAGAGCACTTAAGCAGGCTGCAGCCAAGTTCATTTTAGGATTTGGTATTCTTTCAAGTCATCATTATGTACAGTATATGCTTGAAACATGCCTGAGTCATGTTCAAAGTGGGACTAAAATATAAATTCCCAACATTTTCTATCTGTGTTCCTACGCTTATCTTTTTGGCTTATGAGTTTGACTTTTTATTTATTAATAATAATAATGATAATAATAATAATAATAATAATAACTTTATGTATATAGCATTTATCTAAACAGGGTTACAAAGTTACAGAATGCATACAATGAAACAAAATAAAACATAGATTAAAAGTGCTTCACAAAATACACAGGATAAAACTTTGGGGAGTTTAAAAATTATGAATAAGAATGAATTCAATTAATTAAAGCAGGACATTAAAAAGGCCTTCCTATAAAAATATGTTTTAAGCAAAGATTTAAAAACAGGTACAGAGTTTGCCAGCCTAATGTCTTTTATTTCCAGAGCTTAGGGGCTCTGATTGAAGATGCCTGGTCGCCCTTGGTTACCAGCCTTGACCTAGGAAAAACTAATGAAGGTGCTCTTGCAGATCTGAGATCCCGGCCACTCTCCAGTTCCCAACACAAGTCTATAGACTGAGCTCCTGTTAGTCCAAGGTGTTTTACTGTCTTTTTAATTCATGTTTATTTGTATAGGGACAAGTATGTAGCAAGTAAACCGTTGCCACACTCTACAGCATTTATAGCCCAAGCTACTTTGCAATGCCCGTCCCTAGATGTCCCTTTAAAATACATAAAACTCAACAATAGATACACAACAGATATAAAACTGTACCAAACAAGCACAACGATAAACAAACAGAGCAGTACAGGATTCAAACTGTCTTATAATAAAACAAAGTAAAACAGGAAGAGCAAGATCATACATGACTACAAGACTGAGTCCTCTTTAAGAACTGTTTCACTTTCAGTTTAAAATGTGTAACTGTCTTATCTATAACTGGAGCCCTGGAGCAATTTCATCAAATACATTTTCCATTTTTTTATTTGAATGAGTTCGAAAATGACGTCCAGAGTTAAACCATTTAGTCAAATTCACTACCAGCAATGAGAACAAGTCTCAACAAACAGCCAGTTTGATTACCAGAATGTCTGTGTAAGGTCAAAGGTCAAAGGTATACCAAATGACAAGTGACTTTCTCAGTTTGTCTGTCCAGAGTTTGATTGTTCCTTTACTTTTAACAGTAATGGGTTAATATGCAGTCTAATAGTGTTAACACACATCATAAAATAACTTCTGGTGCATGCTGAACTGTTTAAAGTGAAGTCATATTTTCTAATGTTTCTGTCCTTGTTAGGACATTTGGTGCTCATAAAGAATAGAAGTACAAGAGCAAAAACTCTCCTTCAGGCCAATTCTTCCCAGAATGACTTGTAGTGTCTATCTTACTACACACAGACATGCACACTTTCACACACTTTCACACACACACACACTTGTGCTACACCACTGCGGTTGTTCACCTCCCTGGCTGCCTAATGGGCCATAGGCTCTAATCTGGATGGTCGCGGTGCTCAGGAGAATGAGCAGAGCAAATAGAGAGAGCAGCTCATCAGGCCTGAGAGCCGCTGTGTCGCTAACCCCAGCTGTTAAAGAGACATCCAGACATCGTTCAGAGATGAGGGAAGGAAACGGGACGCCGTCACAGGCGATGGTAATTTCCAGGGACTGACAGCAGATATAGCTTCTAATAAAACCCCTTTTTTTCCAACCATAATAATGTCCCCTCAGCTATTCAAGAGGCTTTGTTTTTCCTCTCTGTCTGGATGCTCTATTGTTTTATGACTATATTCATTACTAGTTTAAAAACTGTAAGATTTATAACACAACACAGGTATGTTTAAAGAATAATCAGAAAGGGAAAAATGATGAATATGTACGTAAATACTTTTTGACAATTGTGAGTGCATAATTAGCTGTGGTCGTACAAATACACTGCTGAATGTAAAATACTTTTCTAATGTTTTTCTCTACTGTCCAGACTTAAAATAAGAAGGTTTTCATAACATAAAAAGTCCTTGAGTACTCCATTGTACAGTCATTTGCATAATCTCCCCTAATCCCTGCACAGTTTTGTTCATTAAAGGAGTTTTGAAAGGTATCTGGAATTGCACCCATCTCTGTTCTCTGTTCTCCGTTGTTTCAAAATGTGATTTTTTTCAAGTGGAAACAGAGCATAATGTGCTCTACCAGCTGAGTGCCATCAGCAAACCACTTGTCTGGCAGAGAAAGCTTATTATTCAACAAAACAATGTATGGTACTCGGCCAATCCTGTTCGCAGTACAAATACAAACTGAATTCCAAATGGATGTGAGGGTATTGATAATAAGCATGAAGTGCAATAAACATCATTATCACCCAGAGCACCTTTCACAGTGTTTTCTGTTACTGTTCTGACTGGTTCAATAATTGCACTAAGCAGTGATGCAAGGTGGCATTCAGCAACTCGACTGTTCCTGAAACCTTCTTCACCCCCCCAACCTCAGTCCTCCGGATTTCCATTTGTAATTGACAAATGGATGGATTAATGGTGTATAAAATGACCCATCCATCACAGAGGCTAAATGGGGTGACACAGCACTACTCTCAGGCAGCTCTTCTTAGAGCCTGCTTCTCCTGACCTGACCTCTGCGAAACTGGATACAGTAGTGGTTAAATTCCATTTTTGCTGCTCTAAAGGAACTCCATCAGGTAAAAAAAAGAGACACATTTCATCTGCTGTTAAACAAAAAACAAATGTTTTAGGCTACTATATGGAACTTGACTAGTGATAAAATTCCAATTCTTGTCTTTAAAATGCTTGTAAATAATTTATGTGGTGGAACTACATGAAATAAGATGAAGAATACAATGAATAAGGGGAATTTTGGTATTGAGGATTGGCCAAGGTTGTAAGAGATAGTCTTGTAATATTTTGTGTTTTTGTAGTTATAGGACAAATAAAAAAGTTCAGTCCAACATCTGAACACCTGAGGCATCATAACATTTCTATTACATGACCTTGTCACACACACTGCCACTATCTTAACTAGATGAATATAAAAACCCTCTATATTAACAAAGTATTAAAACAATGAATTACCAGATGAAAAACAAAGTATACCTTCCATTTTGGAAATTACACATCAGATGAATTTATTTTTTTTAGAGGGGAAGAAGTCAATACAATAACATGGTCACGCTTCTGTAAAGTGTGACAAATACAAAATAATGACTCAATCAATTTGTATTGGTGTTTTAAAAAAAAAAAGCAATCAGGATAGAAGGATGGTATAAATATCTCTACATCAGCCATGTCACACAGAGATTTGATGGATCCTGGGAGAATTGTGTGTCCTTTTAAGATGCCTGTCTGTTCCCATAATCCTCCTTTTGAGCAAAATTCCAATAACCCGAGGGATCAGACGGACCCATCCAACTCAGTTAAATCTATGGCGTCAGCGAAACAAACAATGACAAGGCAAAAATCCTGTGTTGGCGATGGACAGGTGCTGGATTGTGTGCGTGTACGGACACAGTGTGTCCAAGCATCCACTAATGGTGCCAACATGCCTGTGTGTGTATATGTGTGTGTAAATTCCTATGCTGCTGTCTCTCTCTTTCCCCACACCTGGACTGAAAGGATCATATCATCTCTGACAAGTATGCATACAATCATCAAATAATTATAACCATGCATCTTACAGAATGTCATCACTATTCATAGTTATCACATGACGTATGGAAGAGCCCATCTGTTGGGCAAGAAAGGCTTCCTATGACTGACGCTATGGTGAAATTGCCAGTCACAGTTACCACCTATTTTTTTTTTATCCCATTTTATTTAAGATTTGAAAAAAAAAAGACATTTGATCATTAATTGGATGCACTAACCCACGAAGAGAAAAGCCCAGGTTGTAATTCTATAGAATCAAATCTAAGAAAGAAAACTCAGAGCAGGAGATTGTGGATTAATGTAATTGGATGCTCTACCGTGTCGGTTTAGGTTTTGGGGTGGCTGTGGCTCAGTTGGTAGAGTCAGTCGTCTCTCAACCAGAAGGTTGGAGGTTTGATCCCCAGCTCTGGCAGCTACATGTCCAATGTCTCCTTGGGCAAGACACATAACCCTGAACGCTTTGAGTAGTCAGAAGACTAGAAAGTGGTTTTTGTTTCCCCACAAATAACGATCAATGTCTACCAAAAAGTACAATTTTAAGGAACATGTTTTACTTTTTTTTTTTTTTTTTTTTTTTTTGCAGAAGTGGTCGTTGAGGCCTTGCTCTCTGCGACATCACAGCCTGTTTGTCCTTACATAACCATGTCAGTGAACGTATTTCCTTCTATTGTTGCATGTTTTCTTACATAAACACCTTTCAATGCTCTCTTTAAGAATAACAAGTATGCCCAAGCATGACATCTTTCTTTATCTGAAAGACTTTAAGAAGGACTTTGAAAAGCTGACACTTTTGACGTGGAAACAATTTATCTCAGTTAAAATATGGAAGATTCCAAATGATGTGGGTTATTCAAGGATAGGGCTATTTCAGAGGAGGGAGAGAAGCAGTCAGACTTGAAGAGCTGTCTCATTAGGCTAATATTTCATGTGTGTGGAAAACAAAGTACTTGTACGTAACTTCACTGGGAAGGAAGATCAACATCAGACCACATGAAGCCTTTAAAGTCACTTTAAGTACACCTCTCACCAGGGGACCGGTAATTGTGAGGAGACGCAGAATTTCCCGAATGACCTTTGAGTTTGAGTTATTTTGATAAGAGGATTACTCATAGTGTCTTTCTTTCAATGTTTGGGAAATGTTGTCCTCAAAGGAAAGTATCTGATTCTAAACTTGAAATAATTTGTTTACTTTCTAAAAAAAAAAAGAAACGCGTTAGAGGACTCTTACTTTTTGACGAGTGTTGAGAAAAACTGAGTAATGCAGCACAAGTGGTAAGATTATAAAAAACAAGTTCAGAGGTATTATCTACTAAATTCTTGGAAAAAAAAGTAAGAGCCAACTCACTGCATTTCTACTTTTCTTTCTGTATTTACACTTCCAACACTTTGAGTCTGCCCATGAAACACATCATTAGCAAAGAGAAGTCAGAAAAGATGGTTCACACTTTATATTAATCAAATGTCAGAAAAAAGGAGGAAATAACTTATATATTCTTAGGAATGATAAATCACTTACATTTGAAGGTAAAAGTAAAAACTGTTTAATGTGTACACAAAACACACAGTACAACCAGAGATTTAACTTTCATCAAATTATCTGAATGCATCTGACATTAGCTAATATCAATTTAAATTAAAAAAAAAAACCTCAGTACACAAGGATTCCTTATTTCATTATTTTATAGTTTTTTTTCAAGGCAATATTAATAGATTTCCACACTGGGGCTCTTTGTCCTTTATCAGGTTCAGGTTCAGGTGACTTTATTTGGACCCCTAGGTAGATTTATTTGCAGCCAGCAAGATCCACATCCATTATGACACACAGATAACAGATGTAACAATGAACACCACATTAGAGAGAGAGAGAGAGAGAGCTATTGAACCGACTAAAGGCTAAAAAATTGTTAACAAATGATAGAAGTATGTACGTTTCCTCCAATCAGGGCATAAGGGAGAGAGAAATCTCAACCAATAAGGTCAATTAAAAACAAAAAATAAATAATTTCTTCAGGCAGAGTAAAAATAAGTTTTGGCCATAAAAAAATAAATAAAAGTGTATGGATACAGCTTGATCAGTTCATCGATAGCAGCAGGAATCAAACTGTTTTTGTATGGCTTTGTTCTTCACCTTCATGTGAATGTCTCATATGTTCTTTTGTAAAGCGTCTCGATATAACACTTGTTATGAATTTGTTCTATACAAATAATGATTGATTGATTTGTTGATTGATGTGTCTTGGCATGCTCTCCAAGTCCTTCACATTGCTACTGGGGGAAGTAATGCCACTGTAGGCGCACTAATTCATGCAGGTTGGCTTTATTCAGTGGCTTGTAACCATCCATTCCTTTTAATCACATGAATCAGCTGTGTTGAAATCCAACATGAATGATTGATTGATTAAGGCATCATGCCCTCCAACTGATAAAGCGCCACAATCCAGAAGGTCTAGATATGTTTTAAAGTCTTGACTCAGTTATTCAGCCTCTGTATCTCTTTACAAAGGCAGAAGCGTAACAATGCTGGCAGAGTGTTAACATCTGGGCACCAACACTGCATACTTAATCTGTTATCAGTCCGACTTATTACCATGCTTTTGTCCAATGTACAACTTCTGTTTCCTATTCCCCCCTGCTTAGTGACTGAACAAGAGAGTGAATAATTGGCTTGAGCTTCATGTTAGCATTTTAGCAGCTGACATGCTAATTGCATCCTTTCTGAAAGAGTACAGAGAAGAGACTAGCTACTCAGAAAGCTGCTGCCTTATTTAGGACCTCTTCACTTGCCTCAAGACGGGCTCTCCGTCAGCAGCTGTCACACCATAATCACACTCACACAGCTGCACACAAACACACACACAGACGGAGACAAACAGAGAAATGCAAATACAACCCAGTAGTAGCACCAATCAAACTTATTTTTTTTTTTTGGAAATTCGAAGCTAATTTTGGTGTTTTTGTTTGAACAACATGCTGTCAGATAATACAACATCAGCTTCATCCACTGTGGGGTTTTTCATCTAATTTCTAACCTTGTGAAGCGCTCTCTAGTTTTTAGAAAAAGATAGCGCAGTGCCAGGGACAGTTGCTAAGCCCAAGGCAAATTCCTATAATTAGCACCATAATAGATAACCACAGTCTGTACTCTTCATTTCTCCAGACCCTAAGGCTGTAGTGATGAAGCTGTTACCACTTCAATTACACCAGCGATAACACAAAGCAGTCTTTTATAACTTCCATCCAACACTGTGGGCTTTTTTCATGCTTAACAGGACTCTGTGTAATGTGGCTTTTACCTAGAATTTTACTGAGAATCAATACATAATTGTTTCTTTTGTATTAGTGACCAATGTACATGGTTTGCGCTGGTTTTGTCTTTTGCCATTTAACAATCAATTTGCAGCTAAAGTGGCATTCGTCCTCTCCAGGAAACCAGGATGTGAAAAGCTCAGATTGAGGAGGGTCAATGCATTATAACGTCTCTCTGACATGCGAGCAGTGCTTGACCTTGGAATGACAGTGTTGTCAAACACCTCACATCAGTTGCTTAGTCTGATCCTTGCAGTTATCAGAAAGAGCAGCACATTCTAAAGTGATGAGTTTGATTTGTTCCAGAGCAGCAGGCTTCCCCCGGTACTACAGAGTCACATAATATATCTCCAATGGCTTCACTACTTGAGAAAGGCAAATATGCAAACTTGACCTTTTCTCCATGACAGAGCTGATTAATTGGAGGTTTGCATGGATAGGTTTGATGAAAACCAAACAATCCTAGATTTGTGATGGCTAGCATTTTGTTAACTGAAAGCATAACTGTAAGAGGGGGACATATTTTATGCTTATAGAATAATGTATATTTGGTGATATTTACTCAAAGCCTCTGTACACCTGTATTTTTAATTTTGCTGGCTGTTTAGCACCAGACAGGCTTTAAATATGTGGAGCTATGGTGAAAATGTATGATGTAATAAATTCTAAGCAGCAACACGTATGATAACTGAAGAAAACAAGTCCTTGGTTTCTTCAAAATTAGAGATCTAATCAAGTTCTTTATTACTGACACCTGTGTGGATACATAAAGGCTTTAAGATACATATTAGAAATGCAAAAAAAAAAAAATTGTCTTAGGGTGGTGGCCTAGTGGTGAGTGTGAGTGCCCCATGTACAGAGGCTATGGTCCTGAGGGCAGCCTGGGTTCCAATCCAACCATGTTCTATGTCACCCCCCCACCCACCTCACTCTGCCCGATTTCTGACTCTATCAACTTTCCTGTCTCTAAATGAAGTCATAAAACCTTAAAATAATGCAGTCTTACAGAAATTCCCGTCTGTCCCAACTTCTCTTATGTCTGAATATATAAACATGAGATGATTCTGGGACAGAGTTTTTTCAGAAAAAAAAACAATAACAAAATAAACATTAGTAGTAAAAATATTGTATATCATTTCGAGTAGTTTTTAATTTTAAGAGCATATGAAGACAAATTACAGTAATTGAGAGGAAGGTATAATTCCTTTCACTGCCTAACCTGATTCATCAAAATGCTCTTTATATCTGTATGTTTTCCTGGCCTGTTGAAGAGCTCTAAATGCTGAGCTATGGAATGAGCTGGCTCTTATGATTTCACTTCCCAAGCAACCATAAGGATCCAGAGTTTCTTTTTTAAATCCCAAACACCCAGACAGGGTCAATCTCCTACTGCTTGACTTGCTAGGTGAGTTGTTGCTGATGCTGCTCTTGTGCTCTTAATATACATTTAATTCATTTGCTAATCTAAGAAACAATGTTTATGTAAAGTACATTTAAAAAAATAAATTCAACCTTTACAATTCAAGCTGATGTCAGCTAAAACCCCAATATGGGTTTAGATAGCAATAATTTAACATGTGCTGTATGACATTTTAAAGTGTTAAAATAAGAAACCAAACTTCATGTACAATACATTAAAACACACATTACCACATGTATGTGTGTATCTTTCAATTCAAAGGTGGTTTAGTTCAGCAAGCCCAACGCATAAATCTCCATCCACATCACAGTGTTTGACTGTTGTTTGTTAAAATTAAATGGTCTGACATTATTGGTTATGTTGATATAAAAGCCTATCAAAATGAATGTTGATATGATGCATACAATTGAACTTCAGATGTAATTTAATGAATCAAAATCCCCCCACAAACACTTCATAAAATAATAAGCCCCTGTGACAGCCAAGAAAAACATACACTGAATAATGCCACTTATCGCACTGAAGGTTGAAATTAAAAGGATTGTTTTATATTCAGACCAATATGCTATTATTTTACAAAGCCTGGCAAGAATGCTGGATTTTCAGTCACACGTAATTGAATAATTTACACTATTGTGTTTTTCTTTTAAAAAGGTTACATTAAATTAATGTAAATCTCTCTTAACATGTTTACTATAGTAACTATAAATACTATGCATTACAACTCAAACAAAAAGGGAAGAAAATATTAGCATACCTGCCTCTCTTTAGTCAAGAGCAGGTATTTTCAATTGGGCTAAAATACTGAGCCAGAAAAGAACGCATTAGCCTTTAAACCACAACAGAGAGAAATTAAATGTGTAAGCCGTTTAATAAATGTAAAAAAAAATAGGATGGTTTTCAAAAAAACCTCTAATAACACAGTCAGATAAATGAATGCTCTGCTAGAAGTTAAAAGGTTTCATTTATGTCCATTTAAAAAGGAAATTCAAGCTGCTTCCTGCATTAATGTATTCTGTTATTAGGAAAGTATTGTAAGCTGTTGTCACTGTAGCATTTATCTAAGGAAAGCAATTAGCCTGGCAAAGAAAGGAGGAAATCTTTCCAGTTTTTATTGACCCAGAATGCCATCAACTGTGCGTGTATGTGTGTGTGTCTGTGTTTCTATTCACACACACACACACACACACTTCCATTGATGTCATTCTGTGCAAGCTGGTTGGTCCGGATCATTTTCAAGCTCACATTAACAGGTCTGTGTTTTGTAGCCAGGATTCAGTATGTTAACGCCAGAAGCCATTCTCTCTCACTATAATTCTGTGTGTGTGTATGTGTGTGTGTGTGTGTATGTGTTTGTGTGGATTAAAGTAAGTGTGCTGCTTGGTCTAATTGTGTGTCTGTATGAATGAAAAGGCCATATCAACAATGTTGGACTCAGCTGACAATCATCTGGTGCAGTGGACCAAAGGCAGGTGTTGAGATGACCTCAACTGTCCTTGTGAGGAGCAGACTCGCAGCAACTTTTCTCTCACAGAGAAACACAATGAATAATAAATAACTTGCTGTCAACATTTTGGAAGTCTTTAAAAAGTTTATTTTGATAATACCACCACTTTCAAAGCTTTGGGAAGTAAAAATATTTGTGACAAGCAAAGCAAAACTATGAGGTTGTGTCTTTTTGTCAGCTATCATTGGACACATTTCAGAGTCAATTCATGTCAACCAAATTATTCAAATTCATAGACTATGTTTACATAAAAGCCCCTATGCTCAGAGTCCTTCATGGTATCTGAAGGATTTGTTTTGAGCCTATCTGAGTACGCAGCAGCTAAGGCGGGGCAGTTCAGTGAAGGCGCTTACGAAGAAGATCCATCAACATGTGCTGTCGAGCTGGCACAAAGTTATTTATTCAACTACAGTAACATCATTTGAATAATTATTAACATTTATATACTCTTAAGTGTAGATACTTTTGTATGTCTTTTATATTCTTTATAATTCCATGTAAAAAGAATGATGTGAGACAAACAGCCACTCATTAAAAATGATAAATATAATGTTCCCATCAATACAAGAGAGTTGAAGTTTAGGGGTTGCTTTGCTATCCTAGTTAGAGCTAAAAATCTGTTCTCGTAATACACATTTGTTTATCATTGGCTTTTTAGTAATAATTTGGCTTTTAGTAGTTAATGAAAAATCATCACATCACAATTTTAACAGTCCTAGATACATTCAGATCTTTTTTAGACCAACAGTCCAAAACAGAGTCCATTTACATTTATTTAAATCTGCAGAATTTCACATTGAAAAAGATTCAACCAGAGACGATGGAGCTTTGGAATTTCTTGGCTGAAAATGGCTGAAATAACTAATTGTGTGTCTACAGTATAAGTTCTCAGTTTACTTTAAGTTAACCGACTTATTGATAAACCTACAAATAAGCTGAGTGCTTATTGGCCATGATACAATAATTCCCCTTTAGTTTAATATAGCATCATGCTGTTACTCTATGAAACTGAGCAGCAAACCATCATCATGTGGTTTTCACATAAACTATAAATCCTCCTTTGTTACCATTTGACAATGAAAAACTGTTAAGTGTATTACAATTGTTTATATATTCAACCTCAGAATGTGTTTCATTGACCTTTCAAACAGTGGATTTTTTTTTAGCTTTAAACCTCTATTAATACCAGTAGATGAATATTCAATCCCCTTAGAAAGGGAAAAAGCTTTTACCATATAAAACATCGCTTTTTCACTTTAAGTTTTGTTATGCTCTTAAGCTAATGCTGGGCTGTTAAAACCCTGTCAGATTCTCTTTCTCCCCAATCACAGACAATGGATCATATTATTATGGGGCATAACATCATCACACAGCAACGACACAATATTGTTCACTTCCCTCATTGCAGGCTGTGTCTGTGTGTGGTAGCATGACTGATTTTGCCATTAGAAGCTCCTAATGATCATTTTACGCTCGTATTACCATAACTGTCTGTGGCAGGCACTGTTATCATCAGATTCTACATTATGCATTACTCTTTTTTTCTCTCTCTCTCTTATTACCACACCAGCTTATGTGTTCAAGGCGTTTGAGCTGACCATTCCAACAAACACTTAGTCCTTGATATCCACAGCAGCTTAGTTGTAATAACTGTTGTCTTAAAGGGTTCGGAGTAAATTACTTCCTTAGTACTTAATGAAGGCTGAAAGTGAGACCGAGTGACATATTAGCAAATGTTAATTGCAATATGTCAAAGGGCATAACATGTAAAAGAGTGCAAATAGGGGGCAGGTTAACAGGGCTGCTTTCTAATCGGACACAGTCTAGACCAGCTTAAAGGGAGGAATTTTGCCTTATAATAAAAGGGTAATAGCAGCATCTTGCACTTTAGGAATCATGGCTTTGGTTTGTTTGGAACCTTTATTGTAAGATGGATTTGTATATATATCAACATGACAATTTCTTATGAATTGATTATTGGTTGAGGAGAGAAAAGTCTTATTTGGTTTTACCCACACTAATACAGGTATCTCACTGACATCAACATGATGCCAACTAAAGCAACGTTTTGTTCAGGAAACACTAAGGATCTATAAGATGTAAAACATAATATTTTTTTGATACATATCATCTTTGTACATTATGAAGTTATTTTTTCTTTTTTCTAAGTGATCTTTTTTGTCTTGGTTAAGTGTGTTTTCCCATTTATGCAGACAGAGAAAGTTAAAGACAGTGTAAGGGAAGAGGACAGCCTGCTCCTCCTCCTCCTCTCTTCCTTCCGTGACTATCACAAGGATTCAGAGCTGACTCTAATTCAACAGGACTGTCATAGCTCATGAAAAAATCATGTCGTATAATCAAATCGGAGTAAAAACCCTGCGCTGGGCCTCACGGGAGTCTCCGCGCGCCCTGAATATTTCATGTAATGGAGGCTCTCACCACCATGGAAACTCTCAACAGTTCAGGATTGCGTGCAAATATTGACTGTAGTGTGCAGGACCAAGGGCCGGGAGAGGCCGACTGCGCAACCGAGCCTGAGTGAGTTTTATAAATAATGGTAATCACATGTGACACAACACACAGCAGGGGGGCTTGCGGCCAGTCTTCCCTTTATACTGGGTTGATGTTACTGAGTGCAGTGCTAGAGTTAAAACTGGGGAAGGCACAGCTGAGAGAGGAAGTGATGGCGGATGAGGAGGAGAGGGGAAAAAAAGTGCCCTGATGCATATGAATTGACAAATGTCTGTTTTGGCTGCTGAGAATAGAGCTCAATTGTAGGTCTGAAGAAACATCAAAACACAATTCAGGGCTGACATCCACTGGGCGGAGGAGAGAGGAGGGGGCTGATGTCGTACCCAGGCTGGAAGCACTGCACTGCGGCTAAGCTGCTGGCTTAGCAAGGCCTTCTCCCGAGGCTCTACACCAAGAGACATGTGGCATAGTGAAGATGAAGTTTTTTTTACCACTCATAGGAATGCAGAATTTTAGTTGTTTGGGCTAATGCAAGTAAATTGTTTACATAAAAGCCCCTATGCTCAATTCAGTTGAGCTTTACTGACATTAGACTGAAATATATGTTAACTGGTTTATAGTCAGCTAAGAGGCAGTGTGTTAACCTACCAAGAGGTTGCATTCCACAGTCAGAACATTTCAGTAATAATGTTTTATTAACATCATTTGGATTTCAATTTTTTTAATGTGGCCATACTGGATCAGTCTCTCAACATACAATGGAATATCATCTCTTGTTCAGTCCCATGTCTGTGTTGTTGGAAATAAACTGAACACATTTAATGAAGCAAATGCCTGAAAAACCACAGCACTTGTCACTGTGGAGCTACATTAGTTGTTTAGTTTGGCTAGCGTTAGCATTCACTAGCTCACGCTGACTTACTGAGTTGCGTGTATGCTAGCGCAAGTATGGTTCTCTCCTGCAGGTTCTGTTATATCTCAAACCAAGATGAAACGGCAACAAATATGTGCTGGGCACACATACACAGCACCCTCTGTTGGTCATTAACACTAGCTGTTGTTTTGACCTAACGTAGCTAGTTCAACAAACTTTATTGTGAAAAAAAGCCATGAAAGCTTTTTGTGCGCTTAAGTAAGGCGCAGTGGTTCTTTGTCAGTCAGTGGCCTCCCGTATTTACTACAAACATGACCAAATACACGTCAAAGATGTAAAATATGTGGTTGACGCAATCTATTTGTTATCCTGTTTCAGCTCCCAGCTTAGCTGGATTCTCTCAATGGAGTTTCAGGCTCCATTTCGCCTGCATTGATAGAGCTCTACCAACTCTACAACCCTCTAAGATAAAAGAGTAAAAGCGTCTTCAGATGTTAAGTTGTTATATTTTACATAATATCAGAACAATATCAAACATTTTCTTGACATATTCTTTGGATTGCTAGATGTATTTAAAAGGGAAAATGTGAAAATAATGAGACTTTTACAAAAAAAAGATTTGCATGCAAAGGAATCTATAGGTGTAGGTTAGGTAAGTTAGGTTGTGTTATTATGACAGCAAAAAGTTCCTCTTTATGCAGGAATAGCATATAGTTCAGCCCAAAGCTTGTTGTCTGCTGTAAGTGTGAATTTAAACTGAATGTAGCCTGGTTCTGGTGAGAGATAGGCCCAAAGTCAAATAACAGGTCAAGTCTCAAGTGAAGTATTACATCATTTGTTGGCAAGTTCAAGTCAAGCCTAAAATTTAACAGGCAAGTCTGAAGTCAACTTCAATGTGAGTCCAGATAGCTTCCCAAGTGAAGCCTAAAGTCATTCAAGACAAAGATCTCGTCTTTTAGAGCAAGTGTCAAGTTATGTCTTGTATTACAAAATTCGAGGTCAAGTAATGTTTTAATTTTGATCTTTATCATTGAGCCACATCAGGAGTGATCAAATAAGTGGAGCTATTCTTCAAGTAGTTTTAGTTTAAAACATAAGTCAACTAGTTAATTATACAAATTAAACTATTAAAATAAAAATATTTTTAAGGGCTTCAAAACATGGTTTGAATTCCAACATTATTCCTCATGTTTTCTCAATCAACTTTACCCAGGCTAGCATAGCAGATAAACTAGGTATGATAAGTTACACCTGATACACCTGATCTTACATTTCCAGCTTCAGACCTTTTTCCCATTGAATGCTGTTTGGCAACACCTCCACCCTATGAAGCCTCCATGACACACCTCAAACTCCCCTCCCCTCGCGTTTGCATGAAAGAGTTGGAACAAATGGAATTCACCTAATTTAGCACCATTAAGTAGAAGCCTCAGACAAAGTTTTCCTTGCCTGTGGCCTTGTTGTGTTAGCGGGCTAATGTTAGCACACTTTAGTTAGCCCGTTGCGTCACATTGCATTTTAATCGACACCAAATGAAAATGTATCTTAAAATGGTAAAGTGTCATCCAAATAAGCAGTGAGTAGACTATGTTCTTCTTTTCCCTAGTCCTTGACTAAAACAGCTTTTATATGCAAGGGGATGAGACGCCCAGCCCGTCCATGTAAACACAGCTCGGACAATAACACACCAAGGGGGACATAGTACAGTCATGACTCAGAGAGATATTTATATAGGATAATCTTGATTTCTGCTATATTTGTGTAAAATGTTGCACAAAATCTTTATTAAAAGTGAATTTATTGGCTGTTAACATTCTACCCATCTAACTAACCAATGGTACAACTATTTGGAGTCACTCATAAAGTACACATTATGATGCTCTTCTTTAAGTCTGAATGATGGTCTTTGAGTTTACAATACAATTTCTTTACTGTATTATCTACATAGCTAAAACCAATTATGTCCAAAACTTGGGTCAAATAATACCAAATAATTCCTTGCTTAAAATGTTTTATCTGTACAGGAAACCATGCAAAATTAATTGTATTATTAACTTGAGTTACATTTCCACACGAACAGTCAAAATGTGAAAAAATTGCATTTATAAAACATATTTTACAACTTGTAAGCCTGCAGCTTATAGAGCCTCATAAATTACTAATGGTCCATAAGGAACAAGCAGACGTGACATGAAAAAGTAGAGTTGAATCATGGGTCTTTATTAGATACAGCTCCCCTGGGGTATAGAGCCATTTTAATAGACGAATCCCATAATTTGACTTTTGGAAAGAAAGAGACCATGTGTTATCTTCATTTGTTCACGTGTTGGCAGGAAAGATTGGCACATGTAGGTACACATGTTAGGACACATATAACAACCACACGCGTTTACACATCGCTCAGAGGATAATCATTCTGCTCCAGACGTTACAAACATGGTTCAATGAAGTGCGGCTCAGACAGACAGTCTGAAAAGTAAACTGTATCTATGTGCTGGTAATGGTTGGGAGTGGTGCCGTTTGCATGTATTATCTGCACCTCTCAGACGTGGTAATTGAGGCTCAAAGCTGTTATGAGTCTGGGTGAGAGGCAAATAAATGCATCTCCTCACTGCTAATGCTGAAATCCGATCCTGTCTGCACATATTTACTGTGGGCTGCTTGGTGTCTGTGCCCGTAAGCCTGTGCATTATGCCTGATTCATCAATCGCCTGTTTATCTTGCCAAGCGAGTAAAGGGAAAAAAAAAAAAAAAAAACCTGCAGTAAATTCCCATTATTAGACGAAGTGTGATGAGAACAGGGGGGGAGAGGAGGCAGACAGCATGGCTTTGATACAGCAGCAGCCCCTCTGACAGCGGGTGTCGTTTGTAGGGGCAGATCATTAGCGGTATCACTCTGAAATGATGTTTTACGGTTTAGTGAGAGTTGATTTACTCTGATCAATGAGGGATCTGACTCTGGCGAGTAGAAACACAGTAAATTTTAACAACAGTGGTGTTATTAGCCTCATGGGTTCTGGACTGTGAGGCCAACAAAGAGTTTACGACAAGCTGCTTCACATTAGACCTTGGCGCAGATGGCTCAGGTTTTAAAACAGCAATCCTGGAGTGTCAAAACACCATCAAACAACCCAGAGTGAATATTTCTTGTAGGAATTGAAAACACATAATTTATGAACTGATTACTTAACCATCTCAGTACACACAAGTCATATTTGTATAGACATTTCTTTGTGTTTTGTACTTACAATTGTATTCAAAGCTCACCTGTCTTGAGTTTTCTACATGCACATGACTGTGTGATTTGTTAGTTAAAACTTCCCCCAAGTGATCTACACTGCTGGTAGGAGTTTGCCTCCTACTCGATTGCCCATTGGTATGCAGGTTTACCCAGAAGTAAAACGTTGAGAGGGTTCCGATGCAAACACAATCATCACACAGTCACTGCCAAAAAAAAACTTTGAAAGATTTCAGCTAATCAATATAACTCCTTGGTGTTAAAAACTAAGTGTTTTGACAGTAACTTCCAGTTCATGTCTCTTTCACTACAAATACATTTACAATCAGGTGATTAGAATTTTACCCATTTGAAAAGGACAAAAATCATGGACATTTTTTAAGGTAAGTGTATCATAACATGTAAAAGAGACTTACTTTAACACAAACAAGCAGCCTGTTTTTTCACAAGAGCCAAACAATGCAATGAAGATTTCAGAAGGTGTAAAATCAAATGCGGTCCCCCATGAGTTCCAGACAGCAGATTGATTTTCTAATTTCCACACAATTACTCACCCATCTTAAATGCAGAAGTAGATTTTTTTGTACCAAGACAGCAAAGGCAACTATGTTTTTAAAATACGGTAAAAGTACAAAGTTTTGGATAACAATGCCTAAATTAATCGACAGGTATACATTGATTATCAATTAATAAATAAGCTACTGCCTGGGTTTTACAGTAAGAGCATAATAATCCTGCATTATAGTTTTGGAAATGAGGCCTTCAAATGTAAAAAAAAAACTGGCTGAGAAGTGAAAAAAACACAGGCTCACACACTCTGCATGATTAATTATTAAGTACTGTCATGTCGATATACCAACCATACATCAGCTGAACTTTCTGGCTTTCAGCATAACAACCCATTCACAACTTTAACAGCATGATTTTATTAGAAAACCAAAGAGACAAGGATCTAAGAATCAATTATAGGATTGTTGCTTCTGTAACTACTGGCCTACCTGGTAGGCATATACATTCCCCGACTGCACCGTTTGAAGCATTTTATTACTACATAATGCTATGATGACGTCATTTTTTTGTGTGTAATAACGTCTGCTGTTAGCTTTCAACCTACTTTAATTTACACCCTCTATGGGTATGTCAATTATAGAAAAACATTTTTTTTCCTCAGGCCTCAGAGTGATGATGAAAGATTGTTGTTATTATGTAATGGTATTTAATGTTTCTTTAATTAAGCTTTAGATCTCATTGTCAGCAGGTGCTCTCGGTTTCTCTTGGAAATGTGGGTTTTTATTATTTCTATCAATAAATTTGGCAGATTTGCTAGATTTAACATCATTTCTTTGTCACCCTTGGAGACCAATAAAAGTCATTTACCAAAATTAATTTTTCAGTTTGACATGTATAATTAAATATTAGCATGGTTCCTCAGCAGGGAATGAAGGCAGTGCGAAGTATATTGGGTTACGTGCTCAAGCAAAAAACTTGCCACTCAATAACTTAACCTTTGTAGTATTTTCTAAGCCTCACTTTGTCTCTCATAATGGGATTAAGGAACAATCAAAACACGTGAAAGTTTCCTGGCAGTGGGAGAAGTTTCTGCCATCTCTCGTATTTCATGTTCACACCTCCAAAAAGCTGTCATAATTTGATCAGTTTTTAAGTTGACTGATGAATTTGATTGTAATATTTTCCCAGACTATAGACACAGTTTGAGCAGAAAAAAAAAATAAAAAAATGTATAAATAGAAGCCTTGTCTTAGCAAACCCAGTGTTTTATTTTTGATATTTATAAAAAAAACACAAGATGTGTAACGAATTCAAAACAGTTTGTGCAGCAGTTAAATTATACAAAGAATGTCAGACTGTCAGAGTAAGTTTGAGTCCAGGTTCAATTTGCGGAAGATTCTGTGATAGTCAGCCTCCCACAGGGACACAAGGTGGGCCATGGTCCTGTTCTGGACAGTTTCTGATGACTCCAACTTGCATGAGACAAAGGAGATGCTAATTGACTTTCGTAAAAATCTACATGTCACAGCACCAACTTTTATTAATGGCATAGCTGTAGAGCCAATGAGTCAGTATAAATACTTGGTTCCATCCTTGATGAAAAACTGACCTAGGATGTGAACACTGACGCCACCTGCAAAAAGGCCAGTGAGAGATTGTTCTTCTTAAGAAAGCTGAGGAGTTCTAATGTCGACAAATCTCTTGTAAAAATATTTAATTCATCTTTTATTGAGTCCATTTCAACTTTTGTGATGGTCTTTTGGTTTGGTAACCTCGGCCTCATCATTAACAAAAACTGGCTGGGAAATATAGTTCTGCTTTGCCCAAAGATTGTTGGCGTTGACTTGAATGATCTTGTACATATTTTTCAAATACGAGCCAGTTTAGACAAACAGATACCTGAGGTTGTTTGTCCCAGCTGTTGGGTTTCTAAATAAGCTGTAGGCATTGTTGCCAGTATACTTAAACTATGTACTGATGGTCTTTGTGTAATTTATCTCACTCACAGCCATTAGGATGACATCCATGCTAGTTAAGTTTTATGTCTATGTTAAGTCTATATTTAGGTCTTTGAGCTGTTTTTATGATATGTACTGTATCTCTGTTGCCAACTAAATTTCCCTTTGGGGACAATAAAGATTTTCCAATCAAATCCAAAAACAATAAAACATTTAATTTATTTTGTTTATGTTAAAAACGCTGACGAGTTTACAAGAGGTACATGTTCATATATCTCTTCATTCAGATCCAAAACTGTGTCTGAATGGGTTAGACATAATTTATGAGTGTTTGAATTTTCTTTATATTAATTGAATGGCTTGACTTTTGGACTTTACATCAGCTTATGGTTTAGGTAAAATGGTCATCTTGTGCACCATGAAATGACATAGTAATGCCTTGTTAAAATAAAAACCACTATCTATTCTTGAACCAAACTTTCCTGGTGAGAACAGCCAATATAACCCGAATCTAAATTTAGACAACTGAGTGAACCACCTGGCCTTTAAGATCAATCCCAGGAGAACGTTCTCTCTCTCTCTCTGTCCCTCTCTCTCTCTCTCTCTCTTCGCTCTCTCTCCTTTCAAAGTGCAGTGTGGTGCTTCAGTGCCATCACTTGCCTTTCCCCGATGTCACGTTTGACCTCTTTCTGTTGCCTCTCCTAAAAGGAGGGAAGCACGCGATCGTGTGCTGCAGGGAAGACGCGGCCTATTATGTCATTCATAATGCATGCATTATCGCTTCTGAGCTCATGAGATCTGATTCCATAGCACTGTGATTACACATGCTTTTACGTATGGTGCCTAGAGTGTTAAAAGCTTTAAATGTTTGCATAATGCTTTTAAATATAAAGTCCACTTAATACCGATATTTACAGCAGCATTTAAGAAAAAGGAAAACGTCTCTGAAGTCATAATATGACAAAAAACACAAAGCAGGAAATATTAAATGTGACAAAACCAAACTTGACACTGTAAAAACATTAGGTATTACTCAACGATAAGCAGAGACATTTAATTCTTACCTTTAAATGAGTGTGTATGTTACAGTGCAGATTGCCTATATATTCACTGTTGTTTACCTCACCTGTTTACTGTTGCTCAGTCCTCAGGTGTATATAAAATGAGCTCTGGGAGATACGCTGTTTAGACAACGAAAGCTCACAAACAGCTTTGCCGACACTGTTCTGTATGTAATTACTTTTAGAGGTTGCACAAATAACAGATGGAAAGGTGACCTTTTCACAATATTTATTTATGCTTGAAATTTAATCTGTCCCTGTCTGGCCTTTGTGGAAGAGAATGAGGGAAAGCGCTCAAATATCAAGAGGAGGCGTTTGACAACACGCGCAGGGAGACGAGGAATGCCTCGACAAAGAACAAGTTTGTTTGAATTCATCTATGAGTTTTCCTTTCAATATGTTATGACAGGATGCATTTAAAAGTAAAGGTTTAAGAAAGTTTAAGTCTGATTTTAAAAGTGTGATTCTTGTAAGATAAGGAATGGGTCATCTTTCAATAATCATCGTTGCTTTAAGTTGATCCGACTCAGTTGTCTAATCACACTCAGGTTTAACTCACTGCCACTTTCAAACTCATTGGCATTTTAATATTCCCCCGGCTGGACTCTGCTCCACAGCCACGCTGGATTGAAGCCAGACACAGCATGCTGCTCTCATGCAAATCGTCACTCGTGACATTAACACAACACCATTTGTCACTGAAAGTCTCTGAGACTTCCCAGCCTTGTTTCTCTCCCACTGAGCATGAGGGCTAATTCCAACATACTCATCAGCTTATCTCTTCTCCGCCTCCCACTCCTGTCTCCTCCCATCTCCTCAAGAGCTAACTCAAAGCTAATTTGCAATTCTCAGAGGCAGTGGAATTGATGTCTTATATTGGTGCTAGGTAACAGATTTTTTTGTGAGTGATGAGAGTAAAGGGAAAGAGATGGGCGAAAGGGGATATAAGGAGACAATTTGATATGAGGAATCGCTTTATGTTGATTATATTTACATGCGGGGATAAAAAAACTTATCATTACATTTGCAACTTAGTTTGACAATATTTTAATTTTAAAAGTCACTACAACATTCCCAACCATTGATACATTTCTTCACCAATAAGTTGTGAATACAACAAGAAGGCATGTTCATTTTGAAGTCCTGTCAGTTTCATTTGGTTCCAACCAACAACTTTCAAATTTTATGTAAACTCAAAAGAACTGTAAGTGTTAGTAATTGTAGTTTGGTTTGGTTTTTTATACATACATGTGGTATATGATCAGTTTCACAAAAAGAGTCAGACTTTGTGGGTAGGAGCCTTCAGTTACTGGTGGAAAAAAATGTGACCCTTGGAGACATATTTAGAGTAATATGTAATTTAAAGGTGCTAAATGTAACTCCGACATATCATTTAAAATGGGTACTGCAGTCCGAGAGAGCTGTCTCCCCCGACCCCCCCTTCTCATGTAGAGTCCATGTGCATGCAGGTTGTATGTCCAGGACATGGAAGCTTCTGTGTTTAACCAGCTCTGCATCAGTCCTGAAAGCTTTCTGTGTTCTAATCTCTCTCCATTTTTTAGAAGCATCTCCAATATTCATCCTAGTGTTATTACATTTCTGGTTCTGGAGCTTATTAGAAGATTGCAGAGACTTTTCAGGTCACGTAGAATCAGTTATATCTGAACTACTTTGCTTGTCTGCTTCCATCGCTCTAACACCTATTGGTTTGCTGTTTGCCATGGCAAACCGAGGGGCATCCAAAACAGCCGTGAGGGGGTGCCACCTACGTCTCTGGTCAAAACAAAAGCAAACCATTCCGCACTGGAATCCAAACTGAGGAGTAGGACATACTGGCTGCTGCGTTGTTGACAGAGAAGCCAGCACTTTAACAAACCCTTTTAGTCAGGGCTTTGTTGTTTAACCCATCGCATTCAGCTACCTGCCCTTTGCTAAATTGAATTGAAATTGAAATTGTTGCTGTTTTTGCAGGGACACAGGAAGAAGGAAGAATTACTGAAACTGGCCGACTAACCAATTCTTCCTGCAGAGTGATACAGCCCACAGCAGGTCAGAGCTTTTATTTCACTGCGCACACGTTGAGGATACCAACATGATCAAAGACATGTGATCATCGTGTCAGATAGAGCAGCATTACTAGATATCACCCTGATGGATTTGGAGTTTTAAATGATATTTCTTTATAACTACAGACCAACCTGTGAGATGGAGAGATAGCTCATACAGATGAGCTAGAGTGAAAGAGTTGACCACAGAGGATGAGAGAAATACAAGTTTGTGCATAGAGGTGGAGCAGAAACTTCAATCGATCATCTGTTGTAATGAAACTAAGTTCCCCATTGTGTGAATGAAACTTAAAACTGTAGTCTCCGATGCTGTCCAAACTACTCCAACATGTGATGAGTGGGGTGTTTGTCTGTACCTCTGCTTTTCACCCTCACTGCTCTGTTTATTATAAACTATAAATTGATTATTGGACATGTCTGTGTGAACTTTCAGTGTGAGGTTTGTTGTCTGCTGTAATGTAAAATTGTTCTAAAATCAGTATAAGCTGCCAGTAACAAAGTATTTCTAACAAGTATAAATAATCTAAAAAAATGAATTCATATAGAACGACTTCTCAACAAAAAACAGACAATATGTCACTCAGAGAGGGAGCGGAGACAGGTGCACATCTCTCCAGTTGATTTTGAGTGACTATTGTGAATGCAGAATAGGGCCTGAAGTATGACAAACAGTAAGTGAGGAAATATATTGGAGGGAGGGGGGATAAAAAGGGGCTATTTATGATTCTCACTGTATGAAATGGGAGGATTAGCATGTGACCGTGTTAAAATGCTTAATTGCGTGACTCTTATGGTCAATGCATAAGACTTGGCTGCTTCACCTGATTGAGGAATGAGAAACATAGCTATAACAGACGTTTAAAGGAAAATTAGTCACATAGTCAAGAGGAGAGAGCAGTGGAGATGTAATATTTATGCATTTATTCCCGAGCTGTAGTAGTACATCAGTATTATTATTGAACCAATTTTGGTCACAGGCAATGCTTTTTGATGGACTGCTCTGGACTAAAACGATGACTTTTATCTACATTTGTTCAGTCTATCTATATGGAGTCATTTTTATTTTCTGTTGCTGTTTATCATTATTGTGAAGTCTGGTCATGAGAGGTGCAATATAAATACATTTTGTTTACTTATTTACTGAGGCTACATGGCCAGCTACTAAAGATTTTAACCACAACAATGTTAAGTTTTAGCCCTCTTTCATGGTCCAAAATCCCACTGTTAAGGATGAGTAGAGGGCGCCATCCGTATGCGGACGTGTATTGGTAGCGGACAATCTACTTCCATATGACAGTGATGTCACTGTCTCATTTTTGATGCCCGTGTCCCTGCTGATGGGCATAGTGCAGACAAGTGAGTATATGAGTTTACCTACTGGAGAACAAACATGTGGGTGATTCCTGTACCTTAAAAAACCCTATGCAGTTAACGATCGCCAGTGCAGCCCGCAAACACCAGCTAGTAAGAGGAGCACATTGAATAAGGTAGAGAAGTTAGGGTTACTTGATATCAATTGTAAGTTAAGAGTCGGTGGCAGATGTAACTCTTGGAGACGTCAGGGTCAGGGTAAATGATGGCAGCAGCTCAGTACACATGGAGTTCCTCACATGAACTGTCCCCCAGGTGCATTCTGGGAAAGCTCAGAAGTCAAGAATAATCTATCACCAAGCACAGAAATAAATTATAATGTGTTATATATATATATAGTGTTTTCCTAATTATGTCGCTGTGAATCTCTCTTTCATCACTGTAGATTAAGTCACCATAGCTAAGGCACGCACGCATCACCACCTCTCTCAACTGCCACATTTTTAGAACCTTCTAGAATTGAATCCAGTATTGTGAAGTGATGTATTTACTCAAACATAATCACAGATATGTCATATCAAGCCGGTGAGCTGCAGATACTCCCGCACTTGTTAACAGGTGAGGACATTTCAATGACAAACATGTCAGCCCACTGGTGATTTTACAGCTCAGAAAACAGAGCAGTGGCATTGGCATTTATAAAAGACCATTTCCTTTTTTTAGTTTATCATTGTATTTTTAACACTGTTATATACTGCACTATTCTGCATCATAATATGACTATTGAACTGTATCATAATATACAATGTTTTACAATATTAAACCAAACCACACTTCTGTACTGTGCCATAACACACTGCCAACAATAGCAAACTAAAAATGATTCATAAACTATATATATTACAAACTATAGACCCTTTTTTTTTGTCAGCAAACAATGTCCTATTTTTGGGTGGGTGGGGCTTAGCTGGAGGCAAAACAATCCTCCAGACACGTTAGCCAACGCTAGCTAGCAAGTTGTTTTTGACTTGTTTTGACAATGAGTATTTTACTCATTGTCAAAAAAGTATTTTACAATCTCTATTGTACTGTACTGTACTCTACTGTACTATGCTATGCTATGCTATGCTATACTATCATATTATGTACTGTACTGTATACTATAATTTACAAGATCTATGAGCCATTGCTGTCACTGTTTTTTACTGTACTATGCTATTCTGAGCTATATTTTTCTTTACAATACAAATTTTATTTTGACTATACACTTACTGTACTATACTGTACTATATTTTACTATACTAAACTATTATTTGCTGTGCTATAATACAGTATATTGTGCTATGCCATGCTACACGTATATAATGCTATGCTAGATAAGCCACACTATGCTATGCTACATCTTTTAGTACCGGTAAGTATTTTAAGGAAATGCTTAACTACTCAAGGAGTCTTGGATTATTTGACCAAATTTGTAAACCAAATGATAAAACATCACTGTGTAAATAAGTCATTGTTTTATTGAAACTGACTGTTATTTTATTGCTTTATGTAATATATTATAGGTGCATCTTGAGCAACATTGTATGCACAACAGGAATTGGACAGCATGCTGTGAAAAGACTCTGCTGCGGGCCATTGCATTATAGTGGCACTTTCAGCATAGGAAAATACCAACACAAAGACAAGGTCAATGACACTGCAGCACAGGTTGACAGGATTACCAATTAGTAAATTGGTGAGCCTTGAGCCCCTGTCTTTGCCTGCCACCACCCACAGCGTGTCTGGAATACATGAAAGTATGGAGAAACTGTCAAGTAAACCAGTAATAAAACCGTGACAGGTATGACCACTTGAACCGCCTGACAAATAGTGTGTGTAACAAGGAGAAAATGTAGTACAGTAATTACCATCACTCTTCACTTTGCTTTCAGATTTTTCAGATTTTCTCCCACAAAAGCCTTTCACCAAGTGGGATGATTAAGTGAAAAGTATATGCTGCATGCAACATTCTGATTAGCTGCTGTCATGTACGTGATAAAGTTATTCTGTGTGTGCCAATTGCTGTTGCTTAAATGCGTAATCCCTGCAATGAATATGTGGAGAGAAATTATATCATAACTAGTTCTAGCACCATTGAAAAAAAAATAAAGAAAAACAAAGAAAAAATATTTTTTTTAATTAATTGATCAAATATTTTCATTCAGTTTAAGAAAGAAAAATACAATTTCAAGTTTATTCTCATAACTCTAGGTAAAAAAAAAAAATCTCTGAAAAATAAGTAACTAGTTACAGTTATTAGTAAGTATTATCAAAAAGTAACTAAGTTACTCTCCCTAACAGAGTGACTGCATTATAAAGGTAACTAGTTACTTACAGTGCATAGAGCAGGCTGTGTTTTCAATCAAGCCGGCTGTTTGTTTGGAGTGTCTTCTCCTTGATCTGTGGAGCTGACGTGAGCTGCACCTTGGTCTTCTGTGTCTGCAGCACTGGGATCTCTATAAGCGTATTCTTATTTGGCTCGGTGTTTCTTTCTTGTGAGATAAGTTTTCCTTCCTGCACATAGACTACAACTCAGTTCTACGTGATTGCACAGGAAACTAATGTCAGGCGGCTGTGGCTCAGTTGGTGGAGTCGTTGCCTCTCAACTGGGATGTCGAGGGTTTGATCCCCAGCTGGGCAACATGTCCGATGTGTCCTTGGGCAAGTCACTTAACCCCGAATTAGTTACTTCTGATGGATGATACTACCTAGCGACCACTACCATCAGTGTTTGAATGGGTAGGTGTGACATGCAGTGTGAAAGTGCTTTGAGTAGCCGGAAGACTAGAAAAGCGCTATAAGCTCAAATCCATTTAATGTCGGTATTTCCGAGGCAGTATGAGCACCTGTTTACCGAGCGTGGCATTCTTTCTCCCAGAATGCTACTGTACTGATGTTAGCGTAACCTCACCCTCCAGATAGATGTCAATAAACCTTAATCTGGTGTTGTTGTCTGCAGTTTCACGTATCCTAAAGTTACAATTAACCCGGGCTTTTAAATGTCAGTAATTGCGTTATTGAAACTGAAAAGTTACTAGATACGTTACTTTCCGCAAATAGTAGATGTGTTACAGAATGTGTTAGTCCTAACACTATCACAGATGTGAAGACATGTTCTTTGTCAAGATGGAAGTTAAAAACTACTTTGTTGCCACAACTTAAAAAAAAAAAGTATTCTCATGACTTTTTTGTAGCTTTTTTTAAAGCCAGAGTCACCAAACTAATATCAGTTTCATGCTTGTGTTTGTGAGTAGACACATATGAAACTGGAAGACTTTAGATTGCACCTTTGCATCTATAAGTGTGTGTTGCTCACTCGAATGCCTCCTGCTGAGAAGGCATCTGTCTGCATAACAGCCCTCAGGTAATAACAGTAAAAGTCCCCACCCGCTGTGTGAAATGAACTCAGTGCCACTCACACACACACACGCCGCACACGGACAGGTTGTGTTTATATTGCAGGTTCCCACCAGCAGCCACCCAGGTGGTCCCACAAGGCTCTAATTAGGTGAAGGGTGCACCATCCGAATCCAAATCAACACATCCGGCAACTTGACTGAGTGTAGTCTTAACCCATCATTGAACTATTTCACTTGGAGGGTGAACCTGAGCAGGGCTTAATTACTCGCACAGTTCTAGGAGTAAGGTTCATTTTGGATTCATTCAGTTATTCTTCTGTCAATTAAACCCACATTTTGTATGTCACAATCATAGTTATTGTTGTTTAGGCTTCATTAAGACCTTCATTAAACTGTACATGTTTTAATGAATCTAATTATGAAGTTGACATCAATAAGAAAATAATTAAAGTATATTCATACAATGATATGGATATATCGAAAGAAAGGACAGGCTATATTGGCTAATGTTTGCCGCCCCCTTCACGGCATCATGGCAGGCCAGAGAAGTAGCTGCAGTGGACGGCTAATTTCACTGCACTGCAGGACTGAGGTTCAGGAGATTCTTTTGTCCCCACGGCCATCAGGCTTCATAACACACAGGCCAATGGTAGCAGCTCATGGCTGGAGCTGTGGGTGGAACATCACTTGCCTGCCTTTTTCTCCTTTATTTCCTTAACACCAAGGGGCCGTATTCATGAAGCCTCCTAAGTACTAAGAGTTACTCCTTGTGACAAAATGCTAAGAAAATTCTTAGAATCAGGACATTTTCGAAGAATTTCCCCTCAAAGTGAAGACTAGATCCCTGTAAAGATGAAAGTTATTTACAAAGTGTCTTAGCCCTTAAGAGAGCTCCTAAGGTGTAAAACTGTGAGGAGTAGTGAGGAGGACTTAAAGAAGCTTAGAAGCTTAAGAGTTTCTCAAGCTGAGGAGAAAATTTAGAAATGTTCTCCAAACACTGCTTAACAAATTATTTTTGACTCATAGTTGGGCCGAACAGACTAAAACGATTTGTGCAGACATTTCAATCCATCTACAAATTTTTTTCAGTGCAAAGTGAGACATGCATGTTGAGTTTCTCTACATGTGCTCACCTCCACAGGTACATCCAATCACTAATTAAGACCCTTTACCTGCTAATGTTACGATCAGCATGTGAAGTAGCTGCTGCACAAGTGGGCATGTTATTTCAAACATCTTGTAGGCTATATACTTTTAAAGTACATCTCACAAAATATCACACAGATGCTTATTTCATAGTGTTCATAATTATGTCTTACTAGATTCTATGATTGACTTTTTTTTCCTCTTAATTTTTTTGGATCAACCAATCACAGCTTCTGAAAAAAAGTCTCATAACTAGCAACGGGGGTCAACCACGCTAAAAGATAAAAGTTTCTGTCCATTCCTCGCTCAGAGTTGCTCTGAGAATGTTCCTAAATCACTCCTATGCTAAGACTCCTTGCTAGGAATTTTTAAGCTGAGTTAGGAGCTCTCTGATTGGATTCTTGGGGCCCCTGACCAGCAGGGGTGACAAAATTTGCAATGACAGGAGAAAACCTCCCTAATGGGGCCCCATCTGACAAAATTCACTGTAGTTGACGTTCTATCTATCTATCTATCTATCTATCTATCCATCCATCCATCCATCCATCATCTATCTATCTATCTATCTATCTATCTATCTATCTATCTATCTATCTATCTATCTATCCATCCATCCATCCATTCATCCATCCATCCATCTATCTATCTATCTATCTATCTATACATAAATCCATCCGTCCATCCATCCATCCATCCATCCATCCATCCATCCATCTATCTATCTATACATAAATCCATCCGTCCATCCATCCATCCATCCATCCATCCATCTATCCATCTATCTATCAAATGTTCGCCATCAGTTTTCTCCTGACTCTCCTTCAGCCCTTTGCCAATATTGACCTAATAGCTACATGATGTTCACTAACTAGTGAACTAAAACCCCTGCTGGTGATTACATGGTTTTCCCTAAAGGGTGAGCTGACAAAGTGGAGGAATGAGGAGGGGAGGCCAGCCTGCAGAAAGATGTATAGCTCTTTGGTTATAGTGTTAGAGGCGAAACAGACTTCGCCTTTATCTGGACAGTAATTGCATCATCAATTATAACGGCTAAATGCTTTTTAAGTCACCTGGTGATGTGGCCGCCGTTAACCCCACTGCACTTGACCAAGGTGAACACTACAACTCATAACACACGTCAAACACACAATTAATGCGCACGAGTGCAAAAGTCAGGTGTGTCCTTTCCCTTATAGCAAGTCTTAAACACTCCCTTACACACTTTCTTGTAGGACAGGGTGTTTGTCCTGCTTGTAAAACTGCAGTGCAGATTGAAATAAAATGACCATAATATCCCAAACCATAGAGCACATAGCTGTTGAAGTCAAACAGGCTTCTAGATTTTGTGGAGGAAGCTTGCTTTGGAAAGTCCTTTGTACAAAGAGTAATGTGTTCTCTAATGCTGCCAGTGAGTTAATATGCCCTCTCTCTCTCCTCAGCTGTATGCCTCTGTCTCTGGCTCTGACTGGGAAATCGATACTGTCTCCATTCCAGCATGAGTCAATATGTGTCACAGCGCCCTTTTTTTCTGGGAGCATTCATATGTGTTGTATGACTATGACAGTGTTCTCATACAAATTGAGGGAAAAGCCTCCAAAATAAAATAATTTAGTTGGTCTTTATCTTAGAAGGTTCCAGTTTATTCCACAGTGAAAAGACACAGCAAGTTTCCACCACTGGTTTTTTAAACACATTAAACACCACCTAGTCTCAGGATTTGGTGTTAGGAAGAAAAAAAAAAGTGGGTCTTCACCACGCAGTAGGTGTTTGTATATTTTAATACTTGTTTTAAACAAAGGCAAAACCAAAGTCATGACGTTTTCTAAAGCACAATCAAAAAAGAGTTTTATTCCCTGGTTAAATTAATTAATCAAACATAAATCAAACCTGGATATCTTGTGTGGTACTGGTACAACAATGTGTGTTTTTGTATGATTCCTGACCTCAATTGTTTGAAGGCTGGTGTATGCATGTGTGAGAGGGTGTGTGTGTTTGTCTGCATGGAAGCCTGAGGCTGTCTCCACTTTTACCTTCTCACCCTTTGCTTTCAAGGCACAGGTCAGGCTGCAGGCTAAACCTTCATGCTGGGTTACAGCACACACAACACGCTATGGGCCTATGGGACCAAACCCAGTCTCATAGAAGCCTCAGAGACAGCATACATTATCATGGAAAGATTGCCTATATCCAGGATGGATATGAAAAACATCCACTTTGAAATCAATAATAAATCAATATTGTGATCATTGTTAAATTTTCTTTCTTGTATAATCCTTGTATGAAGTTGCTGTGTACAGGTTTTTTTTTACCCTTTGTATGCATTTTAAACTTACTCTGTACTGGATTTTTTCATGAAAACTGTCATCCAGAAAGAATGGCACACACATGTAAACTTGTTATCTTTGGAGATTTTACTACCGTCATGTGATTCTTCCATTTCTATAAATACAAGGAATACATGAGTGGCAAAGTTGTGGGGATTACTATTACAATAATGTGATTTTAGTATAGTTTTGAAACATTACTAGTGGTCTCTGGAAAATGAGAATTTTATAATCTCAATGTGAATCATCTGTTTGGATAAATATTTAATTAAAAACAAAGTTTTATTGCATATGATCTTGTGTTTAATACTGGAAATCAATTAGGCAATATGCAGAAACAGTTGGATGAAATGATGATCTGTAGTTCTATCAGAGAGAGAGAGAGAGATAGAGGAAGAGAGAGAGAGAAACAGACTCGCCTCCCGGCCCTGCTTTCAAGCTAGAATCAATGTTACTCCACTTACAAGTAAATTGAAACGGTTTTCTCCATCAAGTCTCAACCATTTTAATTTTCACCTGAAGGGGTCAGAGAGAGGACACTTTAGTGATGATCAAAGACATTCTCCCATTTTCCCAGCGTGGTCACGCTTTGACACATCATTATCCCATTGACTTAATACATGGTTTCCCCTCTACCTCACCCTACCTCACTTCTCCATCACAGCTTGTCTTGCCCTCTCTCTTCCTCTTCCAGTTTCCTCCACCTGCATCAGCCTGTAGATTCCCGTTTCACCCTCTCAAAATGGTCCCTAAGCTTTAAGAGCTTAAATCTCCTTTCACAGCAATTTTTTCCAATTTACGTCCTTTAAGTTTTGCTTGCATTCCCACCCCCTCCCCCAGATTCTCACCACTTTAATGCACTTGATCCATCTCCACATTTAGTGGCTCTTCTTTACATTATCCTCCCCCTTTGTCGTTCCCTCTCTCCAACCTCTTTATTTTATTTGCTTCAGTCCTGTCAGCTCCTTCCTCTTCCACTGAAGACACTTAACATGACATAATTAGAACATGCACAACCTATAAAAGCCTCGACATCTGCATTTGACTGCAGGTTTTTTCTTTAGTTTAACTTGCCACTCAGTTATATCTGGGCAAGAATAGAGATTAGAGGTTTTCTTTTATTTTCAGCCTCCTCTGCAGTTATTTAGTCTGAGATGCTTAAATAAAGGTTACGATTAGTCATATCATTTCTTTTTGCCCTTTTGCCCAGTATGCCACTCCATTACTCCAAACGTTGTGCTATTCACAATTGTTTTGCGCTTAGGCCAATAAACACAGCTCAGAGTTTGTTTTTTATTTTTTTTTGCATTAGAAAATATGCAGTCAAGAGGGTTATCATGTGGGAGTTGTTTGTTAGCATTGACTGAAGGTGCTCTCATTAGCAAACCTTTGTATATAAAATCCTATGTCTCTTACATTTTCCCCACAATACAGACACTGTCTGCATCCATGCAGAAACTACATTCACTACTGTTTGTAGACAGAAAGTCAACTGTGGTAGATGCAGAATAGTCCCAAAAAAACACATTATGCATTTGAAATTGAAATGTAATATTCACTATATAGCATTAAACCACATTAGTCATTTGTTGCAAACAAACAGTACAATTTGCATTGCAACAGTCTTATAAAATACTAATTAAGAGATCGAACTTAAGATGTTACATCAGTTCCCTTTAGTTGGTACAAAAAGAGATCCAATGACCTAGACAAGTTATCCTGGGAGCCAACAGAACAGAAAACCCTGCGCTGTGGAAACATGCAGCAGTGCTGTTTCAGCACCACGGACAGCTACTGCCCAGTGGCAATACACTTTGGAAGCTTACAAAGCTACAGTGTCAGCACCTTCAGAACAACGCACCCTGGATCAGCCTGCTGTCCAGAAATATAATCATTGTCATATAGAACATCAAATATAGCTGGTTAGACAGACAATGTTCTTTATTATAATAATGAATGTGTTAATTGTGTTCCTGCAGACCTCTGTCTACAACACATTTTTTATGATTGTTTGGGAATATAATTTATTTGGCTGAATGGGTCATTTTGAAAACATTTTGTCAAGAGATTAACTAACACTGAACTCAATTAGAATTGACGAATAGCATATAACAATATGATTTAATTATCAGGACCTGTAAACAAACGTAAGGTATTTCTGAAAAAAAAACAAAAAAAAAACACAATCAAAGCTTGATACTGCCAAGTCAAGCCAAAGTGATCAGTTTATTTTACCAGTTGAACTAATTTCATGAACATCCTCATGTATGTGGGCATCCTGAGCTGTTAAGTCAGACAGGGCAGATATTATATGAATGAGGAATTTATTTGGCTGCCCTTGAACGACAGGCACATATGTTCAGGCTTAGTATATTATTTTTATAATAATCATAATAATCATAATAATTATTATTATTATTATTTACACTACAGGGTCCTCCCTTACAGAAAAAACAAGTTCTGCATATTTTCCGTTCTTACAAAATGACATCAAAAACATTGCCTGTCCAATAAACAGATATGGTTTTTCTTGCAGATGACGGGGGCTGGTAGACGTGTCAAACCGTACACTCTGTAATCTGGGTTGCATGCAGTTGTTAATAAATATAGATCAAGATTAGAAGACAGCATTTTCCACTAAATGACTGCTAGGACAGGTGCGGTTTAGTCCAGGAACAGCAGAATGATCTTCAAAAGAACTTGTGCAGCTGTTTCAAATGTGTTCCTTATGAGACTCATCTGTTAGGACTGTTCTGGGACTTCTGTCCACTTTGTGGCCTTGAAACAAAACAGTTGAATGACAAAAAAAACCCAGACATTTGGTCTTATTTGTTTTAGATGCTAGTCTTAGATGGACATCATGTACCATATCCTGTACCAGGTAGTTCCAGAAGCCAGCTCAGCACTATACTTGTCCTTTATGCCCCATCCATATTTTAATGGAGGCAGTGTTGTGTGGGCGTTGAGCAAGGGAGGGCCGCTGTGGAAGCTCTTTGCTCCAAGGATAATTAAATCAAGCTTTAAAATGTAAATATACCATAAAACAATATTGAGCTCCACTGGTTTTAATTGATGCCCGTCCTGAATGCTCGATGAGGCTGTTAATTTTGACTGATGGCTTACTACAGCCACATCATCACTGACAGCAGGTCTGGTGCTGGGAACTATCATACTACTATATCAAACAATCTTGAACTTTTTAGTGTGGACAACCAAATCAGAGTTGTGTAATAGCTGTACTATAAATAAACGCTAGCAAAGAAGCCTTTTTCATAAAGGCAGAGGACGGTATAATATTTGTATTGTATGTTGTTATCAAAGGTACATATTGAAAGCATTTACACATCTATCAGGAACAGGCACTGAGCTGGCCAACTTGCTGCGTACTACAGTCACTGAGGTTATTTAAAGGTGCAGTTCCTGTGTGCGTGCTGTGTGAAAGTTAAGATTATGACTTATTAATGAAGGAATGAAGGCTTTCTCTTTTCTGGCATTACTGCTTCCACAGTTTTTACCCAAGCCAAAAAAAGAGAAATATATTATTCATAAGAGCTGAAACTCTAGCCGTTTTGTCTTTGTGTGAAGAACATGGTGTGACTTTAATAATGCTTCATTATGCTGCTAAATCTGAGAATATAAGCTTTAAGGGTAGTGTTAAAAGACATCATCTATTCACATTTAAGTCAAGAATAGGGTTAACTTAAAGTAGTAGACAGAAACTGCTAATTACTGTGGCTCTTTGGTTGTTAAGGGTGTGAATTACACTATTTTTTGTTATCTCTTTTCATCTTATCCTGAAGCCAACTTGTGTTCCTTGCATCCCCTCTTTTCTTATATGTCCCTTTGCCTCATATTTTCTGCACATTAAAATGATCTGTTTATCTCTCTCTTACTTCCTACACTTTCTGCACATCATGATTTGCCTTCTCTCCGTCTAACTGCCATTATTAAAATGTACCTTCATCTTAATGCTGGCTCAATAGGGAATCATTTTTTTCTTTTAAAAAGCAATAGGCTAACGTTCTAAGGTCACTCACCGTCTCATTCATTTCAACATCAGCAGAGCATCACAGGACTCAACAACTTCTTTAGAATTTAGCCAAGCTTGTTGAATTTGTCCTTCTCATTGCTAGAAGCTGGTCTCATACCTTTACATATTGCTGTCTGGGATTCTCTTTCAGGCACTGATAGGTGTAGCGCTTTAAAAGGTGACAATGTCAACTGGCAAGCCTCATATTTATTTAATGAAACTAGACAGAGAAACATTTGCAAATACTTTTTCGTTTTCAACAGCTGCTGTCAACAACATCGGAGGCATTCGGCTCAAAGTCGCCAGTTATCAGGGTCACAGGTTAAACCGTAACACCAGCAGACTGTTGAAAGCACCTCTCGTTCATGAGCTGATTCACAAGTTTTTTAACCTCTGGAATTTTGCGAGTGGTGTCAAACATTTGACGGATATGCTCATCTGATTTAATATTTTCATGTCATTTATTCAGATCTCCATTAGCCATGGCAATAAGCCACAGCTATTCTTCCTGGAGTCCACCCAAACAAAACACAACATCCGCAACAATAAAAAAAAACACTACACAACACAGGACCCAGATAACGTTAATAATACTAATATAGTGGATTCACAGGATAGAAAGGTGAAATATAACACTTAGATAATAGGGAAGATCATCAGAGAGTTGTTCAGCAAGGAAACGTTTTTTCAATGATCTTTTAAATAGATTTCTACTATCTTCATGAATAATACGCCCAGGTAGAGTGTTCCATGTAACCATGGCTCTGTACACTACAGTACATTTCAACATGCTTGTTTTCACCTTAGGAAGTGTGAATCTGCCTTCAGTGTCATGCCTGGTGCTATAACCATGTTCATCAGAGCTGAAACACAAGTACTTACACAATACCCATGGCACTTTAGTTACAGAAACATTTCTCATAAAACAAAGCAATGAAAGAGTAAACCTTTCTTTTACCGTCAACCATGCTAGACTTTTGTGCATTTCGTTCACATCCGTTCAGCAAAGTAAACAACCTCCTGGATGCTCCAAATCCAACACAGTTCATTTTGTTAGTATGTTTAATTAATTACGGTTCTGGCATCTTGGAGGTGTCCCACAATGCACAGTGTGACTAGTATGCATGTTTACCTACGCAGCAGTGAAAGGAGGCTGTGATGTAATAGAATATGGAAAGACCTGCATTGGTGTGTGCTTTGGCCAAGTTTAAATTATTGAAGGTGAGCATAAAACAATCCAAGAGGAATGTGCTATAGTTGTGAAAAACTATAGCTTTTCTCCATACCCTTATTACAATATGTTCTAAACCTATCAATCATTACATTTGGCAAAATACATAAAAGCAGCAGAATTTCTGTCAGAAACGTAGTTTGTAGTACTTATTCTGCTGTCTGAAGAAAGGTTTTGCATTTGTTTCTGAAACTGTATAATTTTCCATGTACTGTAGTTTTATAGAAAAAAAGTTTAACAGGGTCACCATTTGATGAAGTGCATTATCATCTAATATCATACCTGTATGGTTAGCTTTCAAATGACATATAAAATTGCATTAACATTAAAAAAGGGGGCTGTGAAAAAAAAACCTATAGCATTTGAACTTTTCACACATCTGCGTGACTACCCTCAGCTCCAGAGGATAAAGACCCGTGGTACCCAGATCAGTGTTCATCGTAACTAATTATCCACCGCTAATTAAACTGAAGTGAAACCCATCAAAATGGCTACACCTGTCTAATTATGTACCAGTCAAACAGTGTGGGGTCAGATCCAAGAAAAGGTGAGTGATGAAAGTCTCAAAGCAGGACTTTCATTCTGACAACCTGTTTAATTAGGATTAAATAGGAAGTTGTTAATTAATTAGTGTATCATGGTTGACCGGTGGTGGATTCTTCATGGACAGAGTGGGTGGCTTTGAAGACCTGTGGTATTAAAAGTTAACAGGAACAGAGACTCGTACAAGACATTTACCTTACCTGAGTGTTATCACTTTTATGTTTTATGTTACCATGTAAGGGCTTAAGTTAAAGATTACCAAGAAATGTCCTACTCTAAAAAGGCAAGGGTTAGAATAAAATGACAAGCGGCTGTAAAATATTGGTTAAAAAAAAATCCACTTTTGTTCAACCAAAGCAATGCCATGGTGAGACAGTCAGCCAAAAGAGTGGGCAAGTTTAGGTCTATTTTTTAATGGATTGGACTGGCGGATTAGCACCACTAACTTTGGACTCAACACAAGACTAATATTTAAACAGCATTAGACGAGGGAAACCATCAGAGCCCTCTAGGCCCACTGAGAGAAGTATTAAAAAAAATACAAATTCATTGGATCTATTTTTGTTTTGTCAATTCATAAATTCACAATAGAATGTTTATGAGAAAATAAACACAGGTCCTGGTTCACATAATTTAATGAGATAATAAAAATACAATTCTAATAATGATTTCAATGACAGATGTCAATTTGACCAATCACATTTCATCTTAGTGGGTGGGCTTCATAATCATTGACAGGTTCTGCCTCATGTCTATCACACAAATCACAAGCTTGCTTAAAGTTAATCAAATCAGCCAGCTAGCTTTGTCCCAGGTATGAAGCCACGTGATGTGATTTACTAAGGTAAGTGGTAAATTGGCACTTTTCTAGTCTTCTGACTTATTAAAAGCATCATTAACACCTCAGGTAACACTTACCAATTCACCCAGTCACACACTGATGGCAGAGGCTGCTATGTAAAGTTTCCACAAGTTTTAACTAATCTATTCATAACACATTAACACAGCATGTGATGCAGCAGAAGGAGCAATTTGGGGTTCAGTGTCTTGCCCAAGGAAACGTTGACATGTTACTGCAGGAGCTGGGGATCAAACCTCCGACTCTACCGCTGAATCACAACCGCCCCTGAGAAACACATATTAGCCCATTGAGGAGTTTATCGTCAAACCTATTTTATTCTGGGCAGAGCTGCCACTATTTTGTGAGGTTTATATAGGATTGTATATATATATATAATGTAATTCTGCCAAATAATAAAAAAATAATTGTGTTAGTGTTAGTTTTGGGTTGTACTTGTGAAGTAGAGTGGGAGGGCGCTGTAAAATTTTGTACTGCTTTTCTAGTCTTCAGACTACTCAAAGCGCTTTTACACCACAGGCCACACCTACCCATTCACACACTGATGGCCGAGGCTTTTATGTAAAGTGTTCATCAGTATAAGCTAATCCCATTCATGCACATTTATACGCCATCAATGAAGCAACTGGAGCAGCTTGAGGTCTTTCCCATGGACACATCGGACATGTGGCTGCAGGAGCTGGTGATCAAGCCCCCGACCTTAAGTCCCGACCTTAGCTAGCACAAAATACAATATGCTGCTGAAACCAAACGTAAACATTTGAACCATCTGGTTAAAAAGAAGTGGAGCAAAAAAAACATATTTCTAAAGTAATCATTAAAAACCAAAACTTTTCATTGCATTGCATTACCTTTTTCTTAATTTGGGCCATTTCTATCCCACACTGAGATGTGTCTGTCTCGTCCTCAAACCTGCAAATTGAACCTCAAAATAGCTGCCATTTTAGTTTTCAAACCCAGAGCAGCGAATAAATAGCCCTGCTTTGTCCATCATCAGCATGGTCCAGGGGGAAGCTGAAACAAGGGACCTGGTTCCCATTGGTACTTATGTTGGCATATTTATGCCTCCTATGAGCTGCTGCCTGGGGGCTGCTGATAGAGTAGCTCCTGTGTTGTAAAGGAGCTGATTGAAATCAAGTGGAAATCAAGCCCCTCCACCTTTCTCTTCACTCTTCAGCAGAGCAGACTCCAGATGGTGCTGCCATTTACGTTTCCTTTTATTTCACGTTACTGGCTCGCAGACAACTGGCACCGTGTAGAGAGAAACGGTATAAGAGGAGCACAGTTCCTCCTCTTTTTAAGGAGGCCGGGATGGAGAACACGACTTTACCCTTCACCACTGGATGTCAAAATCTCTCCAGGATGTGAAACTGATGAAATCTGAAGCAATATGAAGGTCAGGGTTTATATGCATTTATTATCTCTGCAGGGGGGCTTCAAATTAAGATGAAAATTATTTCAACAAAGTCTCCCCAGAAACTACGGCTATATTAAATATTTCTGCACATTGCAGTTTATGTCCACAGCACACATGCTCAGTAGCATGTATTTACACACTTATTGTTTCATATTGATGAAGTACGGGGGTTTTGGAGGGAAAGTTTGCTATAAGCACCCTCCTTCCCACTCTCATAGTTCCATGTAATGGACTGCATGAGGCAAGCATTTAGCAAAAAAAAGTATTTCTTTATTAGAAACTGCCAGAAATCTAAAACAAGTGATAACGTATGAGATGTCTGTTGTTTCCCCTTGTTTAAATGCACTCATAACCACACATTCGTCTTTACGTGTAGAACTTTTTTAGTGCTTCACAAACATTTTCCTGGTCACATATTGCAATGCAATTGAAATGTTATATAAACTTTATTTTTTCACATTTAGTCCACCTCGTGCCTCAATAGGTATAACATTTCTTCAACAAAATTCAGAAAGCTTTTTTAGCTCTCAAAAAACGTATCAGACGTATCAGACAACTTGTATTTCTAAACAGATATTGCCTGTATGTTGTCTTTGAAGTACTAATTAAAACCCTGACAGGGCTCTGAGACATAAACATATTTAGAAATGTGCGTGAGGCTTAGTGGTCCTTCCAATCCTCCCTGTAATATGGCCGAGCAGGAAGAGTCACCAGCAGCAGACACACAGCACACTGCTGCTCTGCTGTGTCTGCAGCCCCCACCCATCCCCTCCCACGTGTTGTCAGTGTGTTCGGTGTGTGTTTGTTTGGCGTTGTTTTGATCGCCAGTGCTTGTGTGTTTGGGCTGTGCTGGCTGGGCGGCGAGCAGGCCCGGTGCAGAGCTGATGGCGTGCCAAGTGCTCCCTGCGGGCCGGCTGTGCCTTCCACTCTGCTCAGCCACCGTGAACGCCGAGCCGACAGACTGCTGCAGGGGGAACACCACTTCTTCTCTCCTTCTCTTTCCCTCTCACACACACACACAGAGAGGCTGCATCCTCGCCCCACATCAGCCTCCCCCCCCCTGCCATCCCCCCTCTATCTCCCACTTTTCCAGTTCCCCCTCTTACCTTTTTTTTTTACACTTCCCCCCTTTTCTTTTCCTTTCCCGTTGTCGTCCAGAGACCCATTTTAGTCAAATTGAAGTTAAAAACATTTTCTTCTAATTTAGTTCTTTGGGTACTCTTTAAGTAGCTTACTGACCCTGTAATCATTGTTAAAGCACTGTTCAATTGAGTTCATTCGAAATCTCTGAAAATGACTTCTGATGATAGGTGAATCTATTCTTGTAGTTTTTTGGGAGTTTGATTTCAATTTCCCTAGACAATTGATCATCCCATCCATACTTTCTATGTCTTGGTGACTTTTAATGGTGTGCTAGTCATGTCATGTTATAGCTGTGATTTCAGTGTTTTTTTTTTACTTTCAGAGACATCCTGACCCACTGGGGTTTATCTGGAAACCCCTTGCCCGAACTCTGAGCTGCAGTACCTCCTGTTCATTAACATTTAGCTGTAATTACCAGGCTCATTAAAGCATCGAATTAACAGCAAAAATCTTCCAGCCTCCTCTCTGTGCTTAATCGTTAAGCAAATGGAGCATCACAAGTTTGAAGTGATTACTATTGAGATGTAAGTGCCACGGCCCCATGAAATGTCACTCAGCTGGCCTAAAAAAGAGCAAGAGGAGAGGCACTGGAAGCAATTTACCTCCACTCGGAGGGAAAGCTGTTTTGCGTGCTCACAGAGAGGTCAGTTCCAGCTTCAAACATCACACCGCTATTTATTCTGCTTCTTGGCACCGTGAGAACCAGCTTCTCCAGAAGGTCAACAACATTTACATCCAGAGGAAAAAAAAAAAGGCAGACAGCTGCTTACCTGTCAGGCTAATGCTAACTTCTCAAGCATTTGAGTCACTCCTAACACAAAGGCTCCCATTCAACACGACACACACACACACACACACAGGCATTAATACCATGCATACATTACTTATACATAAAGTACACACTTGAAAAAACACTCACACACACTCACACACACACACATATTGACAAACACACTGCTGCTTGGTATTCAGAGGTCAAGATTAAACGGCTCTTTCATTGGATGATCCTCCTCGGTCACAACCTTGAACAACTAATGTCAAATACATTGATTGGCCGATAGTTCTGAGAGAATATATACAGCTCATTAATGACAGGTAACTCATTCTGACGTGTGGATAAACACACTCTGTTGCACACACATGGGCCGGCGTATATGTTGTGCTACAAGACGTGGAAAATGACCTGAACAGTTTATGAATTAAGACAAATATTAGTGATCTGTGGTGATGCAGAAAAACGGTGTCACGTTGAAGCCGATTAAGCAACATCAATGTCTGTTGATTCATGCGCGCTAGATTGTAATTTGAATTATTTGATTGAACAAGGAATTAGTCACAACAAAGAAAGCTATGACACATACAAAGTCTTTTTTTTTAATTCATCCATCACAATGGCATACGGCTGTGTATAAGCCAACATTCATGATGCACAGAAAAAAAGGACCAAAAGATGCCTTTGACTCAATTTATATACATGGCATTTTTTAAAAAGTTGGCAAAGTCAGGGGTCTTAGTATTATTTAAATTGGTATTGGTGAGTAAATGCATTTACTTCTTCTTGCGGCTCAGATTCTCTTAAAAAAGAGAACACTCTCATACACCTTACATAAGTATTTTGTTTGGTCCAAAAAAAATCCCTCTTATGTGTCTTTCTGCCAATCTGGAGGTTGATGGGACCAATCTCATGAATAAAACTCTTGAGTGAGCTGGAAAAAAAAAAAGATAATTACAAATATAAGTAGTCATCAACACTGTAAAAAAAAAAAGGAAGTGGGTTATAAACGCACTGGAAAGTTGGAGGAGGTTCCTCGGTGCGGTTCATAGGGTTAGAGCGGCCATGGGTGTTTTACTGAAAAGCAGCGGGAGACGGAGTTAATGTGGTGTATCGCTATCCGAAAGACCTGCTCCTATTACAAGCCACTCATCTCCGACAAACTCTCCCATGACTCTTTCTACCTCCATACTTCTATTTCGATCTGTCTCTCTCGGTCTCACCTCTCTCCATTTCATGGCTGTTTTCTTCCTCTATTTGCTTGACAAGACAATGGATAATAACCCTGGAATAGCACAGAGACGGGCAAATGAGAGTAATCAAGCTGTCTTGTCCTGGTGGCGTTCAGGTTCACTCATCAAACCCTAATTATGGGCCTGGAAACCAATGTTCCGCTTTAATTGTTCTGATGAATGAAATATTACAGAGAGGAGTCGGGCTGCAGCCGAGCGGAATAACAGCTTTTAGCCATAAAACACAGCAGAGGAGGAGAGGAAGGAGGAGGAGGAGTGAAGGTGACTCAGGAGAGAACCAGACATAGTGTGAGGGAACTGGCAAAGGTAATGGATAAATAGAGTTTAGCATGACAGATGCGAGAAGAAAAAAAAAGACGGAAATGAAAATGGTTGAGGCAAACTGGCAAAATGACAGCAACAGCGTTCACAGAGGTGAGCAGACGAGACTGAGAGGGTTTAACTGCATTCTAATTGTTTCAGGAGAGCACACGAGGAGGTGTCCAGCCAGTAATCGAGATGGATTGCACCGCAGGTTTTTTACATGTCCCCCTCCCTGCAGAGGTGTTCTAATATAAAAGAAAGCCTTGAATTATTGGGCCAGCATTCCCATAAACTGTTACACTTACGCTCTACATTTTGACAAAGAGCAACAGTAATCGTATCCTTAATAGAGCAGGAGTCCTTTGAATATAACAGATGTCTTCATTTGTTTTTTAAGTTGTCATCATAGATTAAATTGTTGTATTCTACGATTATTTCCATTGTTTTTTTTTTTTATCCTTGATGAGAGTTAGGGACATCATGCAAAAAAACAAACTAAATCAAGAGGGCATGTAATGAAACAGTTGTGCACAACATCTGTCAAACCCACAATCTCTGCGCACTTGAAAACATTCCTTCAGGCTGACAAATTAATCCATCTTTTCCGATCGCTTCATACACACATACGTGCACACTCACACACACCCTGTACCTGACTATATGTGTGAACATATAACGTTTTTGGCTACCTGAACTTGAAATTCATTGGTGTATATCGGAGCAGCGTTCTATCATCAATAATGGGGCGAATGGGACACATCCACGGGGGTTTATAGCATTATTGATATCAGTTTCTTCCCGCCCTCCAGTTGTTTCCAGCACAGAGACAGCAGGGGTGGAGCCATGGAGAGAGCAAAGTGTGATGGTTGACAGAGTAAGAATAGCAGGAGTCTGCTGTAACACACACACACACACACACACACAAACACGGTACAAGGAATTGTAAACTTGCACACATACGTACACATTCATTGTACAACACAAATCCTCATCTGTCTTCCTCTGTGTTTCTTTGACTAAATAAGATAAATGAACACACCACCTCCTCCCTCAGGATAGATGAAGGGGTTGTACTTGGATGTGTGGACAGAGCATTTAAAGGAGGTCCAATAAAAATCTAATTAAGGAAGAGGATGTAAGACAATTTGACCATAATAGAAGAGTAAAAAGATGCATTCAATATAACCAGGGGATCTGCATGAGATGATGAGTTGAAGTGGTTACGTTTTTTATGTAATTCAGCTTTCTCTGAGTTAAAAAAGATGCATACAAGATGAATAAGTGTCTCTCTCTAGGGGTATAAACAAGATGTTTCCTGTCAATCATATGAAGTCTTTGTCTGAGCACACATTGAAAGCACACATAAGCAACCTTGTGATGAAGCCTGATCTTTAACAATGTTTTTATAACGTTCCTCTGTCCTTTATAAATCTAAAACATCATGTAAAACCCTACTAGACACTTGTCTAGTAACACATCAGTGGAAGTTATGGAGCATATGGATGAAAATATGGCAAAGTTTACAAGGGAACTGTTTTAGAAGTAAAGGGCTAAATAAAACAGAGGCTGAAAACTTTGCCCATTGCGTGACTGGCCTCCCCAAACACCTGTGCCCACAGTAAATTATGGAGCAGATGTAACCAGTCCTGTAAAACTATTCTTCAGTCTACATAATTTAGCTCTTGTAAATACATAATGACCTCGGCTATACAGACGAGTGTACACGAGACACATGCACATGTACATTTATATACAGTAGATCTGCATTTGTCAACAGTTATTAAGCTAAGTATGAAAACATCAGCCACCACATGTTTGGTTTTCTTTTTCTTTCAAGTCTAACAACATAATTGCCTACTCTTATTTTTTCACTCATCTGTTCGGATAAACGTAGCTTCAGATTTCTTAACTAATGCATTTAAATGCATTCATTTTCAGACTATTGGAGAATGAAACATTCTTATTTATCTAGTGTAAATCTGCTGGGTTATAATTTAGCTATTACTGGGTGGAATGGAAACAGAGGTCTATCTGCAAAAATGGAAACTACACTGATTCAGAAGAATATACACACAATGGTAGGTGAAGTTGCTCCTCTACACTCCTGTCATGAGGGTTGACTGGGTTGAATGTGGACCATTAGCTGCAGTTTGTCAATGTGAAGAAAACAAACAAACAACCAACAACAAAAATGTACAAGTGCGCTGGGAGGTCGTTGTAGCAGCCGGCCATTAATCACTCCTAAATTGCATATCCAAACTAATAAGCTAACAAGGCGGTAAGCAGGCTGTGTTAACTTCAAACAAGAGGGCAGCTTGACGGGACAAATGCCAAACAGGACCGGACAAATGCCAAACAGGACCGATCAGAGCATAGTTGTGTTTCAGAAATAAAACATTTCCTACCTATTGTCTCTTGTCCATGGGGCCCAATTTGCAGGCCTGGCTGAGGTGCCTCAGCTGTTGCTAAATGAAAGGGACAGGTTAAAGAGAAGAGGTTCATCATGCTGCTGGGCAGAAGAGTCCAGCACACAAACATCTTTGTGTCACACATATTGAACATTAGAGCAGTATAAATCAGACATCATGGATGGAGTTTTTCCAATTAAATCAGGAGAGGAAAAAAATTCATTACAGATACATATTTATATTAAATAGAGACAAGTAAAGTAATTAAGGATAAATATTTATTTTAAATCGTTTTGATGAAGAATTATTTTCAGAGAGTCTTTGGCGCTGTAGGGAAGTAATGTCATTGAAGGTTTTCTACTCTGATGGTGCTACGACTGACAATGCAACCAGTGTAATGCACCAGGGCCCAAGTGCTTTGGGTTTCCCATGGCAACAGTCTGTTGAAGTAATATTATTACTGATCGATCCCCTGTCAGCGCTCTATCCGTGCTTTTCTTTATAGCTATTTGTTATATTCTCATCAAATGGCTGTTCAAACCGTCAATTAAAGCAATTTTGGATGTTTGGTAGTTGATTTAAACCAGGCTGAGGTTGTTTCAGGCTGGCTGCTGGATCAGCGTGGATACATGTGCTACTCCAGCTGCTGTCTGTGGTGCTGATAAGAAGCTGCTTTGGATGACAGTTTCATGGTGTTTTTCTGCATGGTGACATAAATCGTCTGTTGTGGAATTGTCTGTTCTCTGTTTGTGCAAACAAGTGTCGGGCAAGGGGGAGGGCCCACATAATTAGATGTTTGCACTGGTGCCCAGGGCAAGTGGTTTATGCTGCTGCATGAGTGGCAGCAAAGTTTGTCCCCCTATGGAGTCCAGACACTGGTGGTGGTGTTGGCCAGTGACATCTGAGGCTGATGAGATGGAGAAGCTGATCAATCTGTGAAGACTGGGGGTTGACGATAGCGTCTGAGTGTGATGAGATGATGCAGCTGAGGCAACTGTAAAGACTGTGCAGTTATGGGGAGGTGGAGGGTTTCACAGAACAATGGCATGGTTGGACTGGAGGAAGAGAAATCCCTATTTACAAAAAAACAACAGCTATATGGCTAATGGTGAGGGAGACAAGCAGTGCTATTGACTAGATGTGACCTCCCCTCTTTGTCTTAAATATGCTATTGACTGACATTAAAAACTAAACCTTTGAAATAACACAAAAATTATTGACCATTATAAATAAAGTTTCTGTTCTGGTCACCCATTTTTAATTCTCTACTCTAATAAGACAAAACTAACAACAGTTACATTTCACAAATAAAGAAAGGAGTTGATGAACATTGTTTCACATTTGAATTGTATGTGATATTGTCTGAGTATACACTTGGAGCCATAAAGCTGGTGCACCTCAGAGTACCAGTCCTGCTCAAATTAGAAGTCTTGTTCCTGTCGAGGGCAACAAGTCCTTGCTTCTTATCTGTAGTCCAGCTGCGTTGCTTGGTCCTATCAGCAGGCTGTTATCTTGGTGCCCTCTTAAACCTCAGCACTGTATGAGCTACCTGGGCCTTATCAGTGCCGTCCTCCTAGAGAAGGATCCATGGCCGCCGGGCCTTCACCGACCCTGGATCGACCTCTCCTTGGTTCTCCTACAGCCTTGTTGGACTGTTTTACCACGGGTGCTCTTTCCCACTTTTTTTTACTTTCTCCCACTCTCATTGTATCCTTCATTCCCAATGTCATGATAGATCTAGTCAGATTAAGGGTGACTTTAAAAATAAAAAGTAGTAAAAAAAAGAAAGACAAATATCCATCTTTCATTGACAGCCCCTCTTCTTGGTACCATTGCTTCTCTCTCTCTAGTGGACTGCCTGCAGACCTTTGGGTTGATTATGGGATGCAGCAGAGCCGGGTACCCCTCATTTATAAATCAAGAGCAACACCGAGTCAAAAGTAGAGCCTTTCTTTGACCACACACCTCTGATCTGCTTTGTTTGTTGTCTTTGTTTTTGCAACAAAACACCCATATTTCCACTCATCCACACCTTAGCTGACTTGACATATATAATGCAAATCATTGTTAGAATGAGCTATACAGGGGCACCAATAGCCAGGCGGTTGGTGGACACCCCATGTATTGAGGCTGTAGACCTGATTACAGCAGCCGTGAGTTGGGATCCAACTTTGGCTCTTTGCTGCATGTAATCCCCTCACTCTCTCTCCTCCCAATATTCCGTGTCTCTCTTCAGCTGTCATATCTAATAAAGGCAAAAAAAACCAGAAAAAAACGTCTAAAAAAAGAAATGCGCTAGAAGTTGATCTGATTTAAGTGCATAAAAGCACCAAAAGCTAAAAAAAAATGTGGATGCTAGAAGTCACTCATGTTTTTACCCTGGTTTACTTCTTCGGTAAAACATTTATCAAGAATTCTGTAGTTGGTTAAGTTTATTGCTAGGCAGAATCTCTTTCATGAAGAGCTGACATGACCTCATGGCAAATATTGAAAAAAAAAAAGGTTAAACACCACCTTGTAAGCAATATGATCCCTGTGCTTTTTAATCTCAGGTATAATTTTACAAAATTAAATATTAAAAAGAAAGAAATGTGACATGAGTTTGATTAAGAAATTCTTGGCCATCTGGGACCCATTTCTTGCCCACTTGGACAAAGCTGATGTGGGGTGAAAATGTACCTTGTTACCCCCACAGAACTCTTTTTAGAGACTTAATATACAGCATTTTGAGTCTACTGAATGACTGACAGAAAGTAAGCAATTTAAGTTTACTTTCCATTGATTGATTTTTTATGTACATGTTGGAGCTGTGTTTGTTTATATGAATTCTTGTCTGTTCTTGTATTATTTGGATTATGCACAAAAACTAAAAACTACAAATACAATTTTGAAAAAAAAGAAAAAAGGAAGAAATGTAAAATCCCATTTGATAACGTGATTTCACTTAAGATAGTCTTGGTTGAGAGAGGTTCAGTAAGCAACTGTTGAGGAAAGTATATTTCAATATTTGATGGTTGGATGAATGGTTTTAATACGGATAACTAAACATACCACGTCAAGAATTTAACATTCATCACTTCTGCAGGATGTTCAAATTACACCAAGCCTTGGTACCCCTGACTTGTAATAAGAGGCTTATATCAAGGGTACAGAGAATATGTTTTCTTCCTTTTAATAATATATTCAATTTTTCTTTAAAACCTAATGCATTGAGTCTGACAGCAACATTTTGCTTGCATGTCTGTTCATGCTGGGAATCCCACATTGGTATTCATGGTGTGTTGTAGTTAGAGCACACCAGCATCCAGCACACAGCCAACCAATTATTCCATAACAATTGAAAACATGCATATTAGAAATGTCAAATTACCAAATCTAAATGTGTTCGGAACATGCCTTGCAAAATAATAATTATGTAAACAAGACCACACAGCTAGTGCTGTCTACTTCTATATTCAAGCAATACAAAAACATGTATACATACTTTGTTCTATGGAAAATTCCCACCAGGACTTTATATTATAACCCCAAAGCAACAAAAAAAAAAAGAGAAACACCACGACTATGTCTTAGGACTTTTAAAGCGACTAGAGGGGAGGATAGCAGATTTGTTGGGTGGAAAAATGGGTAAAGAAGTCATGTCTTAACCAACACTTATACTGGCTTTCTCATCAGGCCTATCTTTCTAAGCGCATATTAAAGAGGAAATAATAATATATTTTTTTTTTTAATTAAAAATGAATAATTCCAGTTGACTCTACCAACTTTGGCTCAGTTGGTTGAGTCGTCGTCTCTCAACAGGAAGGTTGAGGATTTGATCCCCAGCTCCTGCAGCCAAATGTCCTTGGGCAAGACACTTAACCCGGAATTGTATGTGTATGTGATTAGTTATTTCAGATGGACACTTTACATAGAAACCTCTGCCATCCGTGTGTGAATGGGTAGGTATGACATGAAGTATAAAAGTGCTTTGAGTAGTCAGAAGACTAGAAAAGTGCTATACAAGCTCAAGTCCATTTACCATTTACCATAGTTTGCTATAATAATATTGCACTCTTACTGTTATAATAATGCAATGACAGAGTTATTAAAACACAAAACATGAGATATATGAACACAGAAAATTAATATGAAATCTCTAACAGTAAATCACTGAGGTTAAGGCTTTAAATGTATGTCAGGGTCTGACAACCCTGTATTGCTTACAAACATTTTGTATGTTAATGTAATGTAATCTCTCTTTCACTCATTACGAAACATCACATTTGTGTTAATTTTCTTTGGGGAAACCCGAACAAATGACCAATAACACGACCAAGCACACAAAAGGTTTTCTAAACAACACAACAACCATGTTTCTGAAAAACCAGCTTGGTTTGGCCTGGTTTGTTTTGAACATCACACAACCGCTTTTCTTGCTTGTATAAATGAATTTGTATATGTGTGAAGAACCAACCTGCCAATGGACTACAGATGGTCATCAGCCTGTGGCTACAATCTGGAATATTTACATCTTTATGTTCACTAATGTGCTGTCCCTATTTTAAATAAATAAATACATTACAACATGGGACAAAACAAATATGTTTTTCAGCATAAAAAATATAAGCACACACAATGATGTTGAAAAAAACAAACAATTTTAAAGTCAAAGCGGTGCGATTACAAAAAAAATTAGCATAATGCTCTTTAAAATTCCTTTATTCAACTCTTGAACAGCATACACATTCATTGAAGTTGACAGGAAATGAAATAAGATGATGACCCCATACTTCTGCCAAATAGCCTGTCTCTCACCAGGACATTAATAAAGGACATTTACATGCAGCTAAATCTGTTGTGACTCGTGCTAATTGACTGGCCCGAGTGGATGCACAGGACTGGGCTGATTCTATCTCAGGTAGCTGTGTGCTGGCTAATGTGACGCTGGTGAGTTTACAGAGGCGGTAATTATTGGAGTGGTGACTGTGACAGCAGCACTAATGATAGTTGACAGCTATACCCTAATGGCTTTATTCTAATAGCCCAAATATCAGGTATAGAATGAGTTCTTTTGATGTGTCAAACACATGTACGCGCACACACATGAACACACATAAAAGTAGCCAAGAAGGGCAGGACTGCATTTTCTACATACAATTGTGCCAAGTATCTTGACATAACCTCAACCAAATGTAAATTATTTATAAATGATGCTGCTATTTCTGATGGTGATCTAACGTCTTTATTTTTTTGATTACGTTTAAACCTCTCAATGTGTGCGAAAACATGACAAACTCTGAGTTGCTGTGAGTGGTATCACTCTGCAGGAAGTATGATGAAGAATGACAAGTTATAGACTATACTGTAGTAAACATGGAACAAAAGCGATAACATATTCTGGTGTATTAAATCTATGTACTTATCCCTCAAAAGGGGGTAAACATGAGGGTTAACTTTCTTACAAACTGATGCTTTTAATTGTGCCTGATCATTGGCTAAAAGTGTGTTGTTTAAAGTAACATACAGTCTTAATTGGGGTGATTACATTTTCTGTTGTTGCACTCATTCCCAGCCAGTATAACCTCAACCTGCTGCCTCTTAAGTCTCTCTGTTTGGCGTTAGGGCACCTAAGTAACTTTTACTGTACATTAGTGTTAAACTTTGTTTCTGTGCCAAGTGTTCTCCACTTGTTTGGGGCCTTAAATCTGCAGTTTTAAAATGTTTTCATTCAGACCCTCAGCCGCCATTAATATGCACCCTGGATGAAAATGTTAAATCCATTCATTAGTTATAAAATAACACATGTGGGTCACCTGGGGTCTTGTTTCACCATTTTTTTGGTTTCAATATTCTTCATAATCAAGTGTGGAGTTTCATGAACATAGGGAAACTCTTCGACTAGGACATTTCTGTTCAGGACAGTCTTACACAAGATATTCTGCACATGTCTAAAGGTATCTTTAGACCCTGCGGTAGGTTTCCTAACCTCTTTATGACATCTTAATAAAACTTAGAGATGACCCTTTTAAAAACATAACCACCTTTATGAATGGTGTATTATGGTTAAATTAAAACAGTGACATTTTACTCCACCTTCAGTATTAGGGTGGCATAAAATAATCTTTGACCTCATACCAATGGAGTATTTAACATATAGGTTCAAGTGTAAAGGTGATGATTATTTGGAAATTTGGACACCCTTCTTTAGATATAGTGGTAAAAGACTTGCAAATTCTGTACTAAAGGGAATGATGGATTACAGCCCAGAAAACAGACAAAGGGACATTTTTGGGTCATAGGGCAGAACTTTTTTTTTCAAATGTATTTTAATTTTTTATTTGATGCCCTTTATTTTATGCGTTGTTTTCTAATCTTGCTTAAAAGACATTGCTTTTAATGTTAAAATGTTTTCAATGTAAAAGAAAATAAAATGCTGCCTCACTGTCAACTGTGGTTGTTATACATTGTTTCCTGCACAAGCTTGGATGTCATGGCATTCTTTGTGCCATACTTTGTGGTTACAGGCATAACTATTTTGTCTATAATGTATGGGGTGTGCCATGTGTCTGAGATGTAGATGAGAAATGTAATTTGTGGCCAGTGTGTGTTGTTTGTCCTGTTGTCCTGTTTGAATTGTCTGTATGTGTGTTTAAAAGTAAAAAGTATAATAAAAAAAAAATTAAAAAAAAAAAAACAGTGACATTTGATACGTATTATCTTAAAAAGCTTTGAAAACTAGCTACATGGTCAAACATTAACATATTAAGCAGAAATTAATTGAATTTGCCTTCCCTAAGTTACATACTGACGAGGTAACATAGGATGTTGTCATGGTGATAATATAGTACAGAAAATTTTGACAACACAATATAAGGAAAAAAAAAACGTCATTTATGTTTTTTTTTCCACGATTCTCCTTTATAAATCATTAGGTTTAACAAAGACCACAATAATAGCTCTGTTTACGGCCCATGCATCGTAACACCAAGAATGACGATGGAGTGATAGTTCCAAACAGGATGACACAGTTTTTACAGTGTGACAATTATTTAATTATTATCACAAAATACAGTCAAATAGAATAATGTCAAAAAAAAAAAAAAAAAAAAAGCTACAAAGACACATATTGATTTCATTAACCTCAAAACTGAAACATCGGTCTCTGACGCTTTAGAGCAGGAAACAGTTGCAGTAAGATTTCATAATGTAGCTGTAATGTGCCAAATAAATTGAAACGGAAGACTTACCTCTTTGTTATTCCTTGTACTGTAAGTATGCCCACAGAGCACAGCGGACCCATCCTTACCACAGTTTGAGAGGCAAACACAACGACCAGCACTCTGCATTCTTTCACAACAAAACAAGAGGCCCAACGGCAGAAAACAAGTGCGTTCATTTGCCTGATCATTATGTTGTGACAACTTCTCCAGCTCTAATTTGGAAATAATGAATTATATTAGCCGCAAATCCTGTTCCCTTCTAATTAGTGGCTCTGGGACCAGGTTTGTCGTTTATGAGACGATCGAGAACGGAGTAATTACATTGTATAAATCAATTAGGGCCCTCCAATTGTGTACAATGTATTTTCCAAAGCAGATTAAAAGGTGCTCCTGAAAAAGACAGATCCTGTCCGGCGCACTGTGAAGTGGGAAATTAAGAGGCGGAAGCGGGAGGAGAGCAGGAAGAAGGGAAAAGGAGCAGGCAGGAGGGAGGACAGAAGAATCAAAACAAGGCTACAAGGGCAAAGGCATGCTGAGAGGATAATTTGCACTTCCAACTCAGTCTCTCACATGCAGGCAGGGAGACAGATGTGTGCAGAAGGGCAGGGAGAGTAAGATACTCGGGGAAAAGACATTTTCTTTTATCATGTTGGCTTTTCAATGCCGATTTTTTATTTATTTGCTGTTTTCTGAAAACTTTCAGCCAATGAAATGCTACATAAATTACATTTCTTTAACCATAACTTGGGATCAATATTTATTCACTCATAATGGACATCGTGCTTCAAAATGACCGGTCTTTATAAGGACAGTTGTAGTACAGTTAAAATGTTCAGCCAATTCAGGTATTATTATACATTTCATGTATGATAACAATAATTATGTAGACCTGGAAGGAAGTATGCTATTCTTCAAAGATTACATTGTCTTCCACTGCTCTGGTACTGCATGTTATCATGTCAGAGTTCAAACACTGTCAGACGTGACTTACTGTCTGGTCATTGTTCATTACTGCCACAGCATGCAAATTCTGCTCATGCCGCTTTTAGATATTATTCTTAGTTTGTGGAGTTCATCAGAGTCTAAGGGTGAGTTCAAATGTGTTTTATTTTTCTCTATAGATATATAACATTTTAAAATTAACTAGTTTAATTTTGGAAATAAGGTTTTAAGATTGAATTAGGTGAATTTATTAATGAAGGCCTCAAATATTTTTCAATGTTTTTAGTAATCATTCATTTTCAAAAATGTTACATGTGATGCAGCCGAGATCTCATATTCATTTTATAGTCACGTAATATGATATCAATTAGACAACTAATCAAAGCTGGCTCAGTCAAAAGAGCTGATGACAGTTGATTACAGATGTTGATTTTATCTTGGATATTCAGCTTTTAAACGCACAATTTGTAGATTCCGAGTTGACCGTACAGTGTAGACAAACGGGCAAAACAGACCTGAGGAAGAGAAAATGTTTACCGCCGATGTATCCAAGTATAATTTACATGATGTTTTTATCACAGCAGGAAAAACAGCAACAGTACGGCAGCATTCAGCAGCAGTTCCCGCTTCTTTATGCAGCGGTCTGTGACGTAACATCCGGTGTTTCCACAGCAACGGTAAACATGTAGTATCTGTCATGGCGGCTCTGACATGGCGGCCGCCATGACCAGACACGTCCCGTTACAACTATACATTCAAGGATTTCTCTGGCTTTGATAACTGTTGGAAATATTTGAGGTCATGTTAGTACTCAACAAAGAAAAAATATATAACATAGGCTTAGTCAATTTTTAATTAATTTTGACATTCTATTCAAATTCTACATATTATACATTTAAGTAATCATTTATTTAGCCTTTAACTTTTTACAAGAAATATAGACATTGAGATATTCAAATTTTGTTATATTCCTCTAAGTGGCTAAAATGCCATGCTAACTCACAAATGGATAATGTTGTTATTTTGAGAAGCTGGTTTACATACTTTGCACAATGTAGATGGCTATTCATCTAAAAAAGATAAAGAACGTTCAACCTTTGACACTTCCTTTGCAATTTATCTTTTCTTTGCATTACCTTTTATTTTAAATTTGAATTAAAATTCAATAATAAGTATTATTGTTAAGGTCCTTGTGCAAATATAACTTTATCCTTTATAACTCAAGGATAAAAAAATCAACTTGTTCCCATAGTTTAGGTTGTATTGATTTAATCACCAGCGCAATTGTTAGAAATTACTGTGCAGCCACAAACTTTATTCAGTTTCACCTCTATTACTGATACTTTGTGTACTTCCTCGACTTTGAAATCAGGTACATATAAAAGTCAGGAAAGCCAATTTCTGGCCAAATTTAAATGCCCACAGTCCACTGTGTCTTTAGAGAAAAGTATGGTTCCCTGTCGAGTCCAAATGTCCTTAATTAAAGCAGATATCCGCAGATTTTCTCCATTTTCTGTCAGTTCCCTACTGAAGGCAGCTTTGTCTGAGAATGTTTTCAGTCTGTACTGTACTGGCCTGTTGCTTCTGGTTTTGCTCAAGCATTATCGTCACCATCAAATATTTCTGGAGTCATGTACACTGCTCACTCCTCCACTTTCCTCTTTCCGTCTGTTTTTCTTCCCACCTTCCTTCTGTCTGGTAGGGATTCAAGAAGTCACCACTACATGGAGAAGCTGTTTTTGAGTACAATAGTCATGTGAATCAGCCTTTAATTATACAGCATGGACGGACTCTGAAATCATCTTGCAATAAGAGAGAAAAATGTAATGGTCAACTTCACAGTAGGAGAAACGGACAAGGTCTGATTGTCTGAAAATTGTGGGGAAATGTGTTATGGTCATATTCTGACCTCTGTTCATTTTCTTTGCAATTTCTTTCACCTTCCCATCAGGTATCATACTAGTTAAGGGAAAATAGTCGACACTTATAGCTTCTGGCCTTCTAACACTTGCTTTACACTACATGTAATTCACACCGTTCACTTACTGATGGAGGAGGCCTTTTAAGGTTCTTATTCTTATTCACATTCACATTCACACACATCGATGGCACAGCCTTAGGGAGCAATTTAGGGTCCAGTATCTTGCCCGTGGACACTTCCACTTTGACATGCCGATTGGAGGAGCCAGGAATTGAATCGACCCTTTGATTAGTGGATGACCTGCTCTACCTTCTAAGCCACAGCTTTCCCATTACAGTTTCTGTTTTTTTTTTTTTTTTTTCTGATTATTTGCAAGCTTTGCCGACTCCAAAGTGAATCTTGGTGTGTTGAAAGAAAGAATTGTTCATTTAGGAAAAAGAGGTCAATCAAATCATAGGTACACAAGAATTTCAAGAGCAAGTCTTTAGCTTTTATGCAACAAAGAATGTAAGGATGTGGTGAATCATAGATCAATAGTAATACTGTAAACACACATGCTTTAAAGCTCATGCTTTTTCATAGTTTACATCACACTCTATAAGTTACAAAGGAATCTAGAGCGGGAGTTCTTTAACTACCAGGGTTGATGACAACAGCACACTTTTCAGTCACCGACTCATAAATAAATTAAGAAAAAGAAGTGGAGGGTTGCGTGACAAGAAGTGATTTAACAAGCCTGTCTTCCCTCTCATTCAGGGAGGGGGGGGGGGGGGGGGGGGGTTAATGCTGTGGCCCAACTCCTCCTCCAATATCACAGTTCCTGATGGTGACAGAGTTTGATGGTGCAAGCAAAACACATGTTAAATGAAGTTGGTGTGAAGCCCTGACTGGCTGGAGAGAGGGAGGGGTGGAAATGGAGGGAGCTTTTAGCAGTACACACACACACACACACACAAACACACACACAAACACACACACACAGCACTCTATCATAAGATTCCAGGTCAGGCTGTGCTGACAAAAGACAGAGAGCGTCCTCTGCTGCTGTGTCCACACTTCAGTCCTCTGGTGTTGCACTTCCATATTTGAGAACATTACTGCAAGATTATGGTTATAGAGTATTTTTTTAAACATCATTTCAAGCAACATATTTTCAAAAGACTATCTATCATTAATCAAACACCTAGATCAGCTGATAGGGCTAGAAAAAGTGAATAAAAAAGTCTAAACACACCTGCCAAAACTGCATTTAACCAACAATATAGTCACTATGCTGTTGACATTTAGAAATTAGAGACATACAAATCTGGGCTGCTGGCTCCAGAAAAGAAAGCAATCAACCAGAGGGGAAATAGTTTGCAATAGCACAACAAAATTATTTTATTTTACAAATTATCAATTTTGCTTGACTGTCTTGGGCAGAAACAAATGACTTGAAAAGGTGATAGTCAGACATTTTCCAGCAAAACGAAAACAGAAAACGTTCCAGAAGAAAAACTTTGCAAATTTGATCAAATTTGATTTGAAAGATTTGATGATAATGACGCCAAACCTCTTTCCTGATGGTGTAGGAGGTACAGGGAAGAGATTTACAAGTCATGATGCTGCTCAAGTTGTCAAGAAAGGACAATCCCTCCTTGTTTGCGAATTCAGAATCAGCTTTATTGGTCAGTTGTGCGTACACATAAGGAATTTAACTTCAGTCAACTGTGCTCTCGTTGTACTAAAGTACAACATCAAACAAAGACCATAACCTACAAGACTAAATTTGACAAAAGCGCACTGTAAGTAGTGCAAAAGATGCTGAAATGAACATGATAATAAATGATTTAATTAAGCAACAGATGGGTTCATTTACATGAGGTAGAGAGTTTTATTTACTTGAATAATTGTGTAGGATGTCAGATGTGGAGGATAATACAGTATTTAAATGATTCAGTGATTGACCATGACATCTGCTCAAATGATCTTATTCACAGTGGGTGTTTTTTAAAAGGGTTATTTCAGAGTGATAGTTCTGACAGTCTGTGACTGTTTGGCGTTCTTAAGAGTGACAAAAAGTCAAATGCTTCAGGAGTAGGACTCGACAGTGAAGCTGCAGGAGGAACCAAGCTTCCTCTAAGCACCTCTGCAGAAATACACCGCCAGATCCTCAGTAAAATGGATCTTTTAGTCTGGGTCTGCATGTCTTTGTCTGCTGCTCATCAGGTCACCTTCTCCAGCTCCACCAGAGATTGAATGGTCCTATCTATCCAGTCAACATAAAAAAAGCTATTGAAACAGCCCAAGGACAAAGTGGATGGGGGCCATTCACATCCAGGCTAAAGATTTGAACGAGGTGCCTGGTCGGGAGGTCTGGAGGATGAGAGAGCGGATGGGAAGAGTCATCACTGCACTTCCATGTTGGTTTGTCAATGTTGTTTAATTTAAGCCAATATTGGCATCAATGAAACAAAGAATTCTACCTCCCTGCCTAGCATGCCATGACCCTCCTGTTTTTTAAAATGAACCTGTCTTGAACACAAACAGATCTGTCCTTTCAAGGTCACCTACAACTTAAGAGTGCAGAGGAAAACTTGTCCTTTTTAAGACGATTTGAACAAATTTGAATCTCTAGGGCTAAGATAAGAACAATCCTACTGTAATGTTTCAGTACACCTTTAGCAAAGGGCCTGGAAGCAGTTGAATGTATGGCAGAACTTTGAGTCAAAGACAAATTTCCCCAAGGGGACAGTGAAGTGTATCTTATCCTATCGTATCCTATCCTATACTATCCTATCATATCATATCGTATCGTATTCTACCTACAGGGATTGAGAAGAGATTGTCATTATTGACAAAGCATGACGGACAACATTTGCAGGATTGGTACTTTTGATCAGTTCTCCATACTATCTCTCCTTGAGCCAAGGCACCTTCTGCTACGTCTTACTCTAAAGAGTATATGTTGACCTTTTTTCCTAACTTTACTGGATATGGAAAGCTTTTTTGAAACAGAGAAGGGAAAGGGGGATTCAGCCATAATTTAGCAAAAGGCCTGGTTTGGATACAAGACTAAATCTTAGTTAATGTGGCACAGGCTTTACAAGATGAGCTACCAGGATGCTCTACTTTGAATTATTTAATGGATAGATACTTATTCTTTCTGCATACAGACATTCTATCCATCTGATGAGTAGCCTATGCACCTGAGATGAAACACAAAAAGATGCTGCTCTTGGACACAATGTGTACTCTCTGAACCAGTTAGCCTTGGCACATCATTTCAGATTCACCCCAGAATTCAACAGTACTGCTGTCTACCATCTCCAGGGTTTGTGGTTCTAAGGTCAACTTTTGTGTATTGGGTTGCAATCTTTCTTGAGAGTGTATAACCCAGCATGTTTATAGCTATCATGTTTGCTATATGTTCATCCAAGAAAAAGAGAAAGGAAGTAGTTTAATTGCCGCACTTCAAGCTTTACGTTTTTACTGCAGACTCCAGGGATACAGGGAGGCAAGGACAAAGAGATGTATAATGTGTGAAGAGGTACAAGGACTCTCAGTTATGAACCCGACATTATACTCCTTATTTCTTGATGTATTGTTCCATTTTAAAATATATTTCTGTAGCACTCATCTGGCTCAGACTGGCAGTCTGTCAATCCTAGAGAAAGGATGGTTGCTGTGCTGGCACATAAAAAAAGTTTGCTGAAAATATTGAATTCAATTATTAATAATAATATAATTCTGTACAATATTCAATTATGTGTACCTATACTGTATATACTAGCCACTAATGTCATAATCAGCGTATCCTTATGTAATTCCATGACCCATGGTTGACCTCTGCAAAAAGACTATTTCAGTCAGAAAAACTCATCATCAGTGTAAAGTGAATGTGAAAATATAAAGTGCCCATATCTCAGAGCTTTTTTCTTCTGATTTCAAAAGCCCTTTAAACTGTATTCCAGTAGGAAACCTAGAGGTAAGGTAAACACAGATCCAAAGCAGCGAGCAGCAGTTCACCATCCTGTCCACTGAAAGATGGAGATCAAAGAGAGCAGTTCCTCCTCAGCGCCCTGGGAACACAAGCTTTGATCCTTTATTGGCTGACCTCCATAGGACCTCATGATTTCAAACAACGGCCTTCGTTCTTGTTTTCAGACCTTAGAAAGGAGAAGGGTGAGAAGAACCTGCAAATAAATCAATTGGATGGAAGAGGGACATTATTTGGAACAAGGCAACAGGACTAATGAGAAAATATTCACTTACTTATTTGAAACTGATAAAAATACATAGTGAATACACATTTTCAGTCACCTAAAGTCCTTCCAGTTCATGTGTATCCACAATTTGTTTGTGAAATAAGAAAATTGTTGCACCACCAGTATTTGGAGTATAACTAGTTCATGATAAAACAACATAGGGTTGTAATTACAGATTTTCTAATGTGATTGTGATTAAGGGGTTACATCTGGAATTGTTCTTTTTGATAAAACAAACTTGAATGTAGAACATAAGAATCATTATACTTAAAGTTCATTGTGCTCAGTATTTTTGCAACCCACAGGCACTCAAATGCCACTTGTACATCAATGAAAAGATGACCTACATAAACTTTTTTTCGTCCCTCTGGCTCCAGTAATTAGCCAAAGTGTGAGCGTTGCTCTGTCATGGTCCTCACAGCTGGAGACTAGCCCTGTATGACTGGAGGGGGGGCAGGGGGTCTCCTGAGGTAAGACGTGACGTATAAAAACAACGCGGAAGTAGCAGACGAAGCAACAGAGTCCGCTACACGACGCAATAACGAGAATATTTGCCTTTATATCAATGCTATGAGAAGTCCAACGGAATGGCAACATCAACAAAAGATCGGAGAAGAACATACTGGCAGACAGAAAACTGAATGAAGCCTAAACGGAGATCGTAGTGGTTGCATGCAGACTCTTTATGCACCGTGCAGCAGTAACAGTATACAAACGTCACTCCCGCTCCTTTTGGCCCGAGCTGAGGAGAATATGATGCAGCATTCTCACATCAGCCCACTCTGACTTGCAGCGGAAAAAAATACTAGGGGTCTGGCAGGAGAAACTCACTCAATTCACTAAAGGATTGTGCTTCTATTGCGCCCGCTTCTCCTCTGCAAATGAATCAAAAAGACTGTGTACTTCACATGCAGGGGTTGAAATGCACACACTGAATTGTGCTGCAGAGCAAACAGTGTCTCTATGCGCCGATGCTGGTTGCACGTATTTAAATGAGCCATTACTGGGGAAAAATGGTCCCCGTTCTTTGCAAATTGTCATTAGTACAAAAATATTTCTAATTCACAACACTCACGCTAATAGCCAAGCCCCCACGGTTAGTGGATCAAAAAAAATGTATGCGCCACATTCATTATTTCATAAAAGAAAATAACTTAAATTAAGACATAAAGTGATACCAACTGTATCAGTTACTTCTGGTTATGTACTTTTTAAAGTAGTTAACCAAAAGTTTCAACACAAAACTGAAAAACTGACCGTCTCCAAGTCTGATACTGTGTTGTAATCCAAGAAGCAGTTACGAGTATATGTTCATAGTACGAGCAACTTTATAAGACATAAACACAGACACACAAACACACACACACAAACACACTCATCATTATTTCCCTACTCCGTAGTAGAACATCATTTCACGGGCCTTCCTACTCTCCACCTGTGCTTCACCCTATATCCCATTACACTGACAATCATCTGCTTCCCCCTGTGTGTCAAACTGTGTCGGGGACTCTGTGGAAGGACGTTGGCCTTGTGTCACACTGCTGCAGTCAGAATGGAAGGGAAATATTTATACCTGCCAGACAGATAGACTGATGTTTAATTCATCAGTTTAAGACTGTGGCCCTGCTGACCCTGAACTATGGGAGATGGAGGCTTTCCAGGGTTTGTGACCTCTCATTAACACTCAGTGGGGACACACTCCTTGGATGGGCTCTCTTATGTGCATGTGTTTGTGCGACTGGCTTTGTGCGAGCAACATTGTAAAGGTGTGTCTTGGGTATGCATGTTTAAATCACTGTTTTTTTATGAATGCATACCTTATATTGTGTTGTAATTTTCTTTTGCACACAAGCTCCATATGGCTGACAGCTATCTGCCTATTTACAGTATGTGTTCAGGTATACCTCCAATAATAAGGAACCACCCAAGGCTCTCTGACTCTTTCTTTGCCCCTTGACCCAGCTACTGGCATCCCTGTCAGCCAGTACACACCATGCAACTCCCCAATGCCCTTCATATAACCCTCAGTATTAAACCGTATTCAGTCATAGTTATGCAGGTAAGAGAAATATGGTGCAGGCTGACAATGTAAAGCTTATTCATTTAATGAGAGTAAGAAAAATGGAGATGATTTGGATAGAGGGAGGAAAGGTGTAAGACTTTGGATGAGTGATGACACCTCTGTCAATTGAGAGGCTCTTCCTACCCCTCCCCTTTTTCTTCCTATCAGTCTTAATATTCAGAATTTTACAACAATGATTTTCCTCCATCTCCAGACCTACAACAAAACTACTTAAACATCACAACCTAAGGCAACCGAGGAATGTATGAATCTGCAAACCAACTATCGAAGAGCCCTCATAAATTTGCATCTGCTCTTAAAAAGCCTATATAGGATAAGAGATAATGCAATTAATATTTTCTTTTTCTGAAGTAATGAATAACTCCACATTGGAGTAGGAAGCAAAAATAACACAATCATACACAACAAAACAAGCATACGGAAATCACACTAAACAAGCCTACAAGTGACAGAAAGGGATGTGAAAATCAAGTAACATTTCAACACTCTGTTGAGTGTCTGTTATCTCAAGTAGGCAGGGGAAAACAGATGGGGAAGCTAAATTGGTATTCAGTCAGTCTTGGTATTGTGTGCCATCTGTTGAGAATAAAATGACACCTTCAGATAGGACAGACGAGAGGGCTACTTGTTCGTTGCAATCATCATGCTGAAGCTCCAGCTTCCTGGGCTTTATACAGTTGCTAAAACAAAGAGCAATGTCATTACATTTCTACACTTGAAGACTGTTGACTACAATGATTGTGTGTTCATGACATTGCTTGTGAGACTTATCTGCAAAATGGAAAAAAGTAATAAAAAAAACATCAGATTATTGTGACTCTTATATCTTTTTTTATACATGTATGCTCATATATTAGACATGTACTTTATTCTGAAGGTTTCTAAGCTGACAATACAAACGGAGGAAATACTAGAGAGGTTCCCAGACGTCATTGGACTTACACATAAGCACACGCACATTGACACAGAGGGGCTGTCGTAATTGGTACTGCGAGAAGTGCAGATGTGAATTCAGCAAGACAGATGCAGAGGTTCAACTCTGGTAGCACTGCCTGATTTGCATGAGCTGCTGCTGGCTTGTCAGTCATTAGGACGTGCTCAAACTCACAGCACTGGCAGCTGAAACAGTCTCCCGACAAGGGAGCGCAGGCACGCTGGCGTACCAGAAGAAGGATGCGAGTGCAGCTAGTGTGCCACGGCTTGATTTACACATAAGGCTGTGGTGCAGCATGATAAGGTAGTAACAAGTTTATCATGGTGCAAGACAAGACAAAAACAAGCCACAAGCCACAAAACTCACTCAAGTGGATCTTTTAATTTTCACCTGTTTATGAGAAAGACTCAACATTCTGTCATGTTAAGGGTACAGCAATGATTTGTTCATATAATAAAGGCATCCTAAAGCTTCATGGAATGTTATCCCTGTACGTTTATCTCTGCACATCCCCTTCTCATGACAGTTACTGGGTCTTGCATGGGTAAGAAATGATGATAAAATGGACTTGAGCTTGTATAGCGCATTTCTAGTTTTCTGACTACTCAAAGTGCTTTTTACACTGCATGTCACACCTACTCATTCACACACTGATGGTAATGGTTGCTATATAAAGTGGCCGTCAGAAGTAACTAATTCCATTCATACGCCGCCGCCGACGCAGCAGGAGAAATTTGTCCGATGTGTCCTTGGCAAGTGTCTTGCCCAAGGACACATCGGACATGTTGCTGCAGGAACTGGGGATCGAACCCTTGACCTTCCGGTCGAGAGACGACGACTCTACCGTCAGAACCACAGCCAACACTGTATGATTAGGTCTGACATAAAAAGACAACACAAAATCTTTATATGTCTATAAATACATGAATCGTATGTGTTAATGCTTCATAGTGTCTAAAGAACAAATTCACAAACACACTTACACATCAGCCCCTCTACTCCAAGTGTCATTCCCATTTTCCACCTGACTCGGAAGTGATTTTTATGCCAAGCAACCATGTTGAGTATAAAAGCGCAGGTTAGTGCACTTGGGTGTGTGGGTCCAAAAATAAAGTTGCAGAATGTGACTGTGCGTTAGAAATATGGACATACAGGCGCCAAGTTCCCAGCACACTTCTGCTCTGCTTGTTTCAAAGAGACACACAGCAGTGATCTAAATCCTCAGTAAAATATCAGTGCATTTGCTCATACATTTAAATGTAGCCTTTTAAATGGACGGAGGGCTGGGAGACAGAGACGTTGTGGGAATGTTCAATGAATATAACTTCAATCTGAGTATCAGCGTATGTCATTCAGTGGCCTGTGTGTGTTCTGCTTGTTCAGGGGCACGAGGAAGGGAGAGAAGTTACATGAGCAGGCCAAAAATAAAGACTGAAATCTGCAGTGCTATCATGTAAGGCCCAAAACACACCTATGTGTTATCAAAGGACCTCTACATGCACTGCTGGACACGCCCCAAGTCACTTTGCGCCATGTGTTTCCGACAGTGTGCTTTGGATCATTTAAGTGGGGCACTAAGTGTGTAACTGTTTTTCTGAAAAGCTGCTCATGCATCTGGCTTAGTGTCGAATTTAATTATTACTCATTTGGGCATTAATGTCAGGGTGGGTGAAAGTAAGGGTTTGTTCAAATAATCAGAGTGAGCATAACGTAGCTATAAAACTCCCTGTACTTATCACATTCATGACTATAGCCTCTTAAAATACCACCCAGTAGTAAAACAAATATAAATACATCCAAAAAGGACATTTGATTTAGATTGGTTTACTTATTTTGGATAGCCTGATATTATTACTCTGTGCATGTAAATATCCATTTGAGAACTGTTTGTAATCGGTATGTTTTTTTTGGGTTGCTAACAATGCTCCTTACTGGAATGGAGAAGCATTATTTTACCAGTGTCAGGACTGACCTTGTGGATGTTTTCTTATGTTGTCTTACTGTATTTTTTTTCTCCAGGATTCAGACTTTCCCTTTGTTGAGCAGACAACCTTCTGAGGGGTAATCAATAACTTTGAACTTGGTGAGTAAAATGACTGTAGATCAATGGCACTGTTGTCTGGATACAGCAAGATGCTCTCTCCTAGTAAGGGACAAATAGAAAGAGATGGATTGAGCGCCGTTCTGCAAAAACTGTGACAAAATTACAACTGCAAACGTGTAGATTCTTGGACAACTTTAGAATGAAAACATACCTTATTAGACTTGCTGTAAAGATGTGGCCATCAAATCCATTTTCTTGTATAAACTCTTATTTTAAGTATTTATAAGTTTCATATTTAGTTAGCATGGTAACTGGAAATGACCTAAAAAAGTTGCTGGTTTTCTGAATGGCAGCATCCATAAATATTTGATTTGTATATTCTTGTGGACTTAAAGTACTGGTACAACTTTGGTGTACTATTTGGTTAACATAGACTTATGTTCAATATTTTCTTTTGGCAGCAAACATGGTTAAATTACTCATAGCATGCTCTTCTTTATGACTCAGTCTTTCAAAGTTGTAGGTGTCTTCAAACATCTTTGCATTGCAATAGTCACAAAACACTATGTTTAGCTTTTAGCAGTTGAAGTAATGGAAACCAAACATTATGACATTAAAGCATTCATCTTTTGTAATGGTCTCATATACATCTGAGGTTAAACAGAAACTGTCACCCTGATTTCCCAAGGGTTGAAGGAACCAGGTCTGTGTGCTGTACATATATTGCACATCTCTTTTTATCCCCGGACGGGTTATGTACATTTACTTGTAACAGTCTATTTTTTAATTACACAGGTTTAATTCTGATTCATGTAGGGGCTTCTTTAAATCTTTGTTTGTGTTAATATATACGTATGGGAGGGGGGACAGCGGTTGTTGTTTAGATGTATCAGATGTTTCATGTCGTGCATGCCTTTGTAAACTGCTACTGGATGCTTTGAATTTATCTCCGGATCAATAAAGTATCTATTTATCTTTCTATTCAAATGTCCTACAAGGCAACATTACCATGTCGGGCTGTATGAATAAATGTACTTGACTGGACTGTCCAATGCCTACCAACATGTTCTCACACAATTCAACAGTGATTGTCTTACCAGGTGAGATGACTGTATTCACATTGGATGACCGAGTGATCAGAGGGTTAATTCTGCATATTTTGACAATTGCTAAACCAATAAAAACCATACCTTTGTAATGATTTTCTAATGTCAAATAAGTTCAAATCAAAGAGTCAAAAAGGCTTAAAGGTATTTAGATATGTGAAGGAATAAGGTTGGGAACAACTATTTTGAAATTGCTAATCGATTTGCATACTTGAAGTTATCATAGTAACTCATTAAGAACCCTTTGTAAAAAAAATGTCTTACCAATAGGATGGCAGGGTTTATTTTTGCTTGTTGTTCATATAATTTTCAATCTAGCTACAGCTCTCATAGATTTGTTTACAGAGTAAACTTATGGATTTCATCAGACACCATTAAGTTAAACATAATCAGTTTAAACAAAGCTTCACTGTACTTATTTTAGTTCACACTGTATACATCAACAGTTTCCTTATTAAACATTTGAACATTGCTCTCATTTGTAACTATCCTCAAGCTTTGTAAAAATGTGTTCATCATCATTATTTATTTTGGATGTGTAGGCTCCTTTTCACCTGAGTGACAAAAAAACATTTTCAAGAAGTTCCTCTTAAACTGTCTGATACCAGCTCCCCATTAAGAAAGGTGACTCCAGTCAAACTGTGACCACAGTCCAAACTCTTCTCTCTCTCTCTCTCTCCTGCCAAAAGTGAAAATGTGGGTAACAGCAGAAATGGTAGTGTGCAAAGGACGGGGGGGGGGGGGAGTAGGGTGTTTGAGATCGGTGATGCCAGGAATTATGGGATGCAAATGGATGCGTGAAGTGTTTACACATGGCTAATTCCCACCTGTCAATCAACCTGGAGTCCTGGGATATAGTGAAACCCATCAGGGAGGAAGGAAAGGAAGAAGGAAAGACGAAGGCACAGAGAAGGGCCAATGATAGCTTTATTTATCCTGGGTTTTTGGAGCACTAACATTCTTCATTTGAACAAAGCCTGAAACACACAAGCACACTTATAGTCTTTTACTGTTGCGCCCAATGTTCAGATTGAATCTTTTTTTCCTCCTTTTTTGGACAATATTCAGAAACGAACATGAATGGACATTTTCAAAGATTCACATAACCCTCTGGTGCTGACAGAGAAATGAAATAAACATAACAAAACTAACAAAGAGAACAAACAGATTAAAGTGCGGGAGTCTTAGTCGAGTAACATGAATAAATCTAATAAGGCAGCATGTTTTATGGGGTGTTTTTTCCATCCTATATTGAAGAGATTTTGCAAATAGCTTGAGTTCATTCTTCCATCAATTGATGTGGAGTTTGACCTTTCCTTGTCCTTTACGTGTCATTCCCCACTCTCTCTCTCTCTCTCTCTCTCTATATATATATATATATATATATCTCGCTCACTCTGCGATGTCTGGCTCTATCCACTGTCCTATCTCTAAATAAAGACATACAAAGTCATAAAATAAATACTACACATTTTTTAAAGTAAGTCAAACATAATGTGATTTACAACTGCTCAATAAGTTTGAATTTATGATTCTGAATTGTAAGGTTTTGTTCAGTACTAAGCAGAAAACCTTGACAATTATGAAGGCAAGAGAATCAATCACAAGTGGTTTTCTATATTCTACACACAGCTGCATTGTTTAAAGGCTTGTCATGTTATCAAAACATGTCCAGGCTGTCCGTTTCATTAATGAAAGTGGATTTAAACATTGGCACCAAGTTGTTTTCTGAAGTCAAGGACACATGACACGTGTAAACAGCAAAGATCATTTCCTTGACAGAAGGTTAACACCTCAAAACCTTTTTCCACTGCATGAACTATCAAAGAGGCTCGAGACTTTAAGGGGTTCATAGGGGTTTTTTTTTTATCACGGGGACCAGGGTCTCTACTTCAACCAAGGATACAAATAAATAGCATGGGTAAAAACCATATAAAACAGCATAAAATAATTGTTACGTTGTCTTACACATTAACAAACTAAATGCTATTTTTTTCTTGTTTAAAGGACCTCTGTAGACATTCATCAAATAATTGGCTGTATGTACATTTAAGCTCCTGTAAGTACTGTGTCGTTTTGGTGGAAATATGGCTTATGTAACTAAAAGAGTTGCAAGACCTGACAGAGTTGAACCAAAATATGACCCACATTTTTTTTAACTGCTCCCTGACTATGAAAGACAGAGACTTAAAAATGACTAAAACGACAGACAAAACTGACACCCCACCTGAACAGCAGTCTCTTCGGTCATTAGACAATTTTCCTGCTAGATATGTCTGAGAAAAATAGAGACTGGCAGGGACACAGAGAGTAGGGCTGGTTGTATGAGACAGGGAGAGAAGGGAAAGAGGGAGCCTGTGAACCTGGTGTGCTGATGAGCTGTCATTTTGGTATTATGCAAATGCAAAGCAGCTGGTTCACACAAGGGTCAACCTGACAGGAAGTCAATGCTGCAGCAACCAGTCGCAATGGGTGATGGCTGTCAGTAGGGAGACAGCCACTCCACCAGAGACAAGTTCTTTAGGAAGACAAGTTATAATAAAGCAATTTGTAATGTTTTGTTTTTGGATTCATTTCTCCTTTGACACATTTTCTGTGTTATGTACAGTAAACTGTTTACAATATATGAGCATTCACATTTTATACCATTTCTGGGAACAATTTCTGTAAATCACAAGGGAAATAAGAATTGCCATTTTAAAGTGCTGTTCCACATTATAACCATGGGTAACCATGGTTGCATGCATTAACTTTAGATCACAAGAGTCTGATAACTTCTCTTTTTTTATGGTGAAAAAAAATGACAGGTGTGTCTGGGAAAGTCTAGATCTCTGATTGGCCCGAGCCAGACCTTCCACCTCTGTTCTCAGGTGACTCCCCAAGGCCCCATCATTGTTCTTCAGAATGATGAAGGCCTTTCTGATCGACATCTGGGAGATGACATGAATACAGACTGCCAATTTACTTTTCTTTTATCTGTCTCCTTTTGCAATGGGAGAGGTTTTTTCTGTACAATAGCCCATATTCATTATTGTTGCTGGAATCCGACAGTTAATCACAAATTGATCACATTTTTAATCAATTTTTAAAACGTCAGAAATTCCATTATTTTACATGTCAAAAAAGTTGATATTATGCTTTTGTATATGTTGCTGTCTTAAGCTAAGGATACTTTACTTCCTGTTTGGATACAAGCCTGCTTTTATTTGAAAAAAATAAAAATAAAATAAGGAACTTGTGGTAGACCAAAGGTTAAAACATTAACTTAACCATGTAAACAAGGAAACATGAGTCGAATAATAAATGAAAACAGCTAAAGCTGACAGTGAAGTGAAATGTTTGATGTCATATTGTTGATTGTTTGATGTCATATTGTTGATATGTTCATATTTTGACTGGTCAACTGAGCTGTCTTTGAATTTTCTGAAGTGAAATGAGCCATTCAGGGGAGCAGAGGTGTTGTCCTTTTCCATCACTGTGCCTACAGGGAGAAGCTGCTGTCAGTGAGGTGGCTCAGCTATGTGTGCCTAAAAGGACAAAATAGCATGCAATCAATGCAATCAAAAATAAACAATTAATGCATTAATGACAGACCTTAATCACATCATGATTAACATAACATGCCCAATGTTTGTTTGTAGAGGCAATTCAATTTAAAAGGTTTTCATGTAGTTTTTACCATTGACTTTTGTCGTTCAAGGGAAGCACATTATGGAACAGCCTAACACGCTCAGTCAGTCCCAGCTTGGCCACTTTAAAAGGTCATCTGAAGTTGTGGCTCATAACAAACCAGTTATGTGACCAGCTTTACATACATACACACATATATATCAAATTTACCCCAGTGCAATACTGCATACATAAACACTTCCATGTATGCTAACCCTGTGCAATAGTATGCAGTCACACGTCTGTGTATGCAAATAGAGCCATGTGCAATCACAGCAGCACTTTGCAGGCTCTAGGGCAAATGTGCAATTTACAACAGCACCTGATAATTATGACTTTAGTCCAGCACTGTGACACTTTAATACTCCAACACTTCACCTCCCTTAGCAGCACCTTAAGCACTTTATGCACTTTAAGCACTTTAAACTCTGATGGTCACTTTATACTGGTTCCTTCTGAACAAAATCAAATAGCCACTCTTTATACTGGTATATATGTGTATCTGTTAACTAATGTACAGCATGTCATCGTGATTTTATGTAACTTTGTTTACCTGTTTACCACCAACCTGCCAAGGGACTACAGATGGAAATGACTGTAATGGTAAATGGACTTGAGCTTGTATAGCGCTTTTCTAGACTACTCAAAGCGCTTTTACACCGCATGTCACACCTACCCTTTAACACACTGATGGTAGTGGTCGCTATGTAGACACATTGCCCAAAGACACATCGGACATGTTGCCCAGCTGGGGATCGAACCCTCGACCTCCTGGTTGATAGACGACGACGACTCTACCAACTGAGCCACAGCCGCCCTTAAGTGATATTTACATGTTTATGTTCATTAATGTGCACTGTCCCTATTTTAAATACATAAATAAATAAAATAAATAAAGAGGGAGGACTCATCTCCACCTCCACCCTTCATAAGAAAACGAGTTAAAAATACACCCACAACAGGCAGCTACATCTTTGATGTCTTTTGGAGCCAGAGTGTGCACAGTAGGGATTGTCTGGTGGAGCAGCGGTATTGGCATCCCGCCCTTCTGCTAAACAAAACATTTAACTGATAAAACAGCAAAGATCCCTCAGTCAGTAAGTTCCCTGTAATAGATTCTTGTGTCAGTTTAAAGCAGACACTTACAGTCATGGAAAGTTCAATAACTCTTGAGTAGGTGTTCATTACGTTTCCTCTCGCCATTCCCCCAGGTCACCAATCTGGTGCACAGCGCAGCAGATGCATCTTTCATCAAACCTGTCAGCCATGGTGTTATAACCCTTTTTATAGCATCAAACAACTCATTAATACAAAAAATCTACACTCAGACAAAAGTCAGCATGATAAGAACTAACTAAAGTGAAAGCAACCATGTTTGAGAAAAATGTATTTGATATATTTATTGTTATATACTGACAGGCTAACTGTAAGTGTGTCTGTTATTTATACTTAAGTAACACATGTCCATTATGTTTGGAAAATTTTCTTATTGTGTTCTGTCCTGTGAGGGGTTCTGGTACTGTAAAATGTGTTTTATGTATTTTGTTAGTACCTTAGGATGAAATTTAGCTTTTCTGCTAATTTCTGCATATTAACATAGATGCATATTGCTGATATGTTGACACATGTGCACTGTCCTAATTCAATAATTAAAAAAAACAAAATTCAAGGATAATCGATTCTTGTTATACTAACAATACTCTAATCTGCCATCTTATCTAAAAACATGGAGAGGTACCCTTTGGCTCCTCTAATGTTAATGTTTCCAGTGTTAATTAAACTGTTAGAATATGAAATGCCCAGAGCAACTGCTCCAGCTGTCTACTTGCCCTAATGTAAAAGCATCCATGGCAATTTGATGGACATAACTCAGATCAAAGTGTCATAGTCCTGACTCTTAAATGTAAGGGAGCTTGATTGTGTTTAAGCACTTCAAAAAATTATTAACACCATACAAATAATAATAATGTTTCAAAGCTACTGTGCTTCTTTAAGAACCCCCTTTCAATAAAGTGACAATGTTGAAAGCACTGACAACAGAGTAGAGAGGTTTTGTTTTTTAATCAAAAGGTTTTAACAACACCTATTACAAAGATCCTTTGTTTTCTCAAGACAGTTTTAGAGCCTTTGTGAGTTTTTCAAAGAGTGATGCATTCATTATACCTAGGTTAGCAAAAAGCTTCTCTTATAAAAAGCTTTGATTGACACCTGAAAAAAACAAACAGTTAAAGCAGAAAATCTATCCTATTGAGAGGCTTTGACCTTTTTAAAAATGAAAATTGACTTAATTAATGAACAGATAAAAAAAAAACTTGCAGCTAAGTTTCCGTTGATTAACAAACTAATTCAGCAAACAATTGTTTCAGCAGCAAGAAACACAATAACTTCACTTTTCCCATTGTCCTGCAGTTTGTGTCCTGAAATATAACCCTCCCTGCGTCTGTCTGAAAATAGTTCCCCCAGACTGTTCCAGACTTTAGTGCCAACTGGCTTTGCTCGATGAGGAGTGAGGCATCCAGGATCAAGAAGATTTGTTTCTTCCTCCACCACTGGCCTCTATCCCCCTTCATCCACTGAGAAGCTGTGCGTGAACCTTCTGGATTGTGCTTTGTCAAAAAAAAAGCTTGGATTCAAAGGTGCTCTCTTTGGAACACCCAGGGATAAATGTCACAGCCACATGTAGTTATATCCAAACATGGGAATCTGTCCCTGCTAACAGATATTACAATGAAAGTGTTGAAGCATTTATTGTTGTAGAACTAACAGAGCCTTTTTTTAAGGCTGGTGTCAGGTTCTTTACCAGAATTCAGTGCCAATTACTCACCCACTTCCTGTAGTTACAAATAGCCACATGGATTATGCTACATACTTGTGTTTTAAGGTGGCCCATATTGCTGTGCACACTTCACTGCATATGCGTATGTGCACACTTAAAAGCTTGCTGACTTGTTGTTTGAAAGAGTAGCGTGACAGCAGGCTGCTCTGCTGCTCAGAGTGAAGTGTGTGTAAAATTAGCTGGCTAATCTGACTGAGCAGGGGAACAAAGGCTCTGGTGGAAATGCATAAACGTTGAGGATATTTCTTGTATCAACTGTCCTTCATGGGCAGCATAAAACAAACAACGTAACTATCACATACCTGACATCCTATCTACAATCCCCTGGAAATGTAGCTGCTGCGATTTTACACTTTACCATATTCTAACCTCTTCAAGTGTCATCTTCTGTTTTACCACTGTGCAAAAAAAATAGACATTAACACTTTCATCTTTTAGCCAGGAACTATGAGACCCTGTCTGTCGCCTTGTGGGTGTACTTTTTAAAAATAGATATCAATGCAGTTAGCTGTTGGGTAACCGGTGATTTGGGAGTGATTTGGGAGAGAAGTGTTACTGTACAATTTGAAATACCATTTGAGCTGTTTTATGAAGACTCATATGAAATACTTGTCCATTGCAGCTTTGCCTCCACGCCTGTTGCTTAGGGTGGTCTCACAGTACGGACCCGGTCCCAGATCCAAGAACAGTTGACCCCAAAATCTGTTTAATTTGCTTGGTGTGAACACAGACATACCGTAGTGGTCTCGGGGAAGAATCATGGGTACTTGGTCCGTGAGAATGCTCGAAGAAGTAAGTGAACTTCTATATGACATCAATCTAAAGGCTCCTATCGGTCCAAAATGGTGGTATCCACGCATCATGGGCCTGTTTGGTCCTCTGAGCTGCACTACAAATGTGGAAGTAGAAAGAGGGTTGTTTTTGGCATCTCAGAAATAACAAAAACATCCACAGTTAGCAGGATGGATTTAGCTTGCGAGTGGTTGTCATGGGTGCTTCTTCTTCTTTCTGCTTATTGGCAGATTTGCTAACCAACTATGTGCATACTACCACCTGCTGCGGCATGGTACGAATCAATCGTGCCTAATATGAAAACCACCTTTAATTCAGAATTCCACAGTTCAGCAACGTTCTTTTTTCTACTGTATGATTCCGCTCTTCCGTTGACACAGAGTTCCAGAGGAATGATCAGTGATGGTTCAACACAGAATAGTGTAGAACGTCCTGATGATAATTAGAAGGGATTGTGTTAATGAGAAATGTGTCAGTTAAATTAAGCAGTCTAAGCATGAGCTTAGTAGACCAGTAAGCATGTAATCATTATTGATGATTGCTGCTGTTATTCACACACTGTACTGAACTCTACAGTGCTCCTTACGTGTGGTAAAGACACCTTTTCTCTGCATATCCTTCCATTTTCCAACACTATTGTCAAGTTCTCTGTTAAAAATGTACCTGTGTCATCACTTTCTTTCCAACCAGTGGAAATGGCATGCAGAAAGGGGCTGAGGCCCAGAGCTGAACCTGCGAGACTGCTCTGCATGATTGAGCTGAACTAGCGACCAGTAAATAGCAACGCTGGAAACACACTCCCTGACAGTATCACAAGCACATGTTGTATCAGCTTGTGACACTGACATCTTTTCCAGCATCCTCCAACAGCTTGATACCTCCGGATTAAGTTTAAATATTCTCAACCTTTAGTTGGCTTTTACCCCAAGCAGCAACCTCTGGTCTTGAAAAAAGCCAATGAGGAAGTGCAAAATCCTGCAGTTTGTTGAGTGTCCACTTGAAGCTGGCTCCAGGAACATCTGAGGTCACATACACACCACAGGCAAAAAAAAGCAGTTTTTACAGCATAAATAAACATGTTTATAGTCTGGTAAAAAACAAAGACAAATAGGTCTGATTAGTTAGTTATCACTGTCACACACTGTCAGGGGGGCAGATTTTTTTTAAAACGGCTCTGCTTTGATTTTAGGAATGATACGTGTTATCCACAGTTAGGTGTGCAGCTGACATGATCGACAGGTCGTCACCATGTAACGGTTTGTCAAGAGGCTTCTACAATTCTACAATTCACTGAGCAGACGCTTTTATCCAAAGCGACGTACATCAGAGTGTAAGTACAACACAAGCAAGGATCTAGAAAAAAGGGAACAATGTCAGTAAGAGCAAACGATCAGCTTTGAGTCTGATTGGACACACAGGTGCTGACAGGAAGTGACCAGAGGCAAAGCACAACATTGACGGCAGTTCTTGAGAGCTCTAATCAGTATAGAAACCATCTTATAAGTCGTCGTTATCAAACAAAAACCATCGTCACAACCATCATCATCATCAATAATTTGGAGACCATCATCATTAAGTTAGTAGGTATTCATGAAAGAGCTGGGTCTTTAGCTTTTTCTTAAAGGTGCAGAGGGACTCTGCAGATCGAATGGAGTTTTGAAGTTCATTCCAGGCTTAAAACCCGCCTCAGCTTCAGTGCTAAGCCTCTTGATAGGTTGACTGAAAGTTAGGCTGAGACAGGATTTACAGCTTGGCGACTCCTGCCGATGAGCCTCCGGAGCTCCCTGCCTTAACTTGTGGCTGACGTCACTTAGGCTTCATCATTACTATTTACAGTATGTTAAATGTATGTTACAGTACATGTTTTACCCTCAATTGCTCAGGACAGAAGACATTTACATTTTTAAACTTTAGCCTGAGTTGCATATATCATATATCAAACTGTATTGTGGGCTCATGTTTTTTTGTATGGGTGGGATATGTATGTATATATGTGTTGTGTTGTGTGTTTGTATGTATGCTGGCTGCTGGAACACCTACATTTCCCTGCTGGGATGAATAAAGTATATCTTATCTTCATCTTATCTTAAAATGCAGCCTGTTTTGTAATGTAAAGCCTGATTGGTGTTTGTCCTGTCGTTCTGTCATGTGCCATTGGCTGTTTTGTAGTCTTTAATCTTTCTTATTTATTTTCATGCTTTTTATTTTAGAATTATTTTTCGGTGTTCTATTAGGTTTGTTCTTGGTTTGTAAATGTTTTACATGGCATGGACCTGTTCATATTAAAGACAAGTGACTATTGGCCAATAAGTCAACATGAGCACAGTCTAGTAGAAGACTTATCAGCATATATAGATAACACACAAACATTAACAAACATTGTCTAAGGTTAAAGGAGAGCTCTACACATACAATATTTGACAAAGTATGACAACACATATTACAATTCAAATAAAACAGCCCATAAAGCCTGAAAGACACAAGTATGTTTGCAAATCTGGATGTTGCAGCTACAACCTAAACGATGCAGACATTAACACTGTGTCTTTATATACAGAGCAGAGCAGCAAGTCCTTCCTTTTTTGCTCTTTTTTTAGTATTATAGTCATCCACAAAACCCTCAGCACCAGAACAGAACAAGTGAAACAAAAGTGGTGATGTCTAACTTGTGAGATAGAATCAATAAGCTTTTTATAGAAACCTTTCGGGTATGTTTCCTTCTAGCTCTAAACAAAAGTACAGCTCCGATTCTTAAGAAACACCTGTCTACATCGCTTATTTAGGAAGACAGCATCTGTTGGGTCAGGTTAAAAAACAATGTTTCTTTTGCATGTTTAGAACAAAGAAAACCAAAGCTATTCCTGCATGTGATTTTGTGTATGTGCCAAAATTCAGTTGTTTCTTTCTGGGCTTCATGTGTACCTACAGAAAAAAAAACATGTGCAGACATTCTGTCGTTACATCACACATAAAATCCAAACCAGTCCAAACAACTCAGAGGATTTAAGAAATGTATTGTTCCCTGTGTTGATAAATCAACAACACCAGGTAAATTGGGTAAAGACAAAAATGCTTCCTGAATGCAATAAAGGAGAATGAGTGCACATGTAAAGAGAATGTGAGGCCAGTGATCCACAAAAAAAAAAAGTGTTGGATGAATATGTAAAATGAACCAGAGAGGGGGGGAAGAAAAGATGAGGACTTAACTGGATGAAAAATTCAGCGAAATCTATTTTTGGAATGTGCTCCAAAATGGGGAAAAGGAGGATACGCTGATAGACATGAAAGGCGCCAACTATTGTATAGACGTGTTTAAAATTGCATGACGGAGCTGTAGAGGATTTCAAAAGACTTCAAATGCAGGGTTCAGTCAGAGTTGAAATTAAAATACTGCACCTCTGCTCATCTCACTCTTCCTCTGAACTGAAGCAGCTAATAATGAAATGTACGTTGGAATCGACAGACCCTCATCCATACTGTGCAGTTTGGGATGGAGTGAATCTATTTCCTTTGTTCAAAAAACAGGCGGTAACCTTTTTTTTGTGGTAATACCAATTTTAAAATTGTGCTGAGCGATATACTGTGTGTACTGTGATTTCTTTTGAGTGATTCACAATCAGTGAACAGGTACAGGGTTCTGTAACAGGACTCCAGGCAATCACAGGGAATGAACATTTTTTTTCAACCACTGCTAGTTTTACATACTTATCCACAGTACCTTGACTCATTCATTTGTTGTACCTCCTTTAAGGACTGTTGTACCTTTCACTGTTTTCTTTGATGTTAGATGGCCATTGCTATGGCAAGAATAAAAGATGACAGGATGACATAGTCACCAGTGAAAGACCTCCCACTTCATCTGTGTTACATGGCTATTAGACACAGTGTCAAGCCATTCGAGACCGTAATGCCCCTTTTGAAATCAATATGAATGGTAAATTGACAACATATTGCTATTAGTTCAAAACCATTTGATACGCACAGACAAAATGCAAACCACATGAATGATTTCTGCAAGACATTTAGTGGCAAGAGTGATACAAAATAAGTGAATCGACATCAAGGGTTCATTTTTGTCGATATATGTGAAATATTTTGTTAATGCACAAGCTCTATTTATGTTCTATCAGCCCTTATATGTCACTTTACTTGAAGAGAATGACTCTCCACTGCAAAAAAATAAATACATGAATGAACAAACTATTTTCAATAACTTCAGGATCTCAATAAAAAGAGTACAAGTGGGTTCTGGGTGAGGTGATGGATTGATAATTGACTTCTTTTATTAGTAATATGTTGGCAGAATAAAGGTAAGATGGGTGAAGGAAACTGTTGTTGTGAAAAGCACAGAAGAAAAGCGAGTGCAGGCAAAACAGAATAGAGAAACAATGAGAGGGAAACAGCACACCTTAATTTCCTCATTGATTAACCCTGCTAATGTGCTAATCTAGCCTGGTACGCTTTCTCTCTGCAACACCAGCCTCATCAAGAGCCAATTAGCTCCTACGCGGCCCACGGCCATCCATCATAACAGGACAGGCACACTCATCTTCTCTCCTTAATGTTGCAACACACAAGCACCCCTGCAGTCAATACATTTCCCCATGTGGAACTAGAGTAAAGGCTTTCCCTACAATCAATATAGGCAAACGGAATCGGTATGAGGTGAATGAATCTTAATGATAAGCAGAAAAAAAATTAGCCTACATATGCATGGGTCAAACAAAAGTTTCTTTCTGATAATCAAAACTTTAAAAATGCAGAGTTAAAAAAGATTTTGAGATAGTTCAGTCAAGTTTCTGACATTTAGGACCCTCTTTCTGGCTACATATATTTAAGGTCACATCTCATGCAAAATGCACTTCAGCATGGTTTTCTAACACTAGCCTGTATGAGAAAAGTCCATCATCTCTGTTTATTTGGCCTGCTCCATTTTTCAGAAAATATGTGCTCAAACAGAACAGTAAGATATCTTCCCTTCATGACATCACAAAGGGAAGTGACCCCTCCCCCAGGTAGGTGACTCTCCCACAGCTAGGTGTTTATTTTGCCCTCTGAGGTCGCCTTGCAGCCATATTTTGAGTTCAAAAACACGTTTAATAACCTGTTAGCTACCGATAACATAAGCATTCAGCCTAGTTATCGTTAAGTGTAAGAATTAGAATCACTGATACGACAGGAAAGGCATTTATTTATTCTAGAGAATTATTTGAGCTAGATCTCTGTTCAAGCTCCATTGTCACATTACTTTATAATCCATGCAGTGTATAAAACATTAATTTATTTTCAGCATTTGCACATGCAATTGGATCATTAAATTCTCTGAGTACTTTAGCGGTATTAAAAGGAATTTTCAGTATCCATTGTCTGTGCACACTATCATTAATCAGAAAGCTTTGAAATTAAAAAAAGTTGCTCATATTTGCAACGTTAACATGACTTCAACCTCACAGCATAACAGTAAGATACAAAAACATCTTTTGGGTTCAGCAATACTTGACACGTGATAGCCCAAGCATCACCCCCTTCTTTAAAGGGGTAGTGCTCAGATACAGCTCACTTGTATTTAAAGCTACAGACACACAAACAGCCTGTTCTGAGCAGGACTGTAATAGAGGGGGTTTATAGGCATGCTTCAGGGTCAGAGTTGATTTATAGCAAGAATCCTTAAACCCATGTTTTGGGGGACCTCTGAGACTTATTTAAACTGTCTGAAAAGGAGTATAGTATGTGACCTTTAAGCTGTCTCTATACAACTTAACTTTCATTTACCTTTTGAGATGTACAGGAAGTTTATCCTTATAATTAAATATCAAGCAATTCCCATTTCATATTATGGTCTTGCCAATGAAAGTATAGTTCTTAAAGAGGGCATAACATGAACACTTTAACAGTGTTTTTGAAAATATGTTTGGGTGACCTGAGTGTCAACCCACAAAATGTGAAATAAATCCATCCAGTCCTTTGTTTGTAGTCTGCATGACACAGACTTACAACACAGAGAAAAGTGTTCAGTTTCAAATTTGCTCACCTTGTGACATCACAAGTTGGATTCTGGTAAAAAAAAAATAATACCCTCCCCTCCCCTGATATCTTCACCCATGGACTCCAACCCCAGCCTAGAACAAAACTTTTGCGCAGGTCCACCATTTTCATTCTTGCTACAGAGGAGTGATGTCTACTGGGAAAACTCAAAAAAGGAGACACACACCCCAAAACAGATCGTTCTGAGAGAGCTAGTGTATACAGGGTCACAAACCTCCTCTGGTGCTTGATTCATGTTATATTGTGACCAAAGCACAGCACAGTGGGGGTAGAAAATATCCTATTTAAGACATATTCTGATGTATACTTGATTTTCTCTAGCATATATTTATTTGTAAACCAGAAGAGTTTGTTGAGGGTAATAAATGCTTTAGAGCAGATAAATATAACATATTTTAACTCAAAGTCTCATGTTGTGATTCTCAGAAATATTACTGTGCTGCTGAAACCAAACAGACCCTCTCACACACAGTTACGCACCATCTGTCATTTCAACAGCTATTTCACATTTAAGCTGATTTATTGACATTACTGACCTACCTTCATGTGAATCCCTCATTTTTTTTTTCCATCGTCCCTTCCAAGGGTCAGTGGCAGACTGAAAAGCAGAGTACATTGTGACACCATATTACAAAATGAACAAGATACATAATCAGATTCATCTTTTTAATCATTTGAGTTTCCAAATACTGTGGGAGGAAATGTACAAAGCAGTGGATTTGAACAAATATATTCAACACAGAAAGAGTACCAGATTCAAAACAGCCACGGGCATGAAGCCAGCAAATTTACCGCTTTGAGGCAACACAGCTGAGCACTTTATTTGACCTCAAGTTACCCATATTCAATGTAAACTTTCAAAATATAACCAAGTCATTCCTCAGGAGTACATTTAGGTACATGCAACATGGTTGAAGGCTTCCTCAGACTTTGTAAAGCTGTTCTCCTGGGTGTCTGTGGCATGCACTGGACTGAAACTCAAGTGGTAATTGGATAGCAGAGGGTTCCTAAAGGAGCTTGAGTATAATTTCTAATCAGCAGCAGCTTCTCACAAGATGGTCTCAAAAGAGTCCAGGTGGACTCTTGAAACTGAATTTTCACGAGACAAACAGAAAAATTATCTAAGGAGCTTTTGAACTGGTTCATGAATGTAAGATTTTAGGATCGTTAGGCTTGTAGGAGGTGCATAGGTTTCTTGCAAATATACAATAATTGTATTTTTGTTCTTCTTTACACATCAATGCAAACCAACATTAAAAGATGAAAATGCTAGTAACTAGTAATGTTAAAGCTGTCATGGATATCTTTAAAGTAATTGTTGGAACAGCATTGCATGGAGCTGATCATTTAAAAAGCCAATGACCCATTGAGAAGACAAAATGTTTGCTTATTGATGGATTAGGTGGATTGAATGAGAACAATGTGACTACATTAAGTACAGTTGGACCTGCTCTATGTGCGCAGTATCAAAACGTTAATATTATGACTTGTGAAAATATAAAAAAAAATAGCTGATTAATTGCCTGACTGACACATTGATTCTTTGTTAAATAAAACTGAACAAAGAAGAAATCATGACACAGCATGCCATGTTGGAAAAAGGCTGCACTCTGACTCTTTAAAGGTTAATTTACCAGGCAAGACAGATGACTCTGTATTGAACTTGCCTTAATATGATTAATAGTGTACATGATTTCCAATACGCAAGGCATCTTTTCATCTTATTATCCATTCAGAATGGAAAATAGGGATAATGCTGATCTTGTATAAACTAGAGGAAATGAGTCTTCAGAGCAATGTAGAAATATTAAATCTACTGTTTGTTAGAGTTGGTATTACCAATTACCCCCTGCTTGGAAAAAATATTGAGCTTTAGCAATAATTGTATCCTATGGGATTGAATTGAATGGGAAATGGTAAATGGACTTGAGCTTGTATAGCGCTTTTATACTCAAAGCGCTTTTACACTGCATGTCACACCTACCCATTCACACACTGATGGTATAGGCAGTATAGTCATCTCAATGTAGTGAGACCATCAGAAGTAACTAATCCAATTCATACACATTCATACGCCACCAGTTAAGTGTCTTGCCTAAGGACACATCAGATATGTTGTTGCTGGAGCTGGGGCTCGAACCCTCGACTTTACAGTTGAGAGAGGACGACTTTACCAACCAACAGCTGCCAAAACCTTTTACTTAAGGAAAAGTGGACAGACCAACTCGACTGGCACAGAGAAAACCTCATCAATAAAGATTATAATATATAATAATAAATATATAAAACCTCTGATAAACTATTCAATGGGAAATGTTTACATCCCATCATCTTTTAAACACTTACTCCGGTTGTTTCTTTTTAGTTAGAAATACATCCCATAATAAGATATGTATGATAACAGCAAGGTTTCTCCATAAAGGTGTATCATGAACGACACAGTCAAGTTTTTCAGTGAAAATTACAGATTAATTACTTTTAATACAGCTTTAAAAAATACTTGTATTTAATCATTATATTTTCTAATGTGCATATAACATATTAGCATATACTGTGCAGTGTTTGAGATATACACATGCTCTAAATTGCATGTAATTGCATTGTATTTACAAAAAAAATGAAAATTCCTTACATGGAAATTATCCATAATATATTTTTTTATAAACAACTTTACAGCTAGCAGTGTCATCCAAACAGTTGGAATATCTGATCAGAATAATAACACTTGGGCTATAGAAGTATTAATAAATTAAAGACAACTGAGACCCTTCATCTCATGAATGTTCAACAAATATTTGAGTATTGAGATGTTGTTACAGCTAAATCGTTTTTTTGTGTGTTATGGGCAGCAACCCAAGGCAATGGACGTACCTATTCACAGCATTGAGATATGATAACGTCATATGTCGGACCCCAGGAAGAGTAGTTGCAGCCATGTGCTAGGCTAGGCTAATTGGGATCCTATACAATAACATGGGAATGCCGTTTAGCATGTTAGACTATTTTGGTTCCTGAGAGTTTGGAAAATGAAAAGGGCCATGTAAAAAAAAAAAAAAAAGTCCTAATTGGTCAAAAAAAAGTCCTAATCTTTACAACCACCAAGCACAAGATCTATTAAACTGAAGGTAACATTTGCAACAACCATTAATGCTTCATGAAATGAATGTAAGCATGTATGATGAGCAGCCATGAACATGACAGTCTTCAGGCACATATGGGGCTTCTTCCCTCTCCATCTGCTTTCACACAAACCCATGTCACTATATATATATATATATATATATATATATTCAGTAATTGGATTGGCAGCCTTCACATCCACCCAATCAAATTCAGTTTCTTTTCAGTTATCTTTTTTTTTTAAGTACACAGCTGCCCATTACTTACATACAGAATGTTGCTGTATTTTTAAAACACTTCGAGAGAACCCTCTGCATCCCTTTACCGAGTTCACAGGAGAAGTTATAAAAGAGTTATAAAACAATTCACCCATCATATAGCATGTGCTGATTAAGAAATTACCAATTCCGACCGAATGTTCAAAGGTTTGCATTTCCCAGACAGCCTCAAGTTTAGTTTTTTTCACGTTACTATCGTATACTGGGTCATACATTGGAAATCGAGTGGATGCTACGTTATTCCTTAACTTACATCCCTTGCATGATGCATGCATTATGGAGATTTAAAGCACCTGAGAAAAAAAAAAAAAGACATTCCTCTAGTGGGAATGCTGAATAGGCAAATTCTTCAACCTATGGAAAAAGCTGTATATGATTGTGTAAACTACTGTGAAGTGCCTGTTGACGTGCCACTGTCTCAGGGGCACTGTCAAATTGAATCCCGTTTGAGCCTTGCCTGGTGTGCTCCTGCCTCAAGTGGGCTGCATGCAAATGAGTTCTGCTTTAAAACTGAGGGAAAAGGTGTATAAATTGAATAAAGTGCAGAGACCAATGCACAATCCAGTGAACAATTAGATTGTAAGCAGCTGGCTTGACTGTTGGTTTTACATTTGTGATGTTGGCAAATGTTCAATCAACTTTTCTTGACCAGAATGTCGGAAAATGTACCCTTTATTCTCCGCTGCAGCCTGTCCTGACAGCTGAAAAAGAATGCATGTAGTAAACAAGCTAAAAATGATTGATTTCCCTAGAAATGAATGTGCTTCCTCCTGAGCAAGACTTATTTGCCTAATCTACAATCTAGTTGGTACGAAGTAACATTAGCTAAGTAGCATTCAAAATCACATCAAATACACCCAGTCCCCATGCAAACTCAATGTCTTCATTTGCAACCTCATTTACAGCAGCAGGTATAGTTTCTTGCTGTAGCTTGAGGTAATATTTCCATACCTAAACATGTTTACCACTTGGGAAATAGTGTGGAATTGGATGTTGCAAGAGGGAGAGAAGACTAATCCAGAAATGGATGTTTATCGACAAGCTCTCAGCGTTGTAGCCGAGCAGCTGCTGCCAACCAGAGATTCTAGACAGTACTCACTGCCGACCATGCTCGTCCTTCTCTCCCTCTCCCTCAGTCCCTGTCTTACACACACACACACACACAAACAAAACTGCCTACACCTCCGAGGCTGTCCGCCAGCTGTCGTTTGCCCAAACGTGCACCGATTTATCATCGAGATAAATGCAAGTTTTCCTGGGTTGTTGTCAACCTGTCACCCCAACAAGAAAGGGCCCATGGAAGTGATATCATTATTGAGTATCAGCTTGACTCTCAGCAGAAGTGCTCACTGCAGGGGTGCCGACGCCTTAACTGTCCTGTGCCATGCCTGTGGAAACGCAGAGATCAGAGAGAAAACGGGAGTTTGATGGACATTCAGATGAAGAAGGCTCCTAATGGAGTTGTCCATCTGCTGCCTTATGCAAAGTAGGCTTCTCCCTCAAAAAAGCAGCAGGAGGGAGGTCAGGAATTACAGGATAAAAGGAAAGGGTTCAAGGAACAAAATTGGGAAACTTGATTGCCAGGCTGTTTCAAGCTTTTGTCGCATATGTGTCAAAAAGAGGGTCACGCCTGTCTGATTTTAAGAATATGTAATTTCCTCTTATTTAAATTGAACTTCTTTCAATGTACATTTTGAAAACTTCATATAACTTATCGCTCCATGTCAAAGCTAAGGCCAGTATTAGGTATATCCCTTAAAAACATATCTTCCTTGTCCATGAAACACAAAGTTAGTGTGATGTATGGGACACAGTTATGCATAAAAGATGGAAATTACCTCAAGTGTGAAATGCCAGGCACTCTATAGACACATACCATGACTGAATATAAATAAAGACAGGCAGGTCCATGAATCACTTCAGTATAGAACTTCAGCCCTGTCCCTTTTATTCCCTGCAGCCTCGACGAACAGCAATAACAGCTGCAAGACAGTGATCAATCTGCATTACATTTACAAACTACTAAAACAACACTCACCTTTTCTCCTTGCTGCACAGCGATTGCACTATGGCAGGGGCCCTGAGCCGAGCAGAGAAAGCATTCAACTAAAAGGTCAGCCCTCAGTTATCAGGCATGGCGCTGCTTGCTAATAGCTCGGCCCGGAGAGGCAGCTATTGATCAGGACCCGTCGCTCTCCCAACAGTGAGGAATACACACTTTTTGTTTGTTCTACTTAATTGAGCATGGTTCACCTTGCGGGAGGTCCTTTTATGTGTATACAGACACACACTTTCAAATGTAGCTGCAGCTCAGATGAAATCCTTTACATGTGCACAGATCTGTGTAACCAGACAAACACATTTGCTCACTTATTATGAAGCGAGCACACATGGACGAAAGGATTGACTCTTAACCACAGTGTAACACATTCGGCTTAGTGTGTATTATCTCTTATTACATGTGTTTGTGTAAGCACAAGAGTGTCACACTATAAATAATAGTCAGAGTCAGAGATCAGAGAAAATAATGAAACCTCTGTCCTCTTGCAGAGGCGCTGCCTGTGAACAGGCAGGGCTGGCAACTGCTCGGGGCCCCAGACCAGTAGGGGGCCCCTTGATGGCTCACAAACTTAAACCAAAGCATTGGCCCTAAATGTGAAAATTCTGGAATCGACAGCAGGAAACCTCCCTACAGTAAGTGCTGACAGTATTCACTCTTGTTGCCCTGCCAAGCGTCGCATTATTGCTGTGAAAACCAAAGTTTGTCGATGAAGGTCAACAAAGAAAAATGAGGTGGAATGCTCTGTCTATAGGAGAGAAAAGAGAAACAGGAAGAAAAGGAAGAAGCGGAGTAAGCATGGGGACACTGGCAGACATGATGGTGATGAACGCTGGTAGATACTTGCCTAGGGCCCCAACAGACTCTAAGATCGCCACTGTCCTCTTGTTGTGATCCCAAAAGCTTTCAACAATGTCTAACTCAAATAAATACATACTGTTGTTAAAATCCGTAGTGCTTTTAATTTGTTCACCTGTACTCCAAATTAAAATGAGATAGAAGTTAAAGAGTGACAAAAGAAAATGACAAACCGTTTCTGTAACTGTCCTCCCTGCGAGTGTGGGTACGCAGTTCGACAGTCAGCCAAACTCGATTCAAATGATGAGTGAGTCAAGTTCTCAGTTGATCTTGTTTATTCATCAAGGTTGAATTCAGAGTGAAAACTATAACAAAAATGCACAGATTAGCAAGGTGCTATAATTAACTTCACATAATTAAATAATCAATTTCACTTGTAATACAATTATAACATTAATGCTAAGCTAATTATGCTAAGCTAAATGCTAAACTAAGCTAAATGCTAAGCTAAATGCTAAGCTAAATGCTAAGCTAAATGCTATGCATAGCTATGAGCTAAACTAAGCTAAATGCCTTGCTTAGCTATGGGCTAAACTAAGCTAAATGCTAAGCTAAATGCTATGCTTAGCTATGGGCTACATTAAGCTACATGCTACGATAAGCAAGTCAAAAATACAGATTCTGCAACAACATTCTGTCAAAACAACTAAGTGCTAGCCACCTTGAAATCATACATAATAAATGACTTACAGCCGTTGCTGTTTTAAGCGACACAAGGAAGAACCTCCAACTTCCTGTTCCTTTTATAGAGTGCACACTTCCTGTTTCCTTTGAAACAAGTGCACTTCCTGTATGAGTTTTTTGCAGGCCAACAGGTGGTGCCATTGCAACACATGACAGAACAGTTTCATTAGCTGATATAACATCTATTTCATGAGAATGAAACATCATAAGGTGACTTGGTACGAGTAAATTTAACATGTGTCAACTTTAACCCATGATTTTATCCACCTTTTATTGTCCCTCACTTACTCTTGTAAATATCATCAAATATCATCTATGCACACTGCCTTAATGTAAATACTGTGAAAACTATATGTAAATTAACTCATCTGTTACCTAATTACATGATTATTTTATCATGTTTGTTTCAGCATATTTTGCATTACTCACTTTTGTGTTGTGTAGGCTTGTTCATATGTGTACATGTTTATTTGTTTGTTTATTGATTAATATGTTAATCTTTTGTACAAAGTCAATGTATGTATGTTTGAGCATACCTGGCCAATAAAGTTGATTCTGCTTCCCATCACTCCATCCATTATTTAATTCCAGCTAAAATCGCTACTACTACCACTTTAGGATGAACATTTGATTACGTCAACACTTTTCCCTGATAGAGAAAACCTTTCTTACAACTCTAAAGACAAAAGAAGTGATCATATCTTGGAAGAATCTATAGAGATTGAGTGCCAGAGAATAAAGAAGCAGGATTTAAAAAGTTGTCAAGGGAACAAAAATAACCTACAATGACTTTTAAAAAGAGCTGTTACAGTGTGGCAGGCCACAGTCTGAAAAAGAGAAGCATGTGTTTGAGAGGAACAATGACAGTTGGGAAGGTACCCAAGCAACAAAGCTGCAAGCATCCGTCCATGATCCGTCACAATTTTGCCTCCAGCAGGTAATGTGCTCAGCAAAGTCTTTTGTTTTGCTGCAGAATTTTGCTTCTGTGCCTCACAAAAAAAGTTAGAGGAGAGAGAGTTGACTTGTCTGTAGTCTCAGCAGAAACATCAATCACATGTCCACCAGAGCAGCTACTGTGTCTCAGTCAAACTGCTGTGACCAACAAAAATGTTTAGAAGCACCAAATGGGCTTGTATGAAAGGAAGGTGGTCTAGCTGAACCTTCCCCTTTTAGCCTATTACTTACATTTACTTGTGAAGCTGATTAATCAAGAAGCCTTAGACTGCATGTTTGGGGGGGTGTAGTTCATAGGGGTATACAACTTAGAGCTGAAAAAGAAAAATGGAAGCTTAGTTTTCTTTTAATTCCTAAAGAACTTGCAAGAAGCCTTTTATCTCCAGCCATGGGGCATGTGATAAATTGCTGCGGTTCCACTTAAGCCTTTGTTCTGTGGGAGGTCAATAACTCATCTATGATCACTGAGTGTGACCATCGTGATGCACTCTGATCAAGAGAGCAAAGACTCTCTCTGTGATCAACTGCAAATCTGTCGTTTGTTATGCCCAGTGAAACAACCTTAAACAAATCTTCAGCATCCTGATGCCTTTCACACAGTTTCATCACTGATATCATGCCTCTGCCAGGAAAGTCCTATATAGTAGTTGCTCCACACATAAATCATTTTGTAATTATGCATTGCATGCAAGGCCCTGGCATGTTGACAAATTAAGCAATCTGGAGAGGCCACGGTATGTAGAGGGCTTAAAGGAACTGCTAACAGACAACTTGAACCACAGCAAGCAGAATGTTACATTGAAAAGCCTGGCAATTATGATCCCAGAATACACAGACTACATAAACCTCACCGTTTAGGACTATGTTATAATGTCGTTTTACTACCGCTCATTTGCAAAACTGGCATCTTTTAACTGGTCTGTGAAAGTTTATTACCCTAAAACAGCTTAGTAGGGAATGACATTACACAACAATTACAAATTTAAATGAGGCTGTGACACAAAATGTGTGCAAATTTCAGCAATGTTGCCTATTCCTCTTTAACGTACTTTAAAGAAGTAATGAAATCCGACATCCAAGGTTTGCCTCATTAGCTCATCAAGGTAATCAAGACTGCAGTGGTTAGATGTGTACTAATAATCTCAACCCCTGAATGAAAAAAGATCACTTAGTGTCAATGTTTATTCCAAACCATAATGAAGGGTATGAAGAGGTCTAAACTCAAATGTCCAGTAACCAGCTTTTTGACTGTTTAACCATTGCTCCAGTATAAAGAATAGAACAGAATAAACATCTAAATGCAAAGGACCTAAAAATATCACCAAGGGCCCAAAACTTGTGTGAGATATACTGGATAATGTTTTTATTTAAAGTTAATTTACCAGGAACAAACAGATGAAGAATGTCCTTTACAAGAGTGTCCTGGCCAAGACAGACAGGAGCACATTTCAACAAAGTTACAGACACAAACAAATAAACTATCCATGGTCACAGAGCAGAAAGTCACTAGTCAAAGCAAGACAAGACACAAATCTTCGTGCAGCAGATTCCAAGCTACAGGAGCAGCGGACCTTTCACTCATTTTCCTCATTTCAAGAAGCACTTCGGGAACAGATAACAACAGTATGTTTTGTGACTGGGTCGGAGACTGTGGCTTCCAGCACTTTTCACATGAATACAATTATCAAAGTTTGAGGGAAGCAGGTTAAAGGAGCAATATGTTACTCTGACACCTGCAGTCTAAATCAGGTACTGTAGTCCAATTACAGATCATTGGATAGGCCAGCCAACTCAATCATACAGAGTACAATAATGAGATAGGGCCCTTTAGATCAGATTATGAACCTTGTGCTCCATGGTATAGAGTATATCCAAAGATTTGAGGCATTGAGAGGATGCATTCATAGGCATATACAAACCATCAACCATGTCAACTAATGGCCTAAAATTAGCTGCAACAAGTTTTTGTTTCTTTGCAGCAAAATGAAAACAATAAAGGTAATAATTATGAAGGTAACCCTATACCCCTGTTGAGTATGGAGTAACAGGGTGTAAGCTCCTCTTTTTGTAAATGTAGTGATTTTTTGGGGCATTTCAATCTGTGATTTAACCAATTTTTAATTAGTGCAAAAATGTAACGGTTTCTCATGATACTTAGGGTGTCTAGACTATATTTCTTGTAATATAATATATTGAGATCCAACTTAATTCACCATGACAAACACTTGACAACAGCCACAAGGAGAAACTTTAAATGACAGAAACATCTCGAGGAGAACCACATCTAAATTGACAGCCATCTGACCCAAAAGGCTTAGAGGACAATTATTGTCTCAAAAGGGCTCTTTTCATCACAATGAACTTTTCTTAAATCTAATTCTATGATGCTATTAACAAGGCACACCACAATGAGAGAAGAAGTGAAACAATTCTATGCTATATTTTCTGAACTGAATACACATATTTTTACTCAAAGAAGAAAATGGGTCCCTGGAACACTGTTTAGAGCTTAAAAGCTACCAGGAGAGTTACAGTTTTAAGGTTGCAGACCCACCACCATAACTTCTCACATAGAATTTTATCTTCAAACAGTGTTCCAGGGACCAAATTTTCCTCTGAGGACAGTTTGTGCATAGAGTTATGAACATATACCACAGAATCTGTACATTTCTCCAACTTTCACATTTCTCTACCAAAACGACATAGTGCACCTTTAACTGAAATTGTATAATGGTTAAATACACGAGCTAGGCCCCGGTGGCCCAGGTTCAAATCCGGCCTGTGGCTTCTTTCCTGCATGTCATTTCTCACTCTTTCTGACAAATTTACTCTGTCCTGTCTAAAATAACTCTAAAACTAAACGTGTTTTGCTTAAGCAGCACTGAAGGGAGATGTTGAACCATCCAAGTATGTGTCGTCCTCTAAACATGAAACTGCTCAATTTTAAAGTTTTGAAATGGGTTATACAAAAAAACATACAAGTGAAATGCACAAGTCCTCCATGTAAATAATATAAACGCTAATAAAACAAACAAGTCCAAAAAATATTGTTGTATCTCCAGTGCTAGTGGTAGGAACTGATTTGGTATGCATTATGAAAAGCTTGAGATCATATCAACTTATTAATGTAACTTTCTAGGCACACACTTAAAGGAGACAGAGAGAAGGAGTAAAGAGTGTGTGTAACAAAGAGTGATAGAATTAAAAAGAAATGAGAGAGCGTAGAGAGAGATAGAAAGAGAGAGAGAGCAGAGACAGCACTGCAGAGCTTATTGGGATTGACTACCCCACACTGCAGACACTTTAATAACTGTTCTTTATGTTATAATAACACAGGGCTGCCCTGCCGTGGACAGTTTCAATTTCTCCGCCAGTGTCCATCATATCTTAGGCAGACTAAGGGCTCTGTGTGGCCTAATCGCAGATAGAGTCAGATTGCCCTCAGTGTGGCTTCGTTGGCTGTTAATGAGGCCATTTTCCTGGAGTGAGCACCACTCAGGGGGAACTAATCTTTGAGTGGTGTGAAGTTCAGGGTGGAGAGGGGGCAGACGAAGGCGTTGAGCTTGAAAATAGCTGCAAGACCACTTGTTTTTTTAAGCATTCTCATTGGTTGTTTTTAAGGAGATCTGAGGAAGGTAGATAACACAGAATCTTGAATGTGTCATTCATGCAGCTTGAAGACACAGGCTGCTGTCATCATTTACTTGTCTGAGTAAGATGTTCTTAATAGCAAATGGCTCGTTAAGGACATAATTTAAGTATACGGAAACCCAGGTTGTTAAAGTGAAAATTCACTAATATGTTGTCCTCATGGTGCCTCATCCAGAAATGATTGATCATCATCTATTCAGCCCCCCACTACCCCCCTTGTTCCCTTTGCATGTTGTATCTTTCCCTTTTTTTATTTTTTTGTCTCTCCCAGAGCCCTTTCATTGGAGAGCTTTATTCTTACTTTAATCCATTAGACCGTTTTACAGCAATTGTGGAACATGAAGCCTCAGCAACAACAATAGTTAGCAGTAACTGCTAGTTATACTGTTGAATTATATTAGACATTATATACAATTCAATTTTACAGGTATTTAAAGAAAAGGGCTTGATATAATCAGCACATAGTTCATTAAGGAAATAAACTATTAAAGATTATCCCCTACTCAATTAGTGAATATGCCCTTGCCCCCATGTGGGATGTGTGTGGATCAATGTCCAGACTTTACTTTAACTTTAACTTTCTTAAACATGAACGCCTACAAAAAAATGTCTTCTTAAACAAACTGTACATTTCTTAAAATTGTACTGCTGAGCAAATGGCAACTAATCATTGACAGGTTTTATTACATTTTACTTAAATAATGTTTTTTTTTTTGGTCCATTCAACTATTGTGTTTTTTGGTCATTGCAAAACAATTCCTTCTCTTTTCCTTTCTCGTTTAAGTAGTCTGACTGTCTACATGGATTATCTTTCCTAGCCTTAACTACATTGTAAAGATATACACACAGACAGGCACAAATATTTTATTTGCATTCTTTAGCTTCTATTTCTAATGTCTACCTTCACGACTACACTACATGCCTATCACAGGCTTTTACCTTGACTCAGACTTTTATCCAATTCAAACCTTAACCCTGAAAAAAAACCTGAAAATAGTGCTTTGAAAATAGAGGACCAAGCAAAAAAGTCCTCATTGCCAAGGTCTAGATCTCATATTGGTCCCTAAAAAGAAAGTAACACACATTTAGTGAGCGCATAAATATGTGAGACTCTTAGCATTTTCCCTCTTCTCTCTGTCAATAGACATATTGGCAAAAGAGTCTAATTTATTGGTTTCACTAATGATCTGAAATAATTTGGCTGTCTGCTGATGATTAATAGGAGCTTTAATGCATTTAGATTCCCTTTATTAAATTTATTCCACATTCATCTCCAGCAGCCTGAGCCCAGAGTGGCTTTGTCAAATAATGTATTGACTGCAATATATAATGCAAAACACAAGTCTGAATATTAAAGAACTACAACTAGAAAAACAGCAATTCTGTGTTTGCACATTCGGATTCCACAGAAAACTCAGACATAAATGATCGTAATTTAAAATAAGAAAAGACAGAAACAATAAAATACAATAAAATTAATAGTGGATCAATCATCAAAACCAGGAGACATCCTCAGCCTAAACTGAAATGCCAGTGAAAAAGGCAAGTCTCTAAATTGGACTAAAAATGTGCGATGGTGGATCATGGCTAAATGTGGGACAGACGTGTATTCCAGAGCAGGGAGGTAGCAAGAGAAAGGGCCCTGTCACCTTTGGATTTAAGGTGTGATTAAAGGACTCTGAGAAGTTATTGTGAGGATGACCTTATGGGTCTGGGGGCAGAACAAGGAATAAGAAGATCTGTAATCAATCAATCAATCAATCTTTATTTGTATAGCGTCAACTCATAACAAGTGTTATCTCGAGACACTTTACAAAAAGCAGGTAAAAGACCTTACTCATTGTTATGTTACAAAAAGCAGGTAAAAAGACCTTACTCATTGTTATGTTACAAAAAGCAGGTAAAAGACCTTACTTATTGCTATATTACAAAGACCCGGTCTATCCTTCATGAGCACTTTAGCAAAGCAGCAAAAGTTACAGTGGTAAGAAAAAAACTGCCTTATTAAAAGGCAGAAATCTTCGGCCGGATCCCCGGCTCATGACGAAACAGCCTTCACAGGCCTAGACTGTGCCAGTAATGTATTGAGGTGCTTATCCATTAAGAGCTTTGTAAAAAAAAATAGAGACATCTTAAACTTGATTCTGTATTTAACAGGCAACCAATGCAGCTGATCCAAGACAGGAGTGATGTGTTGTATTTTCTGTGTTCCAGTTAAAATTCTAGCAGCTGCATGCTGAATCATCTGTAATTGCTTCAGATTGGCATGGGTCAACCCCGAATACAGGGAATTAAAATAGCCGAGAGGTAAAAAAAACTGTTTCCAAGTCCTTTTGGTCTAAAAATGTTTCTATTTGGCTATTGTTCTCAACTGATTTGTCTATTGAAATTCAGAGAAGAGTCTAAAAACACCCCAAGGTTTTTAACCACATTGTGTGTTTGTCGATAGGGGACCAAGTTAATTGTTCAGGCTGTTTACAGAGTTCGGGGAGCCACAAATGATGACTTCAGTTTTATCTTCATATTTTATCTTTTTTTTAAATCTTTTTTCTTTTTATCTTTCTTTTCTTTTAATCTTATTTTTATCTTCAGTTTTATCTTCATATGAGTAAGTTCCTTGCCATCTAACATTTCACCTCCTCTAAACAGGGAAAGAGGCTCTGTAATGGGCATGTGCTGCCAGGTGGAAATGGTAGATCAAATTGCATGTCATCCTCATAATAGTGATAAAAGATGTTATGTTTTCTGAAGGATGGTTTTATGGGCATTTTTATACATTCCCAGTTTCCTGTCATTTCCTGATGAACTGAGTATTTATGGATTTAATGCTGTTCACGGTGTATGTTGTTTCTATTACCCGAGTCTAGCCTACGTTTCTATATGTTTATTGTTTTCATCTGGCTGAAAACCAAATTTCCCCTGGGGGACAATAAATTTGAAGTTGAAGAAGTTGAAGTTCTAAAGATCAAACAAGGGGGAGCATGTACGATGAAAACACTAGGGGTCCCAAAATTGAACCCTTGGGGGGAAGAATCAATCCCCTAATGACTGAGGTGGTTCTATTTTTAAGATAAGAGTTAAAACTATTTCAGGACTGGGCCCTTTAGGCCAACTTTATCCTTTAGACATATTAACAAAATGTAGTAGTCGTCAGTGTCCTAAGCTGCTCTTGGATTGAACAGGAAAACTAGTGTAACTGCTATATTCCACCAGATGTGTGTTTGGTTCGTCACTGCTCTGCCACAGCATCGGAGCTGATAAGTTTTTACTTTAGTCAATGTGTGTTTTTCCACTGGATAAACTGCACTGCGTCTCAGCTCCGTCCCACCCCGGCAGTCCAGAGCCCTCTGCAGCAGATATGAAAGGCTTCTATTTTGGATACCAGAGCATGGGGCATCAATTTACCAAAGAGCCGATCAAGTGGGACGAGAAGTCAGACACTGAAACAACATTAAAACATCTTGTGCATTTTCAGAATAAAACACTTTGTTTTGATGGCTGGTAACAATGACCTTATGTGTGTTTGTTGTTGTGTAAGGGTTTTATACAGTTTTGTACCACACACATCGTATTATCTCGGCCTGTCGCCCATGATACTGTGATTACCGCAGGAACTTCTTGGTCTCGGGACTCCAGCTGTCCGGCGGTGCTGCTCCGTGCTCTGCTCTGAGAACGCAGCCTGTGGGTGTTGATGGACGAAGGAGCACAGAGCGGTGCCGTGACATGCATGCACACGTATCTGGAGTAAGCTCTGGGTAAGAGAGTAGACAGAGAGTAAGATGTTATTGTAAAATGAGTAGGATGGATTCTGTACGGATGAGTTCTAAATCCAGACTGAAATGTTTCAAGGATATTGAAAGTGTAAAGTTAGGCCGAGAACTGAAATTAAACAACTTCCAGAATCTTAGCAATAAAAGGTAATTTAGAGATGGGCCTGTAGTTGCTGTGGTCTCTGGATTCAATGCATGTTTTCTTGACTAATGGATTGATAATTGCAAGTTTGAAAAAAGGGACATTGATATTAGGATAAAGTATGGCAAAAACTTCTACTACAAATGTGAAGCTGTATGTTGTCTGAGGTGCAACATGTAGGGTTCATGACTGAAACCACCATGGACAGGATGATAGGTTAAAAACTACTGGAAGGACTGAAAGTTATTGGTCTGATACTGGGATGTGAGATCTAATTTTCTAAGTTTTATTGATGAAAGAGTTTTAAAAAGTCCTCAAAAATGTCGGTAGATGGAGTAGGGAAAGGAGCAGCAAAGGTCTAGAGACTTGGTTTTTAAGTCTGCATGGTATTACATCTTAGCAGACTTCACAGCACATTGATATGACTTTAAGCGGTCTCTGAAAATGTTCATAGGATCATACCTGAAGCTTGTCTTGCTCCCATCTTCGACAGAAAGAAAGGAGAATGTTGATTGAGCCAAGAGAAAATGTGATGTTATCCTCCATTTCAGCCTGCTAATAAAGCTGCTGATATAAGCAAAGGTTGAGTGTGCAAAAAAAGGAAAAAACACAAAAAAATAACCAAAAGTCAACATAGTTTGGTGGCATGAACATTCACGTGTACAGAACAGATGGGAAGAATTCAATGGATGCTTTGTTTCATCTCAAGGTGCATCATTTTTATCCAACCGTAATTTGGACAGGAACAATCCCTCTAACAGCAAGGAAAAGTGGTTCACAAGTTTCAATCACAATGTCCTTCAAGCACTTCAACTGAGACCCAGTCCTTCCCGTTGTAAGTTTAAATTGCTTCAAAAACACTGTCCTTGTGTGCTCTCTGTCCCTCAGTTTCTTTGCTTACATCAGCTCCTCCTGCACACACATCCCTCCCCACCTGTTGCTGCATGGCATTTTGTACTGATAATAGTTTAGTGATGAGGTGAGTGGGGTTAGGGGGATGGTCTGCAACATAAATCCAAGTGCAATAAGCCTGCTCTTTTTTTTTTTCATCATAGTTTAAGAAAACTCACACATCTACCCTAACTGCATTGTCCTGACACACTGCCTGCCTGGTACACTGGATTGCCAGTCCAGCCAAATTGCCAACTGATTTGTTGAATGTCATTGCATGCTGCCACCCCTCTAGTTATGAAACTAGCTAAACAAAATATGTAGTACAAATGGTGGTAATTGAATTATATATCTGATTCAAACGTCTTAAAACATTCATTGATACAATGTATACCTTCTTAAGCCCTTAGTCAGTTACCCCTTCCCCTGAAAAAACTATCTCACAAACACACACACACAAACACAAACACTGAGGGGACATGGGAAAGTCTCATTACAGCCACAATATTCATGGGCACTACAAGGAAAGGAGGAGAAGGGAATACAAGACTAAAGAGGATTGAAGAGAATGAAAGCAGAAGCAGATAAGGGGATAGAGAAGTGGGCACAGTATGACTACGCTTACATATTCCTCAATTTGTGCAAAGTAACGAAAGAACGAAAGCTGGACACATCTGTAAATTTGAAGGCAATTTTTACTCAATCCCCTAACCAAAAAATATTCTGACAAAGGTACACAGGTAGAAAGAAAGAGAAAGAGAGAGAGCACATACAGACTCTGCAAAAAGAGAACATTAACAGTGAGGCAGGGTGATATACCGTCGACTTAGACCTTGGGCAGGATAGGATGTGTCTTTGTGTGACGGATGACAGTTTGGACACTTAACAACTGGCCACTTGCTGCCACTGACCTGCTTCTGTGGGGTATTTTGGGAAATCTAATTTCCTGCTGCTTCCAAAAGGTTATCATCTACATTTAGAAAATGTGATTTTGATGAGGCCTTTATTAGTGACAGTAGAGACAGGCTGTGGGGAGGACAGAGGTTGAGAGCTGAGAGACGGCTGAAGAGCTTATGACTTGATGGCTTATCTCACTAGAGGCTGAATGAGGAGTGGAAGGCAGATAGACCTAAACTCAACTGATGCTGAAGTTTAAGGCAGTGGTTCTGAACTGGTTGAGCCTCAGGACCCACCTACTACTACAAAAATAGCGACCCAAATTTCTTAGATTTTTCAATCATTCAGATTTATTTAAATAAGAATTGTGCAGTTTGGACCTCAGACGGTACAAAGCGTGATAGAACAAAGAAACTGAATGAAACAAACTTGTTTAAACCCACCAGTTGAGAACCACTGGTTTAAGGCATCTTCATGTGTGTGCATCATAAAACATAGGTCTCCAACCCATGGGTGATCTCAAAATTAAGTTGAAAATATTGCAGTTTCGACTAATTATTCCCACTAAACCCATACTTAAAAAAAAAACCCATACTTAAAAAAAACCCATCAGCTTTGTGGAAGTAGCAAGGGAAGTTGTTTATTCTGGTGTTCCGAGCTGACTTATCTCAACAATTAGGTGACGACTTGATATAAAATATGACACAACCATATGTGTGCCCTGGAGGATGATACCTGATTCTTAAAATGATCCATTGACTCTTCTTGGGATCAATGTTGTTGAGTGATATTAATTGGCGGCCATGAGATATATTACCATTAGGTGTTTTAGATAGCCAAGGAGCTCAGAGAATGAACTGTCTGGACTTTTGTTGTGTCATGATATATCCTCTATGTCTCTCCTCACAGTGCTAACAGATCAAATCATATCCTATGATTTGCACAGAGCTTTGGTGACCAAATACCTGCTAAACTAATACTATCACAGTCAGCTGAATTTTGGATTTATTGTGATTAGCAAATGTTAGTATACTTATGTAATTATCTTCCGGCATCATTCCATCTGCAAACGTTCAGGGGAAATTAGTTGTACAAATATATTACACTCAGACCCTCAATATACAAATAAATAGCAGACAGTAATTACTGTGAAGTTAATTTTGGACAGTCTTATTTCCCAATCCGTCATCTGTTGGATCTAACTGAGGGTCTGTTCTTTCCTGTCAAACCAAACCAAGCATTAACCTACTTACCACAGCTTTTTGATGTAAATGTTAAGATGAGATGCATACACCTTCAGTTTTACCTTTCAACCTATAGTTTAAAATGCACCTCTCTGATACCACAAATGTTGATATAAACACAACTCATATATCAATGTATCACAAACTCTCTATGACACCTGTATGATTCTGAAACATTCTTTTTGGTTTTGTATGCACTCACAAACCCATTTCCATTCCCCCACTGCCGCCACACACTTAGCTCATTGTTTCACCCTGTAGGTGAGTGAAGGACAGTGTGCACCGGAGTGAACTCGCAGTTGATGAGAAAATCTGCTCTGGTGGTGGAGACCTGTCCCAAATGAGCCTGTGCAAGAGCAGGTGTGAACAAGTCAATTAAGAGTTTTTAATGAGAGGGAGTCCAAGAAGAAGGAAGGAGAGGAGAAGATGGAGTGGAGGGGGGCTGTGGAGGGGAAGTGGGAGTGGATCTGCGTACCTTAGTGAAGGCAGGATTCTGATCTGACGAGGCTCTCATGTGGATCAGATCTCTGCCAAGCTTTTACTCTCAGTAGTCTGAATGCTTGTCTGTCGGCTTCTGCCTCTTTGTGTTCGCCCTGTCTGTCGAGTCTCCATTAAAACTCATTTGAAGAGAAGATGAAGATAGACAGACTACTCTGGTCTGAAACTTTGCTGATGCACGAGTTATCAAATATTCTTTTCATCATCGTCTGAGAAAAATCCCAAAAATCGGGTGCTCCGGCTACACTTATTTTTCACACACTGAAGTAGTTGTTACTTTGAATGTGTTTATTTTCAAGACCATCGTTATTTATTCATTAAAATAATCTACTGTTTTTAATGAACATCATCCAAGAAAGTAACTAATTTTCAATTATAGCAACCATCGAATTAACATATTAGTATGAGTCCATGTCTTGTTTGTAGAACTGACAAGTGAAATTAATGATTTACAGCACTTTTATAAAGGCTCAAACTCTCCAGTTACCACTTTAGATCTATTATACTCACTTTCACCATTCATTATTTCAGTCTGGGACAGTAGTGTGGCAAGATCTGTACATCAAAAAACAACTAATTTATCTTTGTCAGTAAAAACCTCAATTCTGCCTCTGCCTGAAACAGTCCATTACAGCTGCTGTCTCTTTCAGATCCCACCTTTGCCCACACTCCTCTGATTGACCAGCTCTGATGGCAAAATTTGAGTGAGCTTCCAGGTGGGCGTGTCCTAGAACTTTCCTTCAGGCTTTGCTCTAAAACATCGACAGAACCTAATTCACATCCAGGTTTTAAGGAAACAACTGTGTATTTTGCATTTAAAAAAACGTTGCCTAGGTTTATTATGGACATCCAAAATCGAACATTATATGTATATATTTAAATATGGATCAGCAAAATAGATCTCCTGTAAGCCAAACGTTGGTGCCTGTATGCCGTTATGCTACAGAGGCATTTACTCAGGTTTAGCACAAAAAAGTAGGTCTTTCAATTCCCACAAAATTGCATGGCAGTTGCAGTTGCCGTTTCCAAACCGTCTGGGTCAGTCGGTTTCAGAAGTAATTTTGTCACTCTCCCAAAAATGGAGGGAGCCATAGAAACAAGTGACCCAGTTCTAAAGAACTGTGTATTCATGATTTTTCATCCTTGTCGTCTTTCTCTGCAGATCTGCTGTTTTTTTGTCCGTCCCATTTTCGTCTGTGACCAGCTTCTTTCTCTTGCTCATTGAGTGGGCTCCATCCCCAGGCCAGTAGGGATAATTAGATTTGGGAATGCAGAGAGTAAGTCAATGCACATTGCAATACACATGCACACACACACACACACACACACACACACGCACGCCTGCAGTACATTCTGGATTATGCAAATCAGTGGCTCATGCTTCCTTTGAAATGTACAGAATTAGGATGGAGGAGGGTTGCTGCAGAGATAAACACAGGGTTCAGATGGAGGACGCTGAGAACGTGTTGAACTTCATTTGGAAAGCTCCTTGAGTTCTTTTTTTTTCTATCACACTTTCCTAGCAATATCTGCCAATAACAACTGATTACAATTACAATGAGATTAATAAAAAGGGAATTCTATTGGGATTGTAAGTGTGTGAAATGCTTACAGTTATTACAAAATGGGTTGGCTTTATGTATTTAACTGAATTCTAAATATTTAGACCAGAATAAAAGATAAATAAAGATTAAAAAGGATGATGCCTTTCCCTTTTCTAATATAGATAATTACACATACACAACAAATACTATATATATATAGACATTTATATAATTCCTTGAATTCTGTGCTCATTACCTTAATTGTCTCTTGAAATGAGATCCATCTCTGAGTGCCAGTTTCTACTCTAAACCATGTTGTTTATCATACAGGCAGGGATAATATAATTCAAGTGTTGAATTCCAATTATAAAATGAATGCAAAATGACAAAGTTATAGTTGAATTACTGGTGGCATAATACAAGCAGTCAACACTGCTTTCAAAAAATGTTGTGTCTATGCCATAGACTGTGAATATTAATGGACCAAGCCTGAGTCACGTTAGCCATCTTTACAGCAGGGGGATCCGGAGGCTCATCGGTAGCAGCCGCCATGCTGGAAATGCTGTCTCAGCCTTACTTTCAGTCAGCCTAACAACAAGATGAGAAATGGAGCTCAGGTGGGTTTTAAGCCTCTTGACAAACCGTTACATCGCGCCTATGGATAACATGTATCCTCATGAATCAAAATCCACTCAGTGTGTGCCAGTGATGACGATAACTTATCAGACATATTTTGTTTTTGTATCAGACTGTAAAACTGGCTTTTTGGGTTGTGGTGTAAGGGACTTGCAGTGCTCCTGGAGGCAGCCCTCAAGCAGACACTCGACGAACTGGAGGATTTTGCACTTCCGCATTGGATTCATATTTCAAGACCGGAGGTTGCTGCTTGGTCTGTGCTAGATTTAATAATGTGGTTTCATTATTACCTGAATTAAAAATCACTTTGAACTCAATGATACTTTTTATGACACTTTTATCAAGGAAAAAAAAACTAATTTAAAAGTATCAACTAAGTGTTAAAACATTAATTTAATTTTGTTTTGAGCAAGCCTTGATGTTTTGTTCTTTGTTAGAGCACTGACTTTACCTGTATGCTTTTTCATTCTTTGGTACATGAAAAATGCATATATCTGCAAATGTGTGCGGATATGAAATGAATCCACGGATCCTGCAGGCAATGAAACATCCAAGGCTACCAAAGAGGAACCAGGAACCTGGCAATGCAGAGCCTATTGTTGCCATGAAATGACCCATATCAGAATAATAGCAGTTTAAGTATGCATGAATTCCAAAGAATACTGGTAGAGAGAAACAATGAATTAGCACGGCGTGTAATTATTATTCATATGTTTGACAAATAGGAAAGGAAGCAGCTGAAATGCAGCCAAGCAAAAGAGAGAAGGAGAGAGCGTTATTAATCTGTGTGTCAGCACCTCTCTTCTTATACCTTCAGGGTGGAAATTCAGGGTTATCTAAGCTCCAGTTTCTCTGCCTCAAACAAGTTTAGCTGTCTACACTGGAGGATTAAGGAAGAAAAGGGAGAAATTGAAAGAAAGAGACAAAAGAAAGAGCAGACAACAAGACGACAACATGTAACCTGTCAATCATAAATGATTTTTTTTTTTTTTTCAATTTGATGACAGCTTAGGTGGCTTAACCTGAATCAGACATGTTCTAAGAATAAGCAATTGGAATAAATGTTTTGTGCTAAGCTGCTACATCTTAACATGATAAGACTGATAAGTCTTTTTGTTCACAACCACAGCAGCCTGGAGGTTTTGTTAAAGAGAAGATTGCAATTTTGAATCCAAGGCCTTTGGGAAATGTCCACAATAGGGACCACTCCTTCTTTCCTAAACAACCTGACAAGATAAATGGTAACCGGGAAATGGCTTTTCTAGTCTTCTGACTACTCAAAGCACTTTTACACCGCATGTCACCCCTACCCACTCACACACTGATGGCAGAGGTTGCAAAGTAAAGTGACTATCAGAAGTAACTTATGCCATTCATACACATGCATAGCAATTTGGGGTCAATTTGGGAAGACCAACTCTACCAACTGATCCGCCCCACAGATGTCATCGTGTGTTTGTGAGATTAAAGATTTAAAAAACTTTGTTGTCTATCTCATAGTGACAGAAAATTACCTTTAGTTAGAGGCTTAATTAACACAAAAGTATTTACACCCATTAGACTCACATAAAACCATACCAAGAGTTAAATCAATCAATCAATCAATCAATCAATCAATCAATCAATCAATCAACCAACCAACCAACCAATCAATCAATCAATCAATCAATCAATCAATCAACCAACCAACCAATCAATCAATCAATCAATCAATCAACCAACCAATCAATCAATCAATCAATCAATCAATCAATCAATCAGTCAATCATTATTTGTATAGCACTTATTCGTAACAAGTGTTATCTCCAGACACTTTACAAAAGTGCATATGGGTTAATATGCAGGAAGGATTTCTCCTTTGTATTCCTCGCGTTCCTGTTGTCCACACTTTCTTGCTGGTGAGGTGGAGGCCAGAGCAGGCCGTGCATGAATAAGGATGGCAATGGTCGTTGTGGGGATGACACAGTGGGTGCCTGGGCATCGGGCGGTCATTAAATAGCTAAAGGCAATTTGCAAAGCACGTTAAAAAGTAGTGTTTATAGCCTTTTTTAAATGCGTTTAGCAGTTGAGATAAAGGAGTTTCTGTAAGTTTTCTCAGTGATACAGGCTGTAGATTGCATCTACATGCTGTGTGAAGGACAGGTGGTGGTCAAGCTCAGTGCCCAGGTACCAAAATACATGTTTTCCACCACCTGCCCCTCCAGCATCTGCCCACAGAGAGGTTGTGGGATGTCAGATATCCAGCGCCCGCAGCAACACAGCTCCTTAGTCTAAGCAATGTTTAGCTCTATTGAGCTGTTAATAAACCAGATTTCTTAAGTGTTCCAAAAAATGCTTAAAGTTTAAGCTTTAGTAGTATGATTTAATTCAAATATGTGGCATTCAAAAATGGCACCCAATTTCAAATGTTCTCAACTGTCTTTGAATAAATAAAGTTGGAACCCTGGAGATGAACCTTACATCCTGCCCTTGGTCCTGCAGGAGAGCAGCATTTTTGGCAAACTTTATGTTGTGCTCCTTAATATCTTCTAATAACCTGGTCTCTGTCATCTATTAGGTAGTCCTATTAACCGAAACTCAAACATCATGCTTCATCATTAGGCCATTACAACTCCGATGTAATCTTGGCTTATGAATTAAATTACCTGTGTCCTACATGACTTTAATAGACTCTGAGCCGGGGTTTATGCCAGCAGTGGGGCTCACGTTGATGGGAAATGAGTAATTCCTCTGGGATTGCAAATGAAACAGCCTTAACGTTTAAAGTCATATAGCCAGCACGGCAGATCATTTTATCCTTTAATGAAAGGAAGGAATGATTTGATGACTAAGCAGGGCTGGTTTGATAGTAAGGTGTTTCTTTATTATGCCCCCCCCCAAAAAAAAAAAAAAACCTAATTGCCTTATTACTGAAGGTCAATCAGGACATTTAACACACCACATGAAAGTGTTTTAGAAAATAATAATAGAAAGTAGGAGTCAGGATTCATTTTTGTATCGCTTTCTTTTGGGAAAAGAAGATTTTTACCAAACATCAAGACATTTCACTGAGAGTTATGTGTCCCTTACAACAATGGTCTTTGACACCGTTGACATTGAGCAACCATCGTACGTTATACATGAAAAGAATCCGTCAACACACTGTGTTCTCCAGCTGACGTTACCAAGAGTTCACATGGAGGTCATGACAACACATCCAGGGGAATCAACATATCAAACTTTCAGAGAGCTGCAGGAGCGCCCAAGACATTTTGCTGCCAAACATAGAGAAGGTATAAACAGCCTAAGGCAGCAGATGAGCCTTTTTAGCTGGGTTAAACGAGGTTCTCTTCACAACATTTGTTTTTCACCTGCTGCTTTGTTCAGGAACCTGCAGACATCTGTCTTGGCAAGAATATTATGTTTTTAGGGTTTAAAAGATGCTAACAAGGGAAAAGACTCTGGAGCTTCTCTTTGATGAAAACGTTGGTCGTTCTCAAAAAACATACTGTTGTTCACATATATGTAAAAAAGGAACAAGAGACAAAGAAGGGGACACATTTGATTGAAAAGCACATGATTTATTGACTTAATGTATGCACAATCAACCGAAAATATAGTAAGCAGCAATTAACATAGAGGAATAATTCACAGTTATTCCTCTATGTTTTATCTGCAGCTCTCTCTGCAAGGATATGAGTCTCAAACTCAAATGACAAGATATGTGTCTCACTGTTGACCTGAGGTTCATGAAACTGTGTTGGTTCACATCAGAAAAAGAGAAATGCATGAGGACAGATGGAGCGTGTAGCTCCTGGAGCTCCTCATCTAATCTTGGTTGTATTTAAAGTGAGAGTTTTATAGAAGCTACATTATCCCAAACACATTTTTTACGCTCTTGTTTGTTCTGGTATAAAAACATGTATTTTTGGTTGAGGTTTCCTTTTTACGAGCAGTTTGCTGTTGCCTCTTGATTTTTCTAATGCACAGCAGAATAAAAGTGTAAGTAGCAAAAAGAACAGAGTGTGGGGTGCTCAGAGGGTCAAACAAAGGTGCTCGTTGGTGGGGAACAAAGAAATCAAAAAGGTGAAAAAACCAAGGGACTCTTCAGAAAAAAAGGAAAAACCCTTACCCATTTAACATTTCCATGATGAAATAGCCAATTTAACAAATGCTTTTTACTCTTTTCAGAACAGTGCCTACTTTTTAAAATCTTTTTAAAGGGGCAAGTACATCTGCCGCTGCTAAACACAACAAAAAACAACCCGTCAATAAGGAAATCTGAGTAAGGACTGCAGTCATAACTTTGGAGGTAATTTCCTCTTGAATTATGCTTCTGTAAACATGGATGATTCCAGACTTTATACTTTGCTTAAGTCAAAGCTACACAGAGTCTTTTATACCAATCGGAATCAATCAGAGATCATTGTTTTGCTCGAGGCCACTTGGCAGCCACATAAGAAGCTGGGAGATAAACTGCCAACTCCTCATTCAATAACCGACTCTCCCTGATTAGTCACAGCTAGCAAATGTGACTAAATCCAATATTAATCAGAACTCAGATGCCTGAAGAGACCCAGCATCAGCTCCTCTCTAATCTTACCAACGTGTCATACAGACTTCAGCTTCAAGTATGGTGATATAGCCAGATCCAACTTCTGCTGGGAGGCACAGAAAAATGTCTTGTTGCATGGACATGTATTGAAGAAACAGCCATACTAACAACACTGTAGTGGTGTCTGGAGAAACGGGTATATTTTAAATTTTTGCCCCAATCGTATTTTCTTTGTGTGTGTCCCGTCCAACAAATGTGAAACACCCTGCGTTATAAACAGTGACACATAGGACTGCATTACTGATTTTGTTTACCTAAAAAAAAGTCCTTAGTATTAACACATAGCCACATAACTTCTGCTGATTGACTTTAAAAGGTAGAGATCATGATCAAATGAAAATAAGTCAATGACGAGAAGCAGATTTTGCAATCTGGTATACAGACAAAAGGGTGAGACAGTTACAAAATAATGTGTTAAGAGTGAAATATTCCTTATTCCTTAGCATTAATAAGGTTAGTACAGATGTGTTGTTTTGGCTGAGCAAACATGCAGAGTTATTGTGGTAATTGAAGACATTGTTAATATTTATGACAGTGTTAGTGGTGTTTTTTTATACTGTAATGTGTATACAAGCTCAACAGCTACATAGCAGGCAATGCATTTGCTGCCTCTGTGTCTCTGTTATGATGGTCAGACAGACATCTAGTTTCTTTGTTAACTGGGTGTTGAGTCCTTCTCCATCAAGTGTTTGGCTGCTTGCAGCGGTGTCACCAGCTCTCTTCCGAACTTTACAGGCTGAGGTGTACACAAACACTCGGTTTGTGCTAAGTAAGTGCTCATTAAAAATCGCTGCAACGGCTTGCCACTTCATATCCACATGCTGCTGACTACACTCTATTCCCATTGAGAAGAGCTTTGCAAAAAGCTAAATGGGAATATGTATGAAGCATGCCAGCTAACCCCGGCTAATGCCAGTGAGCTAACATTGAGCCATGTTCACCACCTAGCTAGAAGAACATTTACTTACCTGAAACAAACACCTCAGGGTCACTGGTTGAGGATGCTGCTGATTTACTATCTGTGGATGGAAGCTGATGTTTTACTGTCTTCACTTTAAAAATGTAATGTTCATTACATTAGTAAGCCACCACCACTGGACTGTGTCTTCCCCACAACCACCGCCTGATGCCCAGTCACCACCATCAAACTGTCGTCCCAACCACCACCATTGGACTGTGTCGTCCCCACAATACCGCCATCCTCATTCATGCACAGCCTGCTCTGACCACTACCTCAGTGGCAAGAAAGTGTGCCAACAGGAATGCGAGGAATACAGTACAAAGGAGAAATCCTTCCTGCATGTTATCCCATATTCTCTTTTGTAAAGCATCTCGAGATAACACTCGTTAAGAATTGGCGGTATACAAATAATGATTGATTGATTGATTAGTCTATACGCTAATTAGCTAGCTAGCCATTTGCTCACCGAGGTGAGAATGTTGGATGAAACTCATTCACTCACAAACAAGACTGCTTCTTATCCTCTGGTGGTTAGGACAGAACATCGGTTGACGACATTTCCCTATCTATAAAACGTCCTCCATGATTATCTGGTTCAGTCAGGGGGAGACTGATGGGGTATGGCATGAAGTTATGGTTGTAAATCAGAGGGGATTTAGATGTGTATATACGCAATGGAGGCTTAAAGTAAGTGTTTATCCTGCACTTCACCACTAAATACAAACTCCCCAGAATCTCCAAAAATTAAATAAAAAAAGCAACCTGACAGGAACTTTTACTCATTTTCCATTTTTTTTCATTGGGTTCATTCCACAGATCCTGTATGAGCATCAATAAGGTGACTTCCCAGACACTGGGCCAATACAGGACCAATTGTCAGGAAAGACATACATTGTCTTTTGGAGAGGCTATTTGTTAATCTATGGTTTTCAAACGGTGATAAAAAAAAAATGGAAATGCTTTGATGTGGCCTTGTGGGGGGGTGCAGTTTAAAGTGCATTATATGTGCATATATCAGAGACAAAGGTGTACAGAGGGGGAGGTAGATTTTTCCACCCAAGTGATTTCAGAGGTGGAGAAGGCGATGTGAAGGCCCATTGGCTGGTGCGTCTAACGGACTGGAAACAAGGCTTTATATTCAGCAATTTATGATCTCGACTCAGAGAAAGGAGTGTAAAGGGGAGGAGAGGAGGAGGGGGGAGGGAGTACCAGCAGAGACCTTGGGAGGTGAAATGAAGGACATTGTCCAAGACAAACTCTCATCAGCAGATGTCGATGAGAGACGCCCAGCTAACAGGGACAAATGGGATTGCTTCGATCTCAATTTGACATGTTGTTTTAGAAAGCGTTCCTCCGTTTTGCATTCACTCTTTCTTTCCCTCTCCCTGACATCCATTCCCCGTGTACAATATTGAGCAAGCCCAGCAGCCTGTCTCAATGACAGGTAACAAGACAGATGGAAGATATATTGGGCTATAAAAAAACAATACCTTCACTGATACTTTTGGACTTTCTCATAATAAGATCAAAAACACATTTCCTGTAGACGTTGAAGTCTCAAAACTGTGACAAAGTTTTTTAAAAAAAAGTAATAGAAAAAAAATCTTCAATACATTTGATTAATAAAACACTATTTCTGCTTCTTGAAACCAGTACAACATTATCCAAAAATGTTCTCTTCAATAGGTTAATGTGCAAAATAAAAGCCAAATAGCCTTTACTGGGACAACAACCAAAAAAAGAGTCATTAACATAGACATTGACAAACATTCAGAAAATGTATTGTTGTCATTAGAATGAATGTATGTCGCTAAATGTCCTTTCCAACACTCACTTTACACCTTCCCTTGCTGTTGGCACAACCTCCCTATCTCTCTGAGATGATGATGTTGGCATGTACTGTAGTTATGAGACCTGGTGATTAATCCCCCGGGGAGGGATACAACATTAACCTGCCTCTCAGCATTTGCCAGCACATCACCTTAGGAAAAACAGACCAGTCCAAGAGCCCACAGTTCATTATCCTATGAAGGTTACATCACAAGCACTGTTTCACTTTTCATGATATATCCTTTATCCAAACTTTAGCTCTCTACTTTGACCCAGCTGTGATGATGAATGTGTTAAACATCTTCCTTTAAACTGTGGTAGTTTAATTTGAAATTAGTAGGTGTTTGAACCGTAGTCTGTAAATATTAATGGACGAAGCCTGAGTGACGTCACCCGTCTGTTTCTACAGGAGGCTCCGGAGGCTAATTGGGGCCAGCTGCCATGCTGGAAATCTCAGCCTAACTTTCAGTCAACCTAACGACAGGCTGAGAGCTGGAGCTGAGGCGGGTTTTAAGCTTCTTGACAAACAGTTACATCATGCCAGCCTGTCAATGAGGTCAGCGGCAAACTATGGATAACTCGTATTATTCATAAAATCAAAACGGATGAGTTATGAACACATTTCAACCCCACGTACAGTGTGTTTATGAGGACAATAACTTACCAGACCAATTTTGTATTTTGTACCAGGCTGTAAACATGCTAATATCTGAAGTTAAAATTGTTGGACCCTCGACGAACTGTAGGATCTTGCACTTCTGCATTGGCGTCATTTTTCAACACCAGAGATTGCCGCTAGGTTTGAATTAAATAAGCCTTCTGACTATGAAGAATCTCTCTTACCCGTGTAAAGTACAGTACTAATCCCCTCCTTCGAGTGCCCTATGCAATGGCCTTATCTTGTGGTTAAAGTAAGGAGAAGGAAAAGGATTGTAAGAAGAATGTTTCAGATTCCTAAGCTGTAATGGGAGATCATTGACCTGTGAAAGGCTTCCATGGATAGAATGGCTCACTAGCCAAATCCAATGGATATTGTGTAATTTTTCTCTTCAAGCATCTACAGCATTTTAGGAAGAAGTGGTCACTTTATATTTACTTTAAGAAATAAATGACACTAAACAAATCATTCACAGAGAACCAACTTGAACAAATAAGAAAAACAACCCTCCTAAAAAATGAAGAAGTATTTTTTAAGAAAAAAAAAAAACTTTCTTTCAATATCTTCAATAATCTTGCAGCCTTTGTAAAACCTACGGCTGGGACAGTAGACATAATTTCATCCCACCAATAAAAAGTGTTACATTGAAGGTTTTTGATTTGAATGTGTGAGAGCACATGCTCTCAGATTTAACACTTCCAGCTGTATGAAATGAAATGAAAATCTAGTATGACTGTGTCATCTACACATGTGACCTAACAAACCATTAACTGGAACAGAGCATTTTCTGTTTCGGCTCTTCTGAATGAACTGTTTAAGGAACTACGCTTAACTTCATCAGCATCTTATTTCATATCACTTCAAATAAAAATATTTTTTTATCAAAAGACTTTCATGTAATCTGTACATTTTATTCTTGATGGGCTTTTAAAATATATATATTTTGGTAGTCATAACCATGGTTACAGGTCATTCATTTTTTTCCACTTATGATCGCTGCTTTGATTCATACATGTGTTGTGTGTTCACATAAATCTTTAAGTAATGGTGGCTTTATTTTGACTACAGAAATAAACTAAATTATCCTAATTTCTTACTCTTATCAATGGCAGAGAATTAAGAACATTTTGATTTTCCTTAAATTGGAAGTTCATGTCTGTCTGTCTCTTCATGTCTGTCTGCACTATAGCCTTCTGCCATGGAATCCATCTGTCTTCCTCTCTGTTTGGTGCAGATGGAGCTACATGACAAGGGCACAGGAGCCAATCCATTCCCACCTTGTCATCTGCAGGCATTTCGATCTGCCACAGTGCTCTTCCATCTCGATTAGAGGTGGCCTGCTGGCAGGAGATGAGTCTGTGCGTGTGTGTGTGTGTTACATGCATGTATTTGTGTGTTTGGGGCTCGTGGTCAGAAGCTGAACTGGCTTTTGCTGGAACATCCCCCTCACCTTCTTCCCTGTCATCCACCTGTCAAAGCCAAAGCCATTGTCATGGTGAGGATAAAGAGCATCACCACTTTACCACAATGACAATTACTGTCCCCTAGAGATGGGAAATGGCAGCTAACAACAGCCAATCTCAAATCTGACATTTCTGATATAATTGATGAAACGGTGTGACACATTATTATTATTTTTTTAACAATTGTTAGAGATTGTGAAAATGAATGCCATATAGGTGCACACTTGCATGAACCATCTGCCGATACATCCCACCTAAGATATGATGGATAGGAGGCTGTTAGTAGACTTAATCGATATATGCAAGCTCTCTTTTACTTGCACATGCTTGCACAGACTTTTTCAACCTCTGAGATAAACAGACTAATTCTGTGGCTTTTTTTAAAACCGTTTTAATCCTTTTCCAGTATTGATATATTCATCATATTAAATGAAGGCTAAATCAGATCTTTAGGTAAGACTTTATTTTTAAGGTATGGTTACTTTAGGCATTTTTTAGCATATTTGGTCAGTAATTGTCTTTGACTTCCTTCAATTTCCTGCTTCTTCTTTTTAAAATGGAAGCTTAACTAAAGATTCCATAATGGAAAGTATCTCTTTATTGATGTTCTTTCTTGGAGGCATTGGAAAAATACTTTCCTCTTAACCACAACATTGAGGTGTGTTGCCTTTGACATTGTTGTATAAAATACAACAAAGACTAAGGTCCATACATGTTTTTTTCCTAAAGTGTCTTGAGATAACATTTTGTTATGTATAACCTATACAAATAAAGATTGATTGAGTTCCGTGTTTGGAAAATGATTCTTGATGACAACATTTTAACTACAGTAGCTCATAAATCCTATCAATGTGAAACAGAAATCTAAAAAAAAAAATCCTGATTATTGAAAATGAAATTGAAATCTTACAAAATAATTGTTAATTGAACAAAATATATTATAATTAGAGTATACTTCATCACTAGGGGGTCGACAAATTGTAACACAAAGCATTCTCATTTGGTGGAACTAAATATTCTCCACAGTGGACATAAGCGTTACAGGGTTAAACTTGAAATATAACTGATCTACTTCACTTATGTATTAACTTTGCAAACATTTTAGCATACAAATGCACATTCTCTTAAATGACGCTATTACCCTCTATCCTCAGAATAGAAATTGTTCATCACCTTCCACGTACCTTCACCTTAACTGTGTGTTATCAGGGCTTAGGTCTACCATAGCCTGCTGGAATACTGTTTATTTACAGAAATGGGCCTGTTTCTGTAGCTGATGTTTGCCTAATTCATTCTGTTTAATCCCTGTTGGAGCAAACACAGAGAAACTGATTATTATAGGCGACCACATACACTCTACTGTCTGTTTGTCCTGACTAAATGTGTTTGCTCTTCGCTTCAGGTGGACACAAAGCTCACCAGTCCATCCAGGATCTATCAAAACCTAATTTACTGTCATACTTGTGTCCTTCAGAAATCACTGGCCGCGCTGCGCTTGTCATTCTGGCTCTAGTGTGGAAAGGCACACGTGCAGAATATGGCAGAAAAACAACTTTTCAACCTCTGTCACCTTGCATGTATCACAATATGTATTTGCAATAGATTAAAGATAATACACATATATATATTGTTTTTGAACTCATTAAAGAAATATTTAGGGTGACAATGTCGCTTATTTTCAGCTTAGTAATGTTTCATATTGAAGGCAGTCGATCACAGAAAGTACAAATTGTCTTCATTTGGATTTAAATAAAAGTAAACATGACAAATAATAGAAAAAAATTATCTCGGAAGAGCTTTACACAAGTAAATCCTGGTCCCTACATTTGGTCATCACTAAAAAGACCACTGCAACAATCCATGGGTTTAGGCCCACTGTGGATCTAAAGTGTGTTTACTTGCTAAAGGAGTGTAGAAAAAGTAAGCGAACTAAGTTTTAGGTCATGCTGTCCGTTTTGCTGTACACATGATAACTGTGCTTATCACACTGCCGTTTTGCTTCCAGCAGTGTTTCCTCCCTTTTGGCTGCACAGGCCAAAGGTTGATATAACAGACTCATGACACTAGGGGGTGAAATGACCCATGTTTGAAGTGCCCGCTTAAAAGGAGTGAGAGAGTCCAAAGCTGCACACTGTTCACTGTATGGGGTAGTGGATCTCTGTCCTGGATCTCAGTGGAGGATATAAGGCTGCTGGTTTTCAGTCCAGATTTTTAAAATGTAGACAGCGATTTAATTGTGGGATACAACGGGAGTACCTTTTTTCTGCTGCTGGGGTTTGAAAATAAAAGTTGTAAAGGTACCAAAGGCTTAAATCCACAGTGATAATAATAAAACTATCATGGGTAACAATTTTAGACAAATTGTTGTCTTTCTTATTCTGAGAGGGGACAATTTGTGCTAGAACATCTGAGTGCAGCAGTTGAAAGTGTTTGGTGGTGACCTGCAGGGTGATGTGGCTCCTGCTCGGAGGCCAGGCACAGCCACACATATCCCATCATTCACTGCTTTCAGCGTTCTTGTGTTGGTGGTTAAACAAAAGCCTTTTTCTTTGAAGAACGTTATGTTGATCTATATTTAACAATCTCATTTGTGCTTGATTGTTCTGGCACATGTCCAGTTTGCACTCGTGTTAACCATAATTAGACTGTGTTGACTATAGCGTGGTTGAAATTGCTTGTGCAGAATCTGATTCAAGTTTCCTGCCAAGAAAGGTTTACACATATACAAGGAAAATGTCTTAGCATTTTAATGCATGACAAGAAAGTTAATATTCTAAAAGAAACCGGGCAGGAATAAAATAAACAAAAATAAGAAAGAATATTACATAAATTACAATTTAACACTTTAAAGTGTACTGAGAGTCAAGCGTTGCTTGAACTCTTTCATAAAGGGGTGGCCCCTATTTTGTAATTCTTTGCTTGACCATGGTTTACAAATTTCTCTTCCCACCATATAAATTCCCCTCTATATTCCCCCTGTTAGATTAAGTAGATACACCGTGGGTACAAAAGTGACTGCCTGAGACTTGTAATTCTTTACATGGGGTATTTTGCAGGGTTTGCAATTAAAATCCACTCTGCTCAGCTGTAAATTAGAGCCCAAATGACCCTAGGCACAATCTCATACAGTGCCCAAGAGGAGCATTTAATATCGAGATCTTTGATTGCCTCATCTTACCGGGCAAGGCCACCGACCTCAGCATCAATCTTTCTGATTGGCTTAATGACGATGGTTTTGACCTCATTATCCTTGGCCCTCTGACTCTCTCCCCCCCCCCCCCCCTCATTTATCTCCTCTTTTTCCTCTGCTTCTTTCTCCCAGTTTAAGAACTGCATATGAGCCTCATACTGGGCTTTCTTTCAAAGTTGAATATTGCCCTGTCATGTCAACCTCATATGATATAATGGAGGATGATATAATGGCAGCAGTGACTCCTCCCCTTCTGGATTTGCAAAGATCTATTATATTGTCATTTATATGCTATCAGGGGTTTAATATTTCAAATATTGTTTTTTAAACCGTCTGCTCAGGATTGTAATAGTAATGATATCTGCCTTTCATCCTTTATACTGCCTGTCAGTGGAGACCTTAAAGCTCAAATTAGGAGTTTAATGATGGTTATGAATCAAAAAAAATGGATGGTGATCATTTTTATAACTTATAAAAGCAAACAAGACTGTCAGGGATTGGACTGACTAATTGTATGTATGCTAATTGTGATATTAGTACAAAGCTATATATTGTAAGTATAGCTGGTTTTAACGTCTGTTTCTGCTGTGTCAGTGTCAGACAGAGATTTACTTCACACCACATGTGCCACTGCAAAGATCCAATGTGAGTTAAAAACAGGGCAGGAGTAGGGTTTTTTAAAATCAAAAATCATTTACTCATGTAGAGGTAGAAGAAGAGCGGTATCTCTTTTTCTACAGGAGTCCACAATAAAGGTTCCTCACAGCAGCATCTTATGGTAATAAAACTACTATTTCAGAGGCTTTACAAACTGAAAATGTTTTACTTCACATATACTGATCAAACTATTCAGGCGTATATATCACTTTATCAGTATTAGCAATGGCTTCCAAAGCCCTATCAGTTTCATCGAATCCTTTCTGTTTTAGCCCCTTCGGGGAGAAAACACTGCATATTTTCTCTGGCAATGTTTAAACATCACTCTCAAGGTTGTGTCTGAGAGGCAGTTTGGGAGTTGTTGTCTTACCTCCCTCTCTCTCTTTCATGCTGACTCCTTCTCTCTCTGGACTCTACTGTGAATAATATCAAAGCACCGCTTCTGACATCCCTTCTATTACAGTAATACCCTGAGAGCACTCCAACAGCTATATAGTGAAACAAACTCCACTTGATACAGTGACCAAAACAGCCTGACATGTTTTTTTTTATATTGTGTATTTCAGGTGAAACACCACATCACTTTTTTTAATACTTACTTTCTAAAACTTCTCTGTATTTATGTTGAAGGACTGTCGTTTTTTTTGGTACTCCCTGCAGTTTTTCATACCACAGTGATTTTGTGTTTACCAACTCCTGAAGGAAATATTTGGCTGCTTATGATCTACCCTGCACTCACTGGCATATATTTGTCTGCCATCCGGTGTTGGGCAGGTAGCATGCAGTCAATTTTTAACAGCGTCGTTGGAAACAAGGTTGATGGAAGAGGCAAAAGGAAACCATAAAGTTGCTGGTTTATAGAGCAAAACAATGAGCTGACAGATGCTAAAAGAGTACACTAAGCTGAGTGGAAATAGAGATACAGTACAGATAATTTTGGGGCTTGTCACAACAGGCAACCCCTACTATTACTCATTCTATGCATTTTTATAAAATTAATACTAATTAGTTGTCGCTTTCATTTTCTTGACATGGTAAAGGTATAAACATTTCTCCAAGACATTAATGGCCAATGAAACTTTGATACCTGAGTAAAACTTCTGAAGATAATCTTTCTCCTAAGCTTCTTGTAAATAAAAAAATCAGTGATATTTATTAAAAAAAAAACACACAACAAATCTGTGATTGTGGAACAAATTGTACAGTTAGAAGATTGTTAATATAATTGAGGTGTAATTCAAACTTCAACAAGTTGGACTAGATGGCAGAGGGATTGGTGCTGTGGTAAGCAGTGTTGCCTCCCAGCAAGAAGGTTCTTGGTTTAAACTTTCGCTTAGTGGAGCTTATTGTTTGGTGTTTGCATATTGTCCCCATGAAGTCATCGGTTTTCTTTGAGTACGTTGACTTCCTCCCACAGTCCAAAGACTTTCTCATTAAGTAAATTGGTCATTCTAAATTGCCTGTAACTGTGAAGGTGAGTGTGATTGTCTGTCCTGTTGTGCTAGAGCTATGATTGGCTGGTGACCTGTCCAGAATATGTTTTCTTCTGGTGAATCACAGAAGACATACAGGTTGAAAATTGGAAGGCTGGATGGAAGTGGGATCAGTTGTGTTAATATGTAACCAGAACAAACAATTAAAAAATATGACATTAAAAGATTCCAAAGTTAAATTATTATATTCAGTACTGTAATTTGTTCCATTATGTTTTATTTTAAGTTTGATAATACTATATGTGCCCAGTGACCGTTAACAATGACATCGATTTTTGCCCAAGTAATCAACAATTTTACCTAACGTAAGCTTCATTCCAAAAGTTGTTTTTACATTCCCATCTGAAGGATTTTAAAGTCAATGCCGCACAAGCCGCTCCATCCACAATTTTTGTGGATTTTATTTCACTGCAACAACAATGGCTTCCTTGCATGTTTTGCATTTACAGAATGGAACTCTAAGAGTTACTTATCAATTGTTTAGCGTGTTGCATTGTGTCTACTCAGTGTTAAGGTGTATGGTTCTACTGATTTTACAACACTAAACATACATGATAAAGTTGGTAGAGAAAAAATGATGGGCAATTGTTCCAGTCTTTCATGCTTCTTCTCATCCTCAGTTTTGTTCCAAGCTTTTGAAATGAAACCCACCTGAGAGATTCCAACCTTTGCAAAGAATCACTTCCCCTGCTTAGTTTATGATAGTCCGAGTTGGCTGTGTCCATTAGCCTAACTCTAAATTCTACAAATAGAGTAAAAATTATAATATGTTGGGATGAGATCCACTTTAACCCTTAAGGTCTGAAGAGGTTTTGGTTTTTAGAAAGTGGGGTTGTGTGCAGAGAGAGCAAACTCATTCCTTTAAATCAGTGATGCATAGTAAAAAATCAAAGAACAAAGATGGATGACTGTTGGGACACAGGAAACAGGTCTACACTCTGTACAGCTTGTTTGTTCCCGTGATGCTGATGAAGGTGAATTCTGACACTCACAAAACCGGTTTTGCTTTGTTGTCATAATATCTTGCCATTAGGGACAGATGACTCACAGTTAACACATCACTGCGGCATTATTACAGACATAGAGTAGCATCTGGTGCAGCAGATAAAACTTTACCAGCAGCATTCTGCATAGTCATCACATGGTTAATGTGCTTTTGATTTGTTTTACTAAAGCGACACACCACCACCCACTGGTAGTTATTTGTTGCCAGTTCAATCTCTTGGCCGCTGCATGAAAACATGGTCTCTGAATTCATGTTCTTGGTTTTCACCCCTCGTGAGGTGGAGAAATGACGGTTATTCTTCAACCTTCCTCCAAAGAGCCGAGTGACAAAGACTGAACTCTTGTCCCCACTGAACTCCTCTCATCCCCAAACCTCGTCTCCCCCCCTCTCCCTACTCACACTGTACTTCAAACAGCTTTGCACAGCGTGTTATGCTGCATAGCAAAGAGTGACTGCGTCCCTTCCCATGTTGAAAAGGCGCCTGGGTTTCAGGGGGCTTGTCAGTAGGAATCTGTCAAAAGTACTCAGCCGAGTTACTGGGGCCTGAGGACTACAATGCCCCCAGACTAAGAGGGCTTACCCCGCTCACCCCAGCACTTCACAAAGATATCAACTTTGCAGGAAAAGAAACCCAGTACTCTTAGCTGACACCCTTGCAGTATTGTGTGACCTTAGCAATGTCCACATTACACTTCTACACGGCTCTTTTTTCCTGTTCAGGATTATGCCTAAGGGAAGGGTTTATGAGCTCTGTGTGCTCTCCATGCCGCCTCTCCCTCCTCCTTCACTTAATCACGTCACCTCTCATTTCTTTAGGTAAGCAAACAGGCCTAGGGTTTGCTTCTTTCCCATTGGCTACATCCAGATGTGTCTTCAAAAGGAGGGGAGGAGCTTGAAACAGAGTGAATGAGACCTCTCTGAAACTTTCCCTGCCTCTGAGTGTAAAAGTCCTGATAAACAGTTGATGGCTGAACTGTTACAGAGTAGTCAAACTCTTACAGATTCTTAAGGAGATCTGAAGATGACATCATCATGTAAGGGAACGTCTTGGATTACATTTCTGGTCAACTCAGAATGGGAGTACTGAGCAGATGATCTGTGACGTTTCAATAACAACATTAAGGTAAAATCCTCATTTAAGACTGACTGTTTGCACCAGCCCTGAATATTTTATATTGCTATTATTATTATTATGCTAAGATTGAAGATTACAGGGCAAGTATATGGAATCAAATCCTTCATTTATATAGCGTTAATCTAGGTAGTTTTCTATAGTATACAAGAAGGACAACTTTCATAGCGCTTCACAACTTATGGGATAATAAGATATGGGATAAAGAGTGATAGGGCCAGGGAGGGCCACTACTGTACCACCTGCATGGAGATAAGGGAATGTCAACAATATAACATTCCCATCAGAAACACAGACGAAGGTGCAGGTGCAGGAAAAATATTTTCTTTGTAGAGAAGAAACTGTTCATTCCCAGAGAGTATGAGCAAGACTCCTTCATGAACCCTGCTCTACTTCTTGTGAGTTTTTAAGGCAAAACAGAAGAATGTGCTCCCAAATCCTTTAAGCAACTTTTTTTAATCAGCTCGTCTGGTTTGAGCTAGTCGGGAGCAAGAGGGAGAACACAAGGAGGGGGAGAAAGTTCACTCAAGAAAACAAAAGGATCCTTTTTTTTTTTTTTTTGGTTTTATTCGTTGAGCTTTCAGAAGTTTGTAATAGTGTCTCTCTGTCACACCCAGACACACGAGAGAAGCCGTTCTCGTTTGAATCCTAACAAGAAATGGGATAGTCTGTGATTTGAAATGCTCCATTTCTCAGCCGCCAAACACCTTGTTTGCCCCCCTCTCTCCCACCACAATCATGTGCTTTCAGAAGATTATGTTTAGGGCCTCTAAAATCTAAATCCTTGTGTTGCTTCGGCCGTTTCAAAATGTTGCTACGCCCATTTGAATGTATTTGGAGTTGAACGCAATTTAGGAAAGTTGGAAAGGCATTCAGGAAATCAGATTTTAATCGTAAGCAACTCACTTGTTTACTTCAGCTTCAGCAGAAATCAGCATCCTGGAGTCAGCGACAGAAAAGTTAAACGTGATAAATATTCAGAAGCTGCCTGCATACAATAATTCAAAACAGTTTATTACACTTAGGGAAACAGAGCTTTTTGATATATTGTGTGTTTATGTTTTCAGTAGTTTTAGTTAATGTGTCATTCAGAGTTTCTTTCCCTACACTTGTCACATGTTTAATAGATGAAAAAAACCTTGCCTTGTTTTCTTCTTTTTTTCCCTGAATGATGTTGGGCACAAACAACCCACTCAGTTCTCAAAAGAAAAACAACTTGAATCAGTTCGACTGATGTCAGAGATTAACTTTCCGCTCATTTGTCTCCTGTTGTTTTTCATACAGTTAAAAATACATCTCAGTGCTCAGAGGAGAGCAGATATGGCTCATCAGTTACACTCATACCAGGACGTAAACAAACACAGAACAGGCTTTGAATTACATTGGACACACCAGGGTAAACTGCATGTACTTTTGTTGAACTACAAGAGCTGTATCCTCAGGGCGTATAGAGCCTGTTTATTGACGGTGCCTTGACTAAAGAGTTAGAAACACCAGCTTTATGTTCTTCAGAAGAAGGCTAAATACCAACCCTGTAACCACAAGTATTCATTACTTAAAGTTCATTTTCAGTTTAGCTAGAAGTCAGTGTAAATATTGTGATAACACATTAATCGTGTTTATCTAACCTCAACTAATGTTAAATTACCAACTTACAAAAATGGTCCGATTGAAATTGCCAATGATTCAAAAATGATATACCTCATAAGATCATGTAAGTATAGCTATACTGAATTATATAGTAGAACGAGCAGGGGTTACTTACTACTGTCAAACAGAAGGTATAGGGTTCACATTCTGGTTCAGTCAAAAATGAAAAGTGTTGTGTTGACAAAATTCCTTAATTGAAAATAAAAGGTGAGTTAACTGAAAGCAGAAGTCGGACTGATTTTTTTATGAATGCAAATAAATTTATTTCAACTTCTGGTCTCAAATTATTATGGTTGCCTGGATACCAACTGCTAACATTAAGAATGACCAAACCCAGCAAGTGACAAAATATTGATTTTAAATACATAACTGAATTTACTTAGTTTTCTTTCCTATACTAACAGTTAATAAGAAAACATTATATTGGTCAAAATGACACTTTCCCAATAAAATTAACTTAAACTAAAATAAACAGTGTATACTTTCATTAACAGGGAAAACGTCTGAGTTAACTCCATTGTAAATGTAGTGTATACTGAGTTGCTACTCTATATCTTCACTATGATACCTAACTTCAAGTAACAGTCACACTGGGCTAGAACACCATGGAACATGAGAACTTTTTTTGTTATTGTCAATTTCAGCTTAAAGCGAGAGGTCTTTTTTTTTTTACATTTGTTATTATTCATTTATTTTTCTTTGCTAACATTATTGTAAAAACCAGATCTACCACGCAGCAAAATCATCTATGTTGGACCCAATTTGACTTTTGATGTGACAAACACAGAATGTTCTTGTGTTTTCTACAGCTTGTTGGCATGGTGTACAGGGCCCACAACACTTGAAACAGTAGAACAGTCTTTAAAAACATGGTGATTCAGAGTTAAAAACACAAATCCAGAAACATAAAACAACAAAACACTGTATATCCTCTGTATTAGAATGACAGTACTCCAGGGGGGAGTGAGAGGTGGTTTAGGATCCATTTCAATTTCCTAAAGAGAGAGAGGGAGAGGAGAGACCAGCACCAGTTTGATATCAGATAAAAAATGATAGACACTGCCGGAGTGTTATTGAGAGCCTGGCCTCACTAACTTCTTTGAGAAAACTCTATTACATGTACTAAAACCCTCACAAAACAAAAGTCTCTGATATTTGTAAAGCTGGATCATATTTTATGTGGACATGGTTAATGATGTAAAGATAACTTTGCATTAAAATCTGGTTCTGCTAAGCCTAGCTGTGCAGATAGCAGCTGAGTCTGCCCAGTGTGGGAGCTCTGAACCACTGAACATGGGAATGCTGTTGTTTACAGATTCAGCATAAAAATGCAGAATCTGTAGATGCCGGACCAGATTTGGAGAAGTATTGTGGTTTCTGTTTGTAGTATAAATAGTATGATTCACTAGCCTGTCAGAGATCATTGGCTGTACACAACAAATCAGTCTGTGTGGCGAGCAGAAGTCACAAAAAATGATTAGCTGTGCAATCCATGAAACCATTGTCACTAATCGAACAACTATTTCCTTTGATTCATGTTTTTGAATCTGAGGTTTCCCTCCTCCGTTTAAAACATTATTTTGTCCACACACGTTCAGTTTTCAAAAACATCTTTTTCCACATGGACACAAGAAAACACCTTGTCATGAGCATGCCAAGTCAACAATGATGTCCTTTCATATTGTCTCCCCATTCCTATGCAATGACCATTTCATTATCAAGTTGTCCCACCATCCGAAGTCTGACCAGGTCTCGTCCAAAACCACAGATGTTGGCTGCGGGGTTTGTGTCATCGGAGTGTTTTATGAAGAAGCAGTGACCTCCGTAGTCCATTCAGGCATCTCTTTACATCAACATAGTGGGAGAGCAACTGTGTATGTACGTAAAAAGTCCAGTTAGCATTGTTAGCTAGCACTAGTTTGGTTATGTCTGCTACTACGCTAATCTCATGCAAGTGACAGCGTTGCACAATGATGGCAAACGGAGGAGAAACTAGTGAACACAGTCATGTTACAAGCCCAAAACTCTGTTGTCCCCAACAACACAAACACCTTAAACTGAGTTTCTAAAAATCTTTGCAGGGATGAGTTTTCCAAAAGATGCATTTTTAGCAATCTAAACTGCAGCTTGCGTAAGTACGAAAGGCCAAAACGCAGAGAAAAATCAATGTTTTAAAACAAAACCAGCCTACATTTGGACTAGGCCTGAACCGGAAGTCATTCATCACAAAATGCTGGCTACACCAGAAGCCTGAAAAGCTGTCAATTTCCCCCCAGAGGAATACAGCAGTTCTTTTAGCTATCAATACCCACAATGGTGTGTTTTTGACTTTGCATTGTCAATGTATTTGCAGGGAGTTTCCTTTTAAAGCACTTTATTTGACTGTTTGCTGCAGGTATTTCTTTTATCTGTAGCATGTTTATTTTCTGTATTTTTTTTAATTATTATTGCACATAAGTCCATCTTTGACTGAATTATTTTACAGTAGTATGCAAATTTCTCTACCTGCCAATAATCCAGCTCCTTTTGCCCCTAAAGTCCTGCTGAGGGGAAAAATGTTTAATGATGGTTTCCCACAGACAAGAAGAAGAAGAAATGCCACCCCCATTCGTTACTTTTACAGGTAGAACCAGTCAGTCTATGAGACGTACACATTCAGAATGATGCAGATGAAGATCACTGACATAAGGTCTGGCAAAACAAGTTATTCCGTAAACAAAACACTGTATATCCTCTGTATCAGAATGAAAGTACTCCAGGGGGGAGTGAGAGGTAGTTTAGGATCCATTTCAATTTCCTAAAGAGAGAGAGGGAGGGAGAGAGAGAGGAGAGACCAGCACCAGTTTGATATCAGATAAAAAATGATAGACACTGCCGGAGTGTTATTGAGAGCCTGGCCTCACTAACTTCTTTGAGAAAACTCTATTACATGTACTAAAACCCTCACAAAACAAAAGTCTCTGATATTTGTAAAGCTGGATCATATTTTATGTGGACATGGTTAATGATGTAAAGATAACTTTGCATTAAAATCTGGTTCTGCTAAGCCTAGCTGTGCAGATAGCAGCTGAGTCTGCCCAGTGTGGGAGCTCTGAACCACTGAACATGGGAATGCTGTTGTTTACAGATTCAGCATAAAAATGCAGAATCTGTAGATGCCGGACCAGATTTGGAGAAGTATTGTGGTTTCTGTTTGTAGTATAAATAGTATGATTCAATAGCCTGTCAGAGATCATTACACATGTCACGTACACATTCAGAATGATGCAGATGAAGATCATTGACATAAGGTCTGGCAAAACAAGTTATTCCGTAAAGCTTAACCCACCACACACAATAAACTGTAAATAAGAAGAGGATGTGGACACCAGGATGTAACCCATTGCATAGTGCACTGCTGTTTCAGAGCGTCCTGTTTCAACATGACATCTCTCTCTACTGCTGTTTGCTCTTCATTCAATTTAATAAAACTGTGTTAGGGATTGACAAACTGCACGTTACTTCTATTTAAAGAATAAAATGCTTTGTAAGACTCAATGTTATAAGCTGATACCATGTCTGCTTACAGGTAAATTATAGTTTTAATGCTAATAATACTGTCAGTCAGACTTGATCTTGCCTCTGGTAACATAAGGTTTAGAATGTTCCATTATGCTCCTTGTACTTTACTATCAATATTCTCTTGTATTCCTATTTTTTCACTATCGTACTTAAAAACCCAGTACTGTCACAAGCTGTAGGCGAACAAACTGGATCTGAATGCAGGTAGGAAAAATATGGACAGGCAGCGCACAAAAATAAATTGAATTACAAACAAAGAGCATCTTACAAAAATTCTGGAAAGACTGGCAGGCGAACAAACGTTCCAGGTACCAAACAAAGCGAGCATATGAGGAACCAAGAGCAAAAACTCACACAATGAACTGGGAAAACTTGAAGTGCAAACTGGCTGGTTAAATGTCGGGGAGCTGAAAATGTGAAACAGGTGTGTGTGAAAAGAAGACAACAGGCTGGTGAACAGGTGAAACTAATGAAGGTGTGGCAGGCAACCAAACACACAAAAGGGAAACACACAAAGGCAGGAAACAATAGAGGGCAAGACAGACAAGTGACAAGAACTACAAAATAAAACAGGAAACACTAAACTAAGTCAGGACTTAGAGACAGTATTAGACAATATTCACAGGCCTTCACAGGATTCATGACCATCTAGAAAATGTAATCTGAGCATTGCCATGCACTAAATCAAACATGAACAACTCCTGAAACTCATGAATCATTTCATGTTATTTATTTTTCAGCACCCTCTTGTCAGTGTTGACATGTATTACAGATAGAACAACATCCAGTCTTGAAGACTGTTTTCCACCATGAGAGACCGCTTAGAGGAACTCCTGCAGAGGGCTCAGGAGTTTTCAGAGGAAGCAAGTGAGAACACCAACCCATTTTCAGCAGAGGGTGATAATGATGACTCTGTGGCGACCGGGGTCATAACGCCGCAGGCCGTGGTGTTCGAGGAGGAACCAATCATTGAGAATTTCCTGTCTGAGGCTCAGCAAATCCGAGATGATATCACGGTGCTGGAAACAGAGGTGAATGCATCTATTTTTTTATGCTGTTACCGTTTACAGTGGGAAGCACTTTTGATGAGCAATACTTCCACAAACCTCGACTGTTTCTGTTTTTCTCTTGTTTATTTCATTATTTTTAACTTCAAAACTGAATAAATTAAAAATACATTTTGACTGTAGTCTGCATTAATTTGCTATATATTGCTATATGCTCAGTTGCTAATGTCAATTTCCCATGAAATGAAGGTCCTTAAGTTTGGCCAGCAGCAAAAGTCCCTGGTTGCAACCATGCGTCGTTTCAGTGTGATGAAGAAAGAGAGCAGTATAACCCGGGACATTAAGCTCCAGGCTGAAAGCCTCCATCGACGCTTAGAAGCCCTTTCAAAACAAGTCCAAAGGACTGAGGAGCAGCAGGGACCTACTGCTGCTACAACACGGATACAACGCTCCCAGCATGCAGCACTATACCGCAAATTTCAACAGGTGGGGAAAAAGATTTCACCACTCTCGTCTGGCATTTTCATATATAGCCTACAGTATGTTTTTTTCCTTTAGCCTTTCAGAACAAACCTCTCCAGCCTGTGATGTGTGTTTTATATTTAATGGTGGTTTGACGCAGGATAAAAACATTAGCAATGTTTAACGTCAGATGGTTCCGAGTCAGAAGTGTCTCAACATAATTTATTAATTTCTAACTGTAGAAATGTGTTTTGAGAAAATAACTATTATTACACATTTATAATTTAGAATATTGTCATGGTATTTGTAGTTGGAAGAAAAGACAAAGAAAACATACTAATACAAATACACATATACAATTAATACGTTAGAATATGAATGGAATTATTTCCCCAGGACCAGCAGAGTAAATGCATTTAACTATTTGATCAGTTTCCTTCATGTCTCTTTGTCCATGCTATACTGTACAGTTAATTCTTTAAGTTGCATAATATCTGTTTAACTGCTTTAACTGGCTAAAGTCCCAAACCTAAATTTTGCTTATGACAATAAAAAAGAAATGAATCAGATATTGTCTCATTGTTCGTTTCCCCTCCCCTTCTTGATTTCCATTCTCTCTTTTTCTGCTGTACTAATGTCCAGGTAATGCTGCAGTACAATGAAGGTCTGCTGAGCAAGCAGGAACGCTGTAAGCACTTCATTATTCGGCAGATGGAGGTATCGGGGAGGGATGTGACGGAGGAGGAGGTGAATGAGATGGTGGACACAGGAAAATGGGACGTCTTCAATGAGAACCTGCTGAATGATGCCAAAATCACACGATCACAACTGTCTGAGATTGAACAGCGACACAAGGTAAAGCCAGCGCTACAACAAAGTTAGCACCTCACTTTATTAAACAGCCTAGAGTGATGTGTCAAGCCTGATCATTGACACCTCACATAAAATGTCCCCAAGATACAACTTTCTTCTAGGGCCTCAGCTAAATGTTGCAACGCCCACTGCAGGCACTTACAAAGTATATTTCTTTGCATGCTATATTTAAGCAATTGGAAAATATTACTTTGTCACAAGACTGAATATCATGCTATGATATCTGTCATTTGAGTTGTAATTTTTTTAAGGGTCTGGATACCTTTAAGATACAAAACACCATTCATCAAGCTCGCCATTCAATGTGATGCATCTGCACCGAGGAGCTATGGTCCAAATTCTCAGAAAAAAAAACATGCTGGCCAGCAGCCTAAGGGTGACATATGTAATGTGAAATTACATTCCTGACAGGTCATTGCCTAAAATGTTTATAAGCATTCCATTAGTAAATTGCACTCATCACATGGGACGTTGTCTGGAGTTGCATTTATTTTATTTATTCATTTATTAGCACACATATAAGAATACATCAAATAGGATTAACTAAAATATAAAAGGTGTGTCAGGAGAGGTCAAGAAGCCAACAGGCTTATACAAGGGACCTCACCTCTTAAGAGACAAATAAAACAACTAAGCAAATCGAATTACACAATTTCAAAACAAAATTAAATATACACACATATATATATGTATGCATACACACTTACACACATACATACAATAAAAAGACTGAAAATTGAACCCGCTATCAGCTAAATGAAACAGGCATTAATCTGTTGAAAAGTGAATGAGTGAGTTGATGGAAAAAAAAGAAGAAAAATAATATATAGTCTGGAGTTGTATGATGGCATGATGCTCATATGTTAGCATGGTAATCTTTACTATAACTATTGTCAATAACACATCTAAAATGAGTAAAGAAAAGGAAGGGAAATGGTAAAAATTCATGGGAATTTAAAATGATTGATGACCAAATGTACTTTCATCTGCTGATGTATAAAAAGATGTTTGTGTGTATTTTCACTAAATAAAGATGTGGATTTGTCTTTCATTGCATTGAGGTTTTCTATCTTCACCTCCAGCCTCTGATTTATATTTTTGTATCCAGTAGTACTTATCCCATTCTTCCTCTTTTCCAACAGGAGTTGTTAAGCCTGGAGAACAACATAAAGGAGCTGAGAGACCTGTTCATGGACATATTCATGCTGGTGGAGGAGCAGGGGGCCCACATTGATCATATTCAGACCAATGTGGAGAGGGTACAGGATTATGTGGCTGCCTCTAATGAGAAGTTCAAGTTGGCAGCCAGGTACAAGAAGAAGAACCCACTACGACAGCTGTGCTGCTGCTGCTGTCCTCCATGGAAATGTTGCTTGTAAAGAGTATGCTTTTTTTTTTAACCTCAATGGTCAACCCAAATATGGTTTTATTTCAAAAGTCTACCTGCAGACTTACCTGATGGGGGCTTGAAAGTACCATTAAAGTGAAGGTTATGGAACTGCAGGATCTGCAGTGGTGAAGACAGACTCACCAGAGCATGGAAAACAATTAGGAGGAAAGGCCAGAATTGGTATTTGAAGCACTTGTTTCTTTCAAGTGGATGTGGGGGGACTGCTATTGGAAGAGACAGTTCACTGAGTGCTGCTCACCACCACTGCTGCTTATTGGAGACCTTCACTGTCATCTGACGGAGGTCACAGACAAGACCGGACCACTGCCTCTGCTAGATCAGCAGATATTTCAACATGTTTTTTGTTTTTTTCCCAAAAGAGCCTTTCCATGTTTTTTCCTCCCTACCATGGAAGCTCGAGTTGATGACTATTTGTTATTTATACAATATGAGCACTTTAAGACTTTTTTTCTCTTCTCTTTTCAGCTCAAAGATATATTTCACAAAGTGGAGAAAGATTGTCTTTTCTTGAGTCTTTCCTTTGTATTTCATTTTTTGATCCACTTGAAAAATAGAATGTTTTAACAATTACTCATTAGTTTCATTCGCATTTCAAAGTATGATCATGTTCTCTGAGAAAAATATTATCCCTTTTATTCCATTTCAAAGAGGCAGGGAGTCAAGTAAAACTCTGAATAACGAGCCTTGATCACAATATACTGTCAAGACACTAGACTGAACTGCAAAACAAACAGTCTGATGGTGGTGGCTGGGCGTCAGGCGGTGGTTGTTGGATGAAACAGTCTGATGGTGGTGGCTGGGCGTCAGGCGGTGGTTGTGGCTTCAAACCAGCTGAAAATCTCTTACTTGAGCAGGAATCAGCAGCATGAACTTATATCCTGCTAATATGCTTTATAACTGATCAATAGTAAACCTGTTGACATTTTTCACCTTTACTTTGAGTTGACCTGAAAACACTAACTCATTCCCCTCTGTGGATAAGGACTAATAAAACCAGTAAAATGAGGCAGTAAATTAATTTCAGGAGAGAAATCCACTTCATAGTTGATCTGACTTACTGGCAGAGTGGCTCTTTACCAGCCTCTCGTTGACAGCGTCAGTGATGTTCTTTGGTGAGTCAGTGACCTGTGGTGTCTGGTGTCCAGGACAAAATACAGGTGACCTGCGTGTTCACGAGAGAGACTGGAAAATCCTGTTTGTCTGCTACTCCCAAGTTTGCTTCATGACAGCTATATTTGTTCTTACAGAGGGCAGTGCGTAAACAGAACCGTTAACATCTTCACAGATTATTAAAAGGACCTATTTTTGAGAAACATTTAAAATGTAAGTATTCCTTTTAAAAATCATTTTTTGCTTTTGGATTGAGTAGAACGGCTGACAGACACACTACAGCTAAAAACATTTGTGTAGGCATTTTGGTTATATCTCCAGGGATTGACATGTGATAGCTGAAATCACTGCCTGTCAATGTAGTGCTTTATTTAGGTCAACGTATTTACACCGTTCCCCTGGGTCTAGTTACAAAACAGGGTGACATGTGTTAGATGAGATATTATCTGACTGGAAAAGTCTTCCCCTGAATCTCATCTTCTGTTTGGTACAGACAAGCCTCACTCTGATTAGAATGACATTTTGAAACCAAGACATACATGCATCAAATATGCAAATGTGAATATGTAAATCAAATAAGAATACATTGTAATGCAGCGGGGCAGCAGTGTTTCTGTCAGACGTAGTTAGGACAAATGAGCTACTGCTGCAAATTTAAGGGTTCTTGAACAGCAACAATGCCATCCAGTGTTCACTGAGATAATTGCCAGTTAAAATAAAGGCACTTAGTGTTTGAACACTTAAGGGGGATATTACCACACAGAATAGTGTACATGTTGCAAGTGTTGTATGCAAACACAAAAATAACACAGCATGATTTTATACCAAAAGATCTTAGAACAGAAAAATGTGTGGCTGTTGTCAGTTTTGTGAAGCTCTTAAAAAAAGCACAGAGGTCATGTTTCTCAAAAATGGAAAAGTACTTCATAACTTAACATATAAATCTAATCTAAATGTAATGTGCTGTCAACATTTTAGAAGAAAAGTCATTTTAACGTTGATCCATAGCTATACTTGCTCCTTAGAATAAAACAAAAATATTTTATGTATTTATACTCTCTCTATATATAAACTTGTATTTAACACTTCTGCTCCACAAAATACCCCATTTTCCATTTTCCATTTTTAATATGCATATTATGAAGTTATTGTCAATTTAAATTAAAAGATGTAGGACAGATAAAACCTCTTTCAGACAAAAGCAAATGTATTACAGTCTGAGTGGCCATAATAAATTAATATGCAGCTTGTTAATATCCGCCATCATCAAGAAAAATGATTTGTGGTGGGATTCTTCTTATTCTGCAGGGATGTAGGAGTCTGCTGTCCTGAGAGGAAGCCTCCTGGGATAGATATCAGCCGTCCTTGAGATCACCGGGCCATGGGAGACTGCACAGTGCTCAGTTCAGAAACCTTTTTACATCTGACCCCGAGGCAGGTCATCCAGAGTCACCCACATTTCACCCACAACCTTCTCTCTCTCCGTCTCTGTCTCTCTCTCTCCCTCTGTCCTCGCTCTCTTTTCCCAGCACCACCGCACATGGCATTCAAGCAGCTACACACTCAGGGGGTAGCTGCAAACAACACCTGTGTGATGTGTATACGTTCCACGGTGGATTCATCTTATTTACCTCCTGCTCCAATGTTGTTATCTGTAATTTCATCTGAAACCACCTTGCCTTGAAGCCATTCAGGAGCTTGTTCTTGTTCCTTGCTGGATCAGATTTTACCTTTGACTTTAGGATCATCATTGTGTTTTGACCAGCAGCACTACCAACTCTTCAAATTCAATATCAAAATGGTGAATGGACTTGAGCCTGCATAGCACTTTTCTAGTCTTCTGAATACTCAAATCACTTTCTACACCTCAGATCACACCTGTCCATTCACACATTGATGGCAGAGCCTGCTATGTAAAGTGTTCATCAGTATTAACTAATCACATTCCTACGGTCTAAGGGTCTTGCCCGAGGACACATCGGACATGTAGCTGCAGGAGCTGGGGATTGAGCCCCCTACCCTTTCAGTTGAGAGACGATCATTCCACCAGTGAGCCACAGCAGCCGAAAATGTGAGGACATCTCTTAAAGGCACAAGCCTTTAAGAGATGTCCTCATATTTTCTATTTCTATTTTCTATGACTGATGATCTGGTTATTTGATGAGATCTTTGGTATTTCTATTTTCACTAGACAATATTTTGCAGAGGATGAAGTACCTTTTTTAAGCTTCATTGTAATTCATTGACAGTTTACATTATCCTTATTTATGGGCCTAATACATAGAAACATTTTCCTAAAAAAAAGTATTTGTAGTGGCTGTGTATTGAACTTCTAAAAAAGTAAAACAAAAAAGAATGACTCAATGTAATACAAAAAAAAATGTTTTTGCTTTTCTTCCTTTCCTGAGTTTTTATTTAGTTAGTAACTCATGTAATCTATTTTTATATATCCTCTTACTCCACGTTCAGCAACACATCCACATGTTTATTGTGGACCTCTGGCCTCTTTCCAGACGAAAGATCAATCAGTGATTTAACAATAATGTGAATATCAGAGACACACCAGAGTTTGTGACGCTGATCGTGGCTCGCAGAGATGCAGTGACGTCTGTGTGTGACTATGTATTCTTCGTTGTTCTTTTATCCGGCCTGTCACTCCCAAATGTGATCCCAGAGACACCCTCCAAATGTCTGAGCAACATCAAAGCCGCCCTCCTGTGAGTAACAGCAGCTGTGCTTATAGAGAGCTGACATTACTTTACTGCCTGGTTTTATCACTCCCATCAAATCCTGAACAGAGATATCAGGGCCTTCACAAAGTGATAAATCAAAAACAAAGTGTACAGTGAGTCTGGCGGCAGCCTTGGGAGCAGGCACACAAGCAGTGGTACAGTGGCTGCTCTCATGTAGAGTATTTGCACAATGTGAATAGTAATTCAAAAATGTTTTTAAAGGTTAAAATCAGCATTTTTTATGATGTTCTAACAACACATCAGTTTATTCAAAGAGAGCACTATAAGAGTTTGACTGCACACTTTTTGTTGCAGATGATGTTGGATTTATGTGACAGAATTCTTGGCCGCTCTGCAAAATCAATTACAGTTTCCAGGAAGGGACCTTTGCTGCATATCATATCTCCTTTATCTTCTGCTGTCTTTTCACATTATTATTCTCACTGTCAAATGTCACAAAATTGTCACAAACTGAAGCTTGATTTGTACCAGTATAATGTGAATAAGGCTTCGGTTTTTTTTCAAACTGAACAGACTTTTTTGTTGTAAGGGAAGAAAACAATCAAGTACATTAAATGTCAAATGGATAATGGCTCTGCATGAACTTACAAACATGATGACTGTTTAGAGAACAATGTTCAGATCAACAAGAACAGCAAGGCTCAATTAAAACATCAGTATAACTTATTACTAAGCTGTGCATACATGTAGATGAAGAGATGTACGGAGCCCCTGAAGTCCCCAAAAAGTTAAAAAAAAAAAAATGGCACAATTTAATTATCTTTTGCGCACAGGATATTAACTTGTGCCCACAAAACATTATGTTGTGCGCACAAGATATTATGGTGGTTCCAACAAGTTATTATGTTATGTACACAAGTTATTATTTATTTTTTATTTTTTTTACTTTTTGGGACTTCAGGGGCTCTGTAGAAATAGACCCATATTGTTAATGATTTCACTTTAAAGCATCATTATTAATTCATAGTGTGCAGAAACTATGTCAATGTTTCTGTGAAGTAGGAAAACAAACAGTGAAAGCTTTCCAAAGTAAATATTCAAATAGCAAATGTTCTGAAATATGTTTTAAGAAGTTACTTTATGGACTTACAGAGGGGGGTTATGTTCCAAAAGAGCATGTCCCTAAAAAGTATTTACGATGGTTGACAGTATGATGGATGATGTGTGTGTTATTATCGAAACGGTACAATTAATATAATTGGATGCATTTCATAAGGCTTCTATTATGTTCACCTAAGATTGTTAACTTTATGAGTCCTGCTTTGGATTGTTTTTTTTACTCTGCAACCTTTTCACAGAGCAATGTTCTCCAGAGTAATCACAGGAACTAAAGGTAGACAAAAGAAAAAGCTTACATTATTGGAACAGGTATGTTAAAGCCTACAGACCCTTGACCTTCTTGCTATTTGTAACTTCTTGTAAACAACTCTTACAGCTATGTAATTAATTTCACAAAACTCTTAATAACAGCCTGCTAGAGATTTAAAGGTAAACCGGTGTCTGACGTCCCTCTTCTGTATACCAGTTAATGACAAAAGTTGACTGTTATTTATGAACCTATCGAAGGACGAATGTTCAAACTTAAATATTCTGTCAGAGTGATGTATGAGCTGCAGTAATAAGAGCTCTGGGAAGGTCCCTGCATGCCATCTGTGGAGCTCCCATGCAGATAGACTGAGTGGTTATATAGACACATATGTGTGTAGCTGCTACACTGACTTTAAATATGTTTTCATCTTTTTTTTTGACAGGGGGGATGGATGAATAGGCACTGTGTTTAATTCTCAGCACATGTGAAACTGGTGTAAAACAGAAGGGGGGCATTTTAAGTTTAGCGTGTGAATGTCAGCTCACTGTCACATATATCACCACTGTTCTGTTTCATGCAGTGATGTAAGGAAAACAAAATTAATTACCTACCCTACTGTGCCCTAGAATAACCCTAATTACATTTTGATTTTATACAGAAAACTCAAGCTATTTCATAAAAAGGCAACTCGTTTGATTTTGAACTACTCTAGCGCTTCAACTCTTCCCTTGGCTTTCTTTCAAACAAGCAGTTTCTTTGAGCAATTTCTTTTTTCTTTCCAGCCAAATGATGTTGTGATACTGACAGAAATACAACATGACATGAGAAGATGTGTGTGCTCACTCTCAGCAGAAATGATGCATTCTGCTGCAGCTGCAGCTGTGGAGGCAAACCTGCAATCATCCTGCCAATCACATCCAATGAACGCATTGAATACTCAGCATGCATTGTGCTACGCTTGTGCTGAAAATTAAACACAGAGAGAGTAATATGTCAAACGATCCTATGAGATTCTGACAAGGATAAGCCCAAATAAAAGAAACTGCTGACGTCTTTGCATCATTTTGCCTTTCTGCAGGAAAGTGCAGTGGCTTTGAAGTTTGACTTTAATTTGAGGAATCAAAGCCTTAAAACATCAATCTTTCAGATAAATAGAGTCATTTCCAACTTATTTGTCATTGCTTGTCACTTCCAGATGGTTATGGATTCAATAATCTTTGCCAGTCTGTCCCATGCAGAGTTCCTCTGAATGAAAGTGCAGTTTAATGACAAAACTCTTAAACAGTTTCCTTTTTGACACTCAAAGAAGCGGGAAAAGGCCAGCAGAGGGCGCTGATATCCAAGAATAAAAAAAAAACGAAATTTCAGTCCACATTGGTGTGCTCTCCTGGTCACTATACTTCTTCCATAAAAAGTAACAAAAAAGTTCTTCTCAGGCTGTGCTCCCCAATTTTGATTTTTTTCAGTTGTAAGAGGTCTTACATAGGTCAAACAGTGCCTATACGCAGCCCCATTGATGTGCTTTTACCTCAGCTTTAACAGCAGCTCTCTCTGCTCCTCAGTGTTCAGTATTGATTAGTGTTCCCAACAATAGAAGCTGAACAGTAGGAGGGCCGTCCAGGGCGCAGCTGACGCATGTGTCAGGACGGAGGAGAGGTGAAAATGAAGTGAGACGTGGGTGAATAAAACATGTCTCCCAGGACGCTGCCTTGTTTCACCGTGAGCCTCCCTGGTGGTTAATCCTGTATGTGAAGAGAGGGCAACCGCATTCAGCCTCGCAGGCACACACACAGTTAGGCATGTACAAACAATGTAGTCATAAGAAAACATACATGCACACAAGAACAGAGCAGCTTTAAACTCTAGGCTGACTCTACTGTGTGTGTTCATTGGGACTGGATAACTATTTTTAGGGATCTATCCTAGAGCAGAAAAAAACAGGACATAACTATTTTCTTTTCTTTACAGGTCATCCCTTTGACCTTGTGAAGTAGCATCCGAGCTATTAAGACCAATTGAGCTGATGTTGTCTCCGTGCGGTCCAGTCTGTGTAACAAGTAATGTGATCCTGACTCCTCGCTCCACTCTACCTTGTCATCAAACTCCACAGAAAAATTGATTAGATGGCTCCCTAAGCTTCATAATGTTATTTACTCTATTGGATAACTGTGTGGGGGGAAACAGTTGTGCAGTCCAGTGCAGAAGCTGTAAGTGAATTAAGCGCAATTTGTGCGATCATAATCAAAAGTGGAAAGTTGTGTCTTGTCTACAGGCCAGACTGAAGTGCATCGCTGACATTAAGATATACAGTAAAGTGGGATAATGTAAATACGTGTATGGAGACAGTGGAGACAGAAGCAACTAGACACTCCCAATAACCTTTTTTTTTTAAAACACGTGATCGTAGTTTAGCATTTCCTGTAATATGGCAAACAGGAAAATTGATTTTGGTGTTTCAATATACATAAAGTAAATGTTTTGGATAGCAAGGTATTCTGCCTTTCTATCATGTACAGTCCAATAACTCAATTGATTACTCAGCCAACAGGATATGGTTAACTTTCTCTCTCATATGTTTCAAGTAAAAAAAAAGAAATGTCTCCAGGAAAAGTGATTTTTGTATATATAAAAAAATAACATGGGATTTAACATAAAGGGACCAACAATAAATGTCACAAAACGTCACTGTCTCTGCGTTCGGATTCACATTCGGCTGTTGAAGTGGGAAAAGAAAACATCTGTGTTTTCAGTGATTTCTGCATCTGTCATATCTGCTCGTTTCATCAATCCCCTGCACAGTCAGGATGTATTGTCTATCTGTCAAGACTTCAATGTGTTTCCTTTAAGACAAAGTACAAAGTGGGGAAAAGAAATGAAGGAGCAAACACCGTCAGTGGATCTTCATTATAATGTGTTTTATTTTTTTAAATCCTGACATGTATTTTATACATGCTAAAAATAGCATTGTAATATGTAAGAAATAGCATTATGTCACATTATGTGTGCTGAAGAAAAGCCGGTTGGGTTCAATTTTATTTTGGCGCTTTTTATGCCTTTATTTAAAGTCAGAAACAGTAGAGTCAGAAATCAGGGAGAGAGAGTGTGGTATGACATGCAGGAAAGGAGCCACATGTCAGATTTGAAACTGGGCCTCCATACATGGAGCACGTGCACTAACCACAAGGCTACCTGCGCCATGAAACGTTATGTTTTTAAATGCATTAAGTGATTAAACAATAGTGAGTGTTTTTACTTTAGATCCAACGACTTTTTTTTATGACTCAGCACCTGAGCAAATGATGTGTGTGTGTTTGCTGACTCTTTACATTGTGTGCTGACTTTGCAGCAGAACGTCGAAGGGTTGATCTTATTAAAAAATAATGTATCAAAGATATATTTACGAGAAGCCAAACTTTAACGATTTTCTCCATTTCAGTCATTTAGAAACTCTATCACTCACCGAATAACCCCTATTCAACGCTTTCTATGTTCCTAATGTTTTCACGTCTGTTTGTTTGCATGTACACAGTTTATTATACAGTCAAATAATGTTTGCACTGATACCTCATCCTCCATCTGTCTCTTCATCCATCTATCCAATAATTAGTCTTTTTCACTGATTTCAGCCCAGTTCTCCATCAAAACAATCTGTCTCTGCACTCATGCACCTGAGGGACAGCGCAGACGTTTTCCTATTGGCTGATGAAGGATAATGAGGCAACGCTTAAACTCATCCGCGAAATCATGCCGCAAATTAAAAGCGATGAATTGGCAACAGCTTGAAGACAAAACCATGAAGCACTCTCTAAACAAACATTGATTGATATGATCATAATCTCCTCCATGTTTTTTTTTTTTTTTTGCTCCCTCTGATGAAATATGCGCCGAGATCTCTCCAGTGAAAGAGTTGATCGGCCAACAATCTTAAGTGTCACAGGGTTATGGATTACAGTGGTCTCGCCCCAGTCCAGGACTCACCTCAGGGACCTCATAAAGCTCCTGACTCCTGGCCAGACACTCATTAGGCCCACACATCCCTCTGCCCTCTATCTGACAACTCTTGGCAAGTGTTGTCTTAAATGTGTGTGTGTGTGTGTGTTGAATGTCTAGAAGTGTGTGTGTCAAGGCTCAGTGATGAAACTCAAACACACACATTTATACAGAGTTTTGTGCTCAGGAAGATTTACAGCAGTGAGGATGTGTGAAGCCCGTCACATCAGAAACAAACACTTCCCAAATTCTACCAATTAATTATTATTTCCACTCCTCATGAGGGTAACGAGGCTACAGGGGGCACAGTGTATATATATATATACAGTGACAGGAAACAATGACATCAGAGACCGAGAGTGCAGGGGGAAAAAAAGGCGTTTTGCCGCTTTATGATCATTTTTCCAGACACATAAATTGACGTTTCTTCCACAGAACAAGTTGATTATTATAATTTTAACAGTTATTCTTCTCAGTTGTTTTTAATGTGAATGCCTTATCCACACTGTCGGAAGTCCATTCTTTATTAAACCTGCTTTAAAACTGACAGATTTAAACAGATAACACAATACAAGATAGTGTATGAAGTATGAACTGAACATTACAACATTGTACATGTATTTAAGATGGTCAAGAAAATAAACACCAATGTACATATATAAGTTAAGTTTTCAGTTAGGTATACAATTATCTCACATCAAAAATAATAATGAAAAAAATGTAAATTTATCCTTTTAATTGTTTAAGAAGTGATACAAAATCTGAACATGTCAGCCAATAAATCAACAAGTGTGACTGCCAAAAAAAGACAAAATAATTTTGCTTCATCTTTACACCATAAAAGTTATTATAAATCTATCAGTTAATGCTGCTTCTGTTGAGAATGCCAATGGAGCTCAGGGTAAGTTCAAGCAGGAAGACTGGTTATATTCTCTCACACATTCATTCAATGTTCTTCCTTCATCTTAACCACTCCCTCTGTACCACTTCCTCCATCTCCCTGCTCTGGTGATCACCTGATTCTGGCCGTTTACTCTTTAAGTAATAATTCAACCCGTTTCTGCCACAACCTCTCTCAACCAATCATCCTGCAGCGGTCAAAATTAAAAAAAACCTGTTCTCTCTCTTCCACAGTCAGTTTGTCATTTCAGTGTGATCGCTGCGGCCCTCCTCCTCCATCCTGGTCACCTCCATTCCAGCTCAGAAGAGTTCAGATACAGCCTCAGAAACCCACTCCTCATCACAACCTGCATTCTTCTATCACCACCACCACCAGTGTCTAGACTCCATTGAGGGGGTATCCTATCCTGTTGTCAGCCTGACTACCCATCTGAGTGCATGAAGTCATCATGACGCAGTCTAATCGCCAAAGACATTGCACATTTATCTTTTCTTAAACCGGTAAATAAATAATAACTCTTACTTAAGTCTCTCCTGAGTAAACTACAATGACAATAAACTTTCTAATGTTCTTATGTTCTTATGTTATGTCAATTTAGAATACAAATGTGTGATCTTAGAAGACAATTTGGTGTATTAAAATACATTGACTTAAAGCTGCAAACACTGTACTTCAGAGTATTTTAGAATCATAGTTCCTGAATGTACATGACTGAAAAATATGAAATATAAAGATTGCCATGAGAAGCTGCCATTTCTCAGTACCCTATTATTAAGTTTTACTATTTTAGCTTTTACTTTTTTGACCAGTTGATGCCAATTCATACCCACGTATTTCTCCTCAATGCTTGTCAAAGTGCATGCCATTTGAGAAGAAATGTCATTCACTTTCCCTTTTCTCTAATGCCTTCCATTTAGCTCTGTCAGTGAGCAGCCTCTTGTGTCACTTTAAATAGAGTGTAGAAAGAGGAGATACCGGACTTTACTCTGAAAATGACTGCTGACACTTTGCAGATATTCACTAAACCCCGGCACTGGGAATGAAAGTAGAAAGAGAAAAAAAAAAAAGAGAAGAGTAATCATGAATACATTTTCCATCATCCACATGGCCAAGATATTCTATTTACAACCGCTTCTTTGGCTCTTTATATCCAGTTAATGAGATTTCAAATACATGTGAAGTGAACGGCATTTAAATTGCTATTCAGTCTGGGGGCATGGCACTGGAAAAGGGAGGGATTCCACCGGATGACAGAAGAGCTATTACCAGACCGCCTCTATTCAGTGAACAGAGCAGGTCTGGGGAGCCTGGTGAGGAGTGTATGAGGGTTTTAATCCAGTGGAGGTGTTGTTTTGAAAATGAAAATAGGGGACGTGTAAAAGGATGCCAATAAAGAGGAGAAGAAGAAGAGGTGTGTTGAGGAGTGAGTATCCTAGTGTTTTCAACCATTCCGTCACATAAACCTACAAGCAAATATAATCCTTCAAACTTCCTCCTGATAATACCTGTAAAGTAACCTGAAGCACATTAATGTACCAGCAAGAGAAAATAGCCATCCAAACAAGTCCCATTCAAACTCAAGTGTGTTAATGGGGGAGCAGCTGTATTATCCTCCAAATCAAGCTGTTCATTTAAAAAAGGAATAACTACATCAGTTATAGATCCAAAGATAATGTCATGTATTTTGTACAAATATTAAAGAGGACTCAGTCTTGTAGTCATGTATGATCTTGCTCTTCCTGTTTTACTTTGTTTTATTGTATAACAGTTTGAATCCTGTACTGCTCTGTTTGTTTATCGTTGTGCTTGTTTGGTATTGTTTTATATCTGTTGTGTATCTATTGTTGAGTTTGATGTATCTTAAAGGGCTATCTAGGGACGGGCATCTCAAACTAGCTTAGACTATAAATGCTGGCAACGGTTTACTTGCTACAAACTTGTCCCTATACAAATAAACATGAAATAATACAATATTGAACATGAGAACCCCACACGATACATTTTAAGGTGACCCCTGTTCTAAAATAACTAAAATAATAATTCTATATAACTCATTGTCAGTTTTACGCTAATCCCAAACCTGAAGCCTGGATCACCACTTTGCAGCAAGAATCAGCAACATTGGTTTCCTCATTTCCCTGTCCATCACAAGACATTTAGTCTCCATGAACGTGTAGAGTACAAGAAGATAAGCACATGCAATCCTTTTTTTGACCTCTGTCTCAGCTGGGTGACAGAGACCACCAGAGGAATGAATAGTGATGAGCTGGAGATCACATCAAGGTTTCCGTAGGCTCCAAAAACTCCTATAGAGTACAAGATGAGTGAGATATAGAGACAGACAGAGAGAGAGAGAGTGTGAGACACTCAAACCTATGTGAGATCTGAAGGACTGGGGGCTTCAGGGTCTATCCACAGGGGACCTTCCAATCGCTGACAGCACCCTCCATGACACCCCGTTAGATTTCAACAAGGACTGCAAGATTGGAAGCAAGAGATTTCTGAATCAAGTGTCACAGGGAATAATTTTATTCAGTATAATAATACATTTTAGAAGGATTCATTTTGATAATGCTTTCTATTGTACTAAACTAAGCTGCCCAGAGGAGGGATCAATGTCCCTGTAATTTAAAAAAACATTTACTAAACCTAATGTTTACACAATTACAAGGGCTAAAACCCGATTCAATATATAATCATAACTAATTGGTGCATTTCAATAGTTAATCACATTTAATCGCATTTTTAATGGAATGTTAAGTTTTTCATTATTTTGCATTTCAAAACCATTTTCACGTCCATATTACCAAAGTGAAGAAATTCCTCCCAGTGTCTTGATTTGTTAATCAATGAATGCAGAGGAATGTATTTTATGATCATGACTACAGCAGTGTAGTCTGAAACCATGGTGTAGGAGACAGCATCAGAGTGCTAATTCTTTGAGATGAAGTGTTTATTCTTACACTGTTGGACACTAATAAACATGCTGGAGTGCAGGTCCAACATGATTTACTGACGTCCAATTCTCCCTGGTTAAGGCAACAACATTTGCACTTTTCAGAAGCTCAACTTTAGTTGCTTTAATACAGGCCATGTAGCGTGACAATATTTATTTTCTGACGCTGAGGCATTTACCCTTTTATAGGGTAGGTGTCCATATATGGTAACTTCAGTGGGCATCCAAAATGGCGCCCATGCTCTCAATCAGTATGGCATTAGAACTGCAGGAATTTTCCCAGTCAATCAGCAGAGATCAGGCTACATCACCATTAGTGATTTTATGGCACCAGTATAAGCATTGGCCCAGTGCGTTTCAAACTTCTTTCATTTCCAGAGCTGGTGAATTACCTTTGTGTCCCTCTTCCCAGTCCCAGCAGCCAGTGGTTGACTAACCATAGTCTCACACATTATCCAGATGAAGAGTTGTGCTAGAAGTCAAGATAGATAGGATTTGTAGAAATTAGTTAAATTGTTAGCTTGAAAAATGGTAGCACCATATTTAATCAGACACCCTATTCAGGTAGAATGTGCTGCCACCCAGAATGCACTATTTTCTGATAAACGATTGATATGTCTAGTAAGCCATACTAAGGGTATTCTCTGAAAAAAAAAATCTTTAAATCATAAAACAACAGTAGTGCATTAAATGTTTCACAGGTTTAAATATCATTGTAGAGTAATGCAGAGGTAAATCTAACCAAAGACAGTTGTAGAGCCTTATAACAGTTTTTATTTTAATAATGTGGCAAATATTGGCTTTTATTTTTCCTTAGAGCCTTACCACTGCTAACATTGATTTAGTAATTCAATATTTGTGATTAATTTAGATTTTCTGATTCATAATTGAATAATTAACAAAATAAGTGGTTACACCATTACTTATAATGCTTTTTCACTTCTTATAATATATTCACAATATATGTGTCTATGTGAACCATTTTAGATATTCACAATTTTGATAGATTTTGAGACACAATATTTATTTTTTCTAAAAGGTGCATGTTGATACCGCTTTCACATTACAATATTTATCTTGAAAATATTGACTTGTGCAAAAGTAAACTCCTTTTTAAAAAAATCATTTTTTTTCATTTAAAGTGCAAATAAATGCTCATTCTATGTGTTTATTTATCCATAATTAACATTTTCATCAAAATGCTTTTTGGAATAAAACAATCATCACGCTAGATGGGCAAGGAACCATTTATGATCACTTTCTTGAGCATGATTTGAAATAAGGTAATGAAAAGTAATTAATATGTCTGCTAATAAACGCTCAAGGGTTGAATTGTTGAATTTTGACACATTTCAGTGAGCACCCTGCCAACCAGTGGACGTCCATTACATTACTTGCATATCTCTAAGTAAGTGAATAATTTGAGCTGCTTAATTAAAAAAATAAAGCTTAATAGATGCTTCTTTGATGAATTCTTAGAGTTATCAAACGTTTACGCTTTTTTATAATGATTAATCGCTGAATTTGAACAGTTAATAGCGATTAATCCTATTTTAAGTTGCATGTTTCAGATTCCATTATTTTTCGTTTGAAACAGTTTCTGTTGGACTTGTATTTTGGATTGTTGTACTCTCTTAAGCTGAGGGCAATTTACTTCCTGTTTGAATACAAAACAGCTTCTGTCACTGTGACTACAGGAAGACGCTGCAAGGCTTACACTGCGCTAAAAGGGACAAAATAGCATGCCATTAATGCGATTGAAAAAAAAATGAATTAATTTCTAAAATTAATCGCATTGCCTTAACTCGTTACAGCTGAGAGCTCTATTTTTACGCCAAGTATAACTATTTAAAATAGGTGTACCTTTTATTTATTTATTTATTTTAACCTATTGGATTTCGCTTTACTATAGTGCATTTTAGGCTTCATCTTATACACCTGATTTTATCTCAATTTAACTGATCACTAAATTGATCTCAGTTATCTCTCAAATATAAAGAAAGGTTGATTGATGGGTTTATTATTGCAAAATATTGTGTCATTTTATATGAAGTGATATATAGAGCATCTGTAAATGTCCCATACTAAACTGTACTTATTGCTTCTACACTTCCTCTTCCTTTGGATGTCTCAGCTATCACTCTGTCTGGTCCCTCCTCACTGATGTTGTCAAGCACCGATCCAGGTTCCACTGAAGCCGGATGAAACCAATACCTACGGATTCCTTTTAAGAAATTGTACGCAGACCATTAGCCCATGACATCAAAATGACACAGCTGCCATAGTTGTGCTTCTAAAATTTCCTACCTGAATAGCACTCATAAATACTGACTGGACATTTTGACTTTTGGACAGCTGGTTTCCTATACTGCAGAAACATTCTTCCATAATGGCTTTTAGGGCTTCTGGAGTGCTTTTCCTCACAGTGGATGTCAGGAACCAGGTAGTGGTCTCATTCATTTTGTCAGGAGTCCCACAGTTAAGGGGAAAACTTACTTGAAAAGAACATTAATCGTAATCTTGACCAAAAATGTGTGCTCCCTGTGATTGTGGGTCAACAGTGCAGGCCTATTGTTTATTATTAGACAAGTTACCGAGTCCGTAAAGAGTTGTACAAAAACATTATTGAGCCAGAGAAAAACTGTCATAATTCACTTTCAATTTATTCATATGTTTCCTTGTCCAACTTTTACATAGAACTTGAGTGATATTGAACACAGTTGGATACATTTTAATTATTTAGCAACGGCCATTTGAAACAATTTTAAAGAGGCACTAAAAATACAAATAACAGCTGATACATTCACAGTGTTATCACATTATCTGCAAAACAAGATTCTTCTTAAATGTTTATGTGTTCCATTATTTATAAAAGTACTCTCCTGCAACCATAAATGCCACCTTATAGGTAAAGAGGTGCTCATAGAAGTACATGTAGTGACTATGGCATCCAGTTTAGCATAAAGCTGAATGAAATATCAGCAATTTTGTAGGAAATTGTTTAAAAATCAAGTAAATTCACTAACAAAAAGAAACCTGTTGATTGATATTCACAACTTACATGTCATATCTATCACGTCCTGCAGAGGCAATCTTCAACACTACCCCGGCCTCCTGGTCCCAGCTCTCACAAGCCAATGGTAACTCAGTCTACTGACACCAACTTAGTTTGTCTCTGAGAGTAAATAAAAGTCATGTTGATAACGCTGCATGTTTAAACAAACAAATTGTATGGAAGTGAGTATAAAAAGAAGACAATAAAGGACTCAGAAAAAAGATAAATAATTTTTCAAAATGCATTGATCCCAAGAGTTTTCCACAGGTAACTTACTAAACCAAGGTGCTGATGGCACAAAGCCTACCATTCAACACAACAACTTAAGAGATGCTGATTGGCAAGAGCTTTGTGCGGAGCTGAGTGCTTTGAGTAGACATGTAGCATGTAACATACTTTAACAGTGTAACAAGTGCCTCTCACCCCCTCTGGTTCATCCACTTCATTGGAAAGTGGTTTCTAGAAGCATACAGCAAACTCAGTAGTAGGCTACAATACAATAAGAGAAACATAATGTAAACTCTCTATGAGAGCATGAACAGGCAAAGACAAGTAAGGAAAGGGATTTTCTGCAATGAAAGCCAAGAATAGCTCTGAAAGGTAGGCCAAGCTTGAAGTTATTATGAATACCTGTTAATGTATATGCATTCTATGTAGATCTACAATATGTCTGAATGTTTACTCCTGCATTCTCTGATAATGCTGACAATAAAAGCATGTTTGCTTTTTTGTTCTTGGTTTTTTGCATATTGTTGCTTGATGTGTTGTTTCTTGGATGATACATTGCTACAGAGGTGAAGCATCCGTGCTTGCACCCATCCCGATTGTGTAACTTTCACTACTACTGTTCTGTCTAAGATGAGCTCTAACTGTCCATTATATTCTCTGTGGGTGTAGCAAATGACCATCCCATTTCCAAACTGCTGAACAACTTACTGTACTCCAGGTAGGAAGACCGTCACAGAGAGAGGATACATTTTTTTTTTATTATTGGCGCTTCTGGTAGAAGTATTAGTACAGAATGTGTGTGGTGGAGGGGGAAAGGCCAACTCAAGATGCATTAACTTCAGCTCCTCTTTTTCATTATCTAGCACTTGTCAGGAGAAAGACTGGTAAGACATATGAATATATTTTCTTAATGTACTCCTCCATCATCAGTATTTTCTAGGGACACCTGTTAACCAATTTCTTAAAAGTGCAAAAAATCATCATGTGGTGGATTCAAATAACACAAGGCGTATGTTTGGTTTTCTGTAGGAAGCAAAACCAGGAGCTCTTTTAGGTCTGTGCTGTTTATCCTAACCATCTCCAGTACACTTTTCTTGTTAGTTTTTTTTACAAAGGAGTGGTAAACTTAATGAAAGACAATCTAAGAAAATGTATTTTCCTTACCTTCTGCCCCCTCTATTTCTTTATCATTTTGTATTTTGCACATTTCCTCTGTCCCCTTTGCTCTCCTTCTTCCCTCTCCTCTCTCCTCAGGCCTCTTGGGTCTTCCTGACAGCTGGTTTCACTGACATGTGTTTGCCAACAACAAGCCAGTGAACAGTGATCACTCAATCCTCGGCTGTCCAAATATTTCAGACTGTTTCCATATCAGACCCGAATCATTGGAAACTCCACCGCATCTCTTATTCATGGTAGCCATAAATTATTCTCCCTGATATGAGCTCCAGTCACGTAAGGCAAAGCTGGAGACTGTGGCATACTTTGACACAGAGTAGATGGATAGCAACAGACTGAAAGGAAAAGAGAGAGGGATGAACAGACGGACAGAGGCGGTCAACGGAAGAGATAAGCACAGGGTCAAACGACTTGACTTAGAAACAGAGAGGGAAGCTAAAACTAATGGAACAAGTCCCCATGCATGCTTCACACACCAGAGAGACAAAGGGTTAAATTATGGTGTGTGCCTGACAGAAAATAGTATCACATTGTTTAATGTATTTCGCAGGACACTTGTTAGACATGAACCTTGAACCAGTAACATTTCAGTTATACATCAATCTCTAAAAAAAAGAGTATCCTGCAGTTTGGTTTTGATTGTTTATTATTGACTATATGTCAATCTGTACATGTAAGTGGAACACAGATAAGGTATTTGTAAGTGCTACCCCCCCAAAAATAAAAAAACACTCAAAATAAGTTAAAATTTTTCATTAATGCCGGCCTGTGTGCATTTTTTTTGTTCAATTTCCACCTTTATTTCTCAAGTATAAAATAACATGAGAAATGAAACAAATTAAAGAGATAACACATCATGTTTTATTTTACATTTAAAAAACAGTACTGTTTGATTGTGTTACACAAGTTTAACCAAACTGAAAACCAGAGCACACAAGTACCTGACTTTAACATGTAAAGCTGAGCTGATATAGTAAAAAATAATAAACAAACAAACAACACTTAAGGTGCTTATGATGCAGTTGTTGACTCACTTGTTATTATGATGAATGGTGAGTTTCTATTAAATTAAGAATGTATATCCCAAACCAGCTGAACAAGAAAAACTCTTAGTCCAACATGTTGAAGAAATCAGAAAACTTAAGCCTTTTCAATACACTGCACAAGTATTCTTAAATAGACTCCTTCTGTATATCTTATTATTATTTATTTATTATCAAGTTATTTCTGTTTTTTAGCTGAGCAGCAGGAACTCCAAAGTTCTTTATGACACCCATTTTTCAAAGTGTCGACCATGTCTGCCTGATAGTTTATGTGGATTAATTTAGAATGGAAATAAATGAGTCACTAAAAACCATTCTGTAACCTTGCGTCATTTTTCTTTTCATGTAGCAGAGAGAGAGAGAGAAACTTCTTTTTTTCATTTTGATTATTTACTATTAAAAATGTATAAACAAGGTGAAATTTAGAATAACACATGTGTATATTGTCCGTTTTTTTAAGTCATTAACCACAGATGTGATGCCATTACATTTCATAACCACTATTTCAAAGAAGATCAGTCACACATACTGTAAATACATTCAAGGTTATGTTCTTACAAGCAGTGTTTGGACTAGAGGGCTCAGTAATAAATCAGCTCCCTGGTTGGTATTGTGTTGTGTATTATTGTTGAGCCCCTGTAGCTCTGCACTTAAAGCCTGTGATCCATGAAGAGTGTGTGTGTGTGTGTGTGTGTGTGTGTGTGTCACCGTGATGGATATCGTCATTACCATGTCCTCCTTGTCTCTGTATCTGTCTTTCTGTCCTCTTGTTCTACGGCTTGGTTTTCTGCACTTTACATGTTTCTTATAACTTTCTCAGATGGTGTAAATCTACAGTATGTATTATTTTTTTATTCATGAATAACTTCTCTGCTCTGAACTATACATGTACCATATGAGTAGATTAATAAAGGCATATATTCTTTGAAAGAAAATCATTTTTTGATTTAACTTAAAAAAAAAAAAACTTTATTGATTATTTGATAGAGACAGATATAATATACATAGACAAACTAAAAACAGCAATCTAATGCAAGTATCACAGTGTTTACAATTCACAACAAGTCCTTAGAAGGGCTTTTGTGTAAATAAAATAATAAAATGGTTAAAAATGAAAAAGAAATAATAAATTGATTCATAACTGAACTGTTTTCATTTTCTTCTCCTTTTGATTTGTCTTTATTTCTCCCTGTTATTTTTCTAAAAACCTCATATGGAGAGGTGTTGCAAATTAGCATTTTGCTAAAAACACTAAAGGCAGTGCAACCGGAGACCTGTGCATGGTTCAATGTTACAGCACCAGTGTTACTGTAAGTCTATATCAAATAAAGAAATAAATAAATAATTAAACTGCGTACAGAAAGATACAATCAGACACACATTGAGCTGTGATACAAACAATTAAACACGAGTACAAATCTGCTGCTGAACTAACCAGGATTTGGTGTCTCTCTTGAAATTGGTGAAGTATAGATTGCATTATTTAATATTTTGCATAGTCTTTTCCAATTGTAAATGTTTAACATCATATTATCAAGTTTCTTTTTACAAATGATAAGGTTGGCATTTTTTTCTCACTGTAAAAAAAAGAACAAAACATTTATTCTTCAACTTCTCCAATCGTCTTAAATAGTTGCTACAGTACTGCAGACCTCCTGCAGGGTTCTCAATTTATTTCAGATTATTACAAAATCAAGAGAAAAACATGTTTAAGCAAACAAGCAGTCACTGCAGGTTTCTCACTGATTTGAGGGATTACATTAAAAATATAAAAGAAAGTCAATTAAATCTAAGAACCAAAAACTGAACTAAAACTGACACTGTGTATGTCTGTTGTGTGACATGTGTTTAACCACTATTTTGCATGCTGTAAAAGTAAAAATAAAAGGACTCACTCTCATTTTCAGTAATGGTATCAGCTCACACATTTCATCACCAGCATACCTCTAACCCTCCAACAGACTGCAGTTTGAATTTTCACACTGCAGCGAGTATGGAATATCACATGAGAAGGTGTAAAACCACCTCACTTCATCCCCTGAAGACCCTTCAGGTGATCTCACAGTTTCCTGAGTGTTGTTGTGGTACATTTATAGTCTGACACGTTTGGGAGTCCTGTGAATTAGTTTCTCTCTATAACAAAAAGAGAGAGTGAGAGAGGGGGGGGGGGGGGGGGGGGGGGGGCAAGGAAGGCGGTACATTGAGGAGAAATATTGACTGAGTGACTCCACTGCTAATGATCTCTGTGGGGAGACAGAGGCCACACACACACACACACACACACACACACACTCACATGGACGTCAACACTGGGAGCCAACGAATAGCCAAAGATTAGGATTGATCTAAAAAAACTCTTCAATCATAGATCAGGACAAGGAGATCTGATCTCTTGTCTACTGTCTCCAGAAATATCTTTGCTTCACGCATGCTTCTGCAAAAAAAAAATCCATGTGACACATCGTATTTAGGAGAGAGGTTAAAGTAGCTCACATAATCCCTTAGAGAAGCTGCTGAGTGCCAACAAAAATCTCTAACACATGCATCAAACGAAAACTGAGAAGTTAAACAGGGAAGATGTGATGGTGCTGGAGTTGGGCCAGTGATAAATATGAAACTAAAACCAAGAACCAAAAGTGAAAAGTGAAAAGTGTAGAGACAATTTGATTTATTTCTTTTTGGGGGATATATTTCTGAATTAAATGTTGTATCTCAGGATAATAAATGTTTTCTTTTGTCAGACTTAAATCTCCTGCGAGGAACTTCTGGCAGTACAGTACCTTTTATCTATTTGCAGATTTTGTCTTGTGCATGTATAGTATTTAAAAAGACTCTCCCTGCTTTATATAAAACGTTTTATGTATCACTCAATGAAAATCTTTGATGTGGAGTTAGTTATAAAAAGCTCCATTAATTAGTCTGACACCTAACCCCAGTATCAGTGGTTTTAGGCATTCATAATTACTATATATAAATAATTAAACTCTTTAATTATTGTCTCACTTGCTTCTTTAGGACATGAAGAGGCATCTATAATAATATCAGTGTGTAAAAAAAAACCAACCTGTTAAAACACCTCACAGGAGCTTTAACACTAAAGTAGAAATGTGGTAAAAACTGCTGTTCTTGACATTACCAAAAAAAAAATGCAATTACTTGATTATTAAATGGTTTGAAGACAGAGAGAGATAAAATAAAACTCTAGGAAATTATGAAGTTAATAGTTGAGTTTAAATAGTAAAAAAAAACAGAACTGCACGGGGAGAAATAGGTTTCCACCGTCGCTTCCTTTTATTCCAGTAATTCTGAATTCAGAATAAAAAGAGCCCATGTGATTGATTTGTACACAGATGATTGCAAAGTGTAAGACTTCTGGAAAATGAAAACGAAAAGTATAAAGGACAATGTAAATTGTCGAAAAAATAAGCATGTTTTCAGCAATTCAACCACAGGACGTGCACTTAAGGCTGGAATCCCATTTTGAATTTCAGTACTTTTTTATCACAGTGTTAATAATGAATCTCATTAAGTCAGATTTAATGCTTCTCACAAGGATTTCACTACTGCTGGTTTTGACATTTGAGATTCAGTGGAAGAAAAAAAAAAAAAACAGAAGTGAGGGAGTAATATCTTTGATTCCATTTCATAAAAAGGTGTGCCTCATTCCCATGCGTATGCAGGGGAGGTTTTAATTGAAAATGGAAATTTCTCTCTTTAAGTAGTGATTATCATAGCAGGTGGAGAGCAATTAAAATAAATGAATCGTGATGTTCCTTTGTCCGCGTGTTACAAAACGCTGGGGGCGTCTTAACACACATTTCTACACACCTACATCTTCCACTCTCTTATCACAGATTCCATTTAACATTTGGCCTATATTCAAAGGAGGATGTTGGACTTGTGTGTGTGCGGTTTGTCGTTGCGTGTGCGTACGGGTGTATGTATGTGTGTGTGTGTGAGCGGTTTGTCGGTGTGTGTGTGTCTGTGTGTGTGTGTGTGTGTGTGTGTGCGTGTGTGTGTGTGTGTGTGTGTGTGTGTGTGTGTGTGTGTGTGTGTGTGTGTGTGTGTGTGTGTGTGTCTGTGCACATCTGTGTCGGGAGTGTTCTGGGTAAGAAAAGATGGTTTACATTCAGCTTTTGTCTTACTGAACAGCTGAGAATGCAGGAAACTCAGAGCAAGTGCTGTGCAGAGCATCTGTCATCTGCCACACAGAAAACTGAAACACACACATCGTACATCATCATCATCAACATCATCATATCACACACGCACAATGCACACACCCACGGACACACACGGAAGATGACAGGATGTAGGAGAGTCCCAGCAGGGAGGAAACTTCTAAGAGGTTTTTTTTGTACAAAGATAATGTTGTTTAAGTTTTGGGGCCAGAATAGTCTAAAAAGGCTTTAAGATTATTCTTTATACTTGTGTTGTATTAAAACAGATATGCTGTAAAGTCAGATGGAGTGACTTTTCATCTACTCACTACTCAAAGTGCTTTTACACCGCAGGTCACACCTTCACATTCAAACCTATTTACACCCTGTTGACAGGAGGCTGATATGTAAAGTGTCTATCAAAAGTAACTAATCCCATTCACACACCGCTGACAAAGCAGTGGGAGCAACTTGAGGTTAAGTGTTTTGACCAAGGACACATTGGACATGTGGCTGCTGGAGCTGGGAATCCAACCCCTGACCTTCGGGTTGAGACAGGACCGACTCTACCAACTGAGCCAAAGCCACCTCCGATTTAGTTTCCTTTTTGCTTTAAACAAATCAGACGTTTGGCCGTTCTTTTTTTACTTTTTAACCAGCATCCAGTCCTCAAATATGTGGTAACCTCTAACTATTGTCAGCTTGGTTAAATCTACCCTACAACACTGATTACACAGGGAAATGTCCAAACTGCGAATCCAAACTGTCTGTGGTGTGTGCTATGAAATCATATTGCATGTAGGTGTATAGAAAATCTGGCCCCGGTTTGCCACAGAATCCCGTGTTAAGTATCGCTTAACCACAAAAAGGACAGCATGGGAGGCCTGTTTCATGCAGACCATGGAGTCAGTAACATAGGGGCATATTTCTTCTGATTGAAACATGTCTTGTTGATATCATTATACCCCTCACAGTAGATGCCAGCTGCTGAGGTTCAACTTAAGATGGTTTTCTAAAAATAGCCACAAAGTATAACTGCTTCATGTTTTTAAAAAATGTCGGCTAAGATAAATCGGTTTAGATTAAAACAATGAAAAAATGTACATGTATAGTGTTTTATCATGAAGAACAGACTTGTTGGGATTAGGAGATTTAAATGAAGCATGGAGGTGGAGAGTGAAAAAGATAGAGGAAGAGCTTAAGAAAAATGACAATGAGGCACAAGAGATTGTGACTAAAAGCAAAGCTATGATGCACACAAACGCAGTAAAAAGAGATCTCAGAGGTGAGTTTGACAGGAAACACAGCCTCGGTGTCATGCTATGCCCCAGTTGGGTGTCGTCTTCAACTTCAGCCCCCGGTGATGGATGATGAGACACCAGTGGGAGCCGGGAACGGGGAATTGGAACCAATGTCTGGAGCAGCCTCCTTCGCCATAAATTAAAACGGGACGTCAAGGATTGAATAGCACAAGTTTGTGTGTGTGTGTGTGTGTATGTACGCGTGTGTGTGTGCTTTCTTTACTTCTATCTTTGTGAGAACCAAAGATTAAGATTGAGACGTTAGGAGGAGAGACATTCTTGTGATGCGAGATCACTGATGAAAGAGTTCAGAGTTTACTGAAGGAAAAATAATAAATATAGAATTATTTTAACTTCTGAAATTAAAATAAAATCTATTTTTTATTTCAAAGTTATTTTGGTCAAATGACTAAATTCTGCCTTTTTTTGCATACTATTAAAACTGGTTAGTGTAGTCATTGTTGTGACATTTAATCCCCTGGATTTTGTATCTGAATTTTCTGGATTTTTTGTATTCTATAAATTCTCATTATTGGGAAAATAACCATTGAGGCGTTTTAGTGTGTGTGTGTATGTGAGCTACTTATTTGAATAAACATTTGATTGAAGTGACAGAATAATTAGTTTAACTGTGTGAATAAAAGACATTTTATTGTATGAATGTAGTTAATAGAGGGTTGTAGCTGACAGAGACAATAACATGTCAGTCTGTGTGTGTGTGTGTGTGTGTGTGTGTGTGTGTGTGTGTGTGTGTGTGTTTGTGTGTGAGATGGAGCTACAGCGTAACCGTGTGAACGATAACAGTCCGTGTGTATGCCTGCGTGTGTGCTTGTCCATGCATGACTATCCGAGTGCATTGACTAGCATGTGTTTGAAATCTCATATTGCATCCAGATGTCACGGCAAATCAATTCAAGTCAAAGACAGCCGAACGTGTTTCATAAGGCTCACATACCCGCGGCAGGTGCTGCCCCTTCCACAGCTCTCAACAAAGCGCTGGTGCTCAGTAAGATGGGCGGAAAAAAAATGAATGGACACAATTATGAATAAAGTGCAACACCAGCTCTTTATTATTAAGATTTGATATCGCCACCTCATCTGACATATTGAAAACTAGGTTTTCTTCCAATATCTCTTACTATAAAGGTTTTATTCCTTTCTGTCTTAACGTTAATTCAAGACAAAATATTATTGTCAAATCTTCCATATTTCTGTTTAACAAACGTAAGGCTCTCCTTATTATAACCACTGTAAAATCATTATGCTGATTTAACTTTCAAAAGGTTTCTGCTGTGGACTTCAAATGTCACTAATGTATTATGCATATAAAAAATACAAAATGTGTTTTACAATGTTGTTTTTCCAAATACAGTAACATTTGTAACCTGTCTTGAGAAAACATTGGTTTTGAACTGTTCTTTACAAATAAAGAGTGAATGATTGAAAATGTAAATCATGTTTCATTTGATCAAGAATTGGTCTACATTTTTAAGAGACTGAAGGTCGCGTTTGATTCTAAATTTGTAGTTAAAAAAAGCCAAATACCGGTACTAATCCAAGCGGCCCTGTTGTTGTCGATTTCATTATTTGAAATTATGAAATAATCAGAAAAGTATTAAACAGAGTCTAAAGAGTTATGAAAACAAGTGAATGCTTTCAGATGCTAATGTGAAGCAAATCTCATAATGGACGGATTTAATTTGACAATTAAAATACACAATTGATTTGTCAAAAATAGATTACCTTTAAAAAATATATATGATTATGATATATATATATTATATATATAAAAAGTCAGCTAAAGTGTACAGTATATGTACTCTGTTTACATTTTTTGTATTAAATGCAGAGAAAAATACACAGTATACTGTGATTAGTTATTACCATAATTATGATGACATAATATGCAATTGGTTAACTGTGACCTTTAACTTGGACTAACATATTTGCAAATTTATTCTGTAAAAGCAAAAGGTTAATATTAGTCTGTTGTCTGTTTGGTTGTCAAATCTGCAGTTTATAACATCCACTGTTGCAAACTGAAATGTTCCGTTCTGTATTTTAGTTCCTGCTTTTTCGATCACTTGTTTCTTGTGGGGCGGATCACTCAGACCGAGACATCGCTCTTAAATAAGGACACAGTTGTTTCCTTCACAGAGGTTCATGGGAAAGTCTCATAAAAAAGTAATATATGATAGAAGAAGTTTGATGTATCAGTGATTTATGTTCCATGTTCCAGTCTACCTCTCAATCAAACTCATGTGCAATGATTGCATTCCCAATGGTCCTCGTTACCAGCACGATCCCATGACCCACACATGAGCTGGACACACACACACACACACATTCGCCCATGGAGGTATTCTGTACAATCCATGTCTGACAAACGTTTGAAAAATATCTGCAACTGTAATAATTTTGACACGTCAACTATATCCTATACCTCCAGTCATACCAGTCATACCGGCACAGAAGGATCCATTATATCAAAATTTATATGACAAATAGATTTTAGCAAGGGGAATAGAGTGAGAATTAAGAGGATAGAAGAAAGGAATCTCTGCTGGAGAGAGGAAGAGCGTCAGCGAGGGACACTCGGTCATCTGTCTGCTTTTGGATCGTGCTGCAGAGGAAAAATTTACTTGGAGTGCACAAAGAAAACACAATAAATTACTGGCTGTGCTCCTCATTCATAACCCAGGATTATCATCCCAAATCCATACATCATATAGAGAGGGTCGTTTGCATTTTGCACACATGCACAGCCATATGGACACGACCATGAATAAGGAAACACACACTTTCAAGTAGACACAGGAAGCCAAACACCATTAATCCACTCTGTGACTTGGAGCTGGTCCAAAAAGGGGCTTGTGTTTGTGGGTGTCTAGGTGTCTGATGTTTGGGCACGAGCCATGGAACAATCAATCCTTCATGTATACTAATATGAGTATTACCCTATTTTCTGTAAATGCTCCTCTGAGGGCTATGACTGTAGCAGAGATCTGACATTAAGGTAAATGCATTACAGGTATTTTAGGTTTATAACATTTTGATGTTAGACATCTACAAATGTGCAGTTTCCACCCTAATATTGTGGTACTGTACACTAAGAAGCAGACAGTGAGAAATAAGAATTTGAGTAACCAGATATAGAAAAAGCTGACTTGCCTGGTAACTATTGTGACAGGGCAAGCTGCAGACTGTACATTAGGATTGGGGGAAAAGTAGTCAAGAGTTGAAACTGACACCAAATTGCAGTGAATCCAAATTAAGTCCTGCACTTTACCTTTTAACAAGCATTTTCAATTATTCAGTAAAACAAATATTGTGATGTATCTTTTCATAATAGGCTTGCAATGTATCAATTATAGTAGAGCTGCTGTATTGTGATATTATCTTTATCGTGGGCCAAATAATGAGTATCCTATTGGGTATGGTATCGTTTTGCATGGTATCGTTTCGTATTGTACCAAAGCGTATCATAATGTATTTTGTTGTACCGTATTGTGTCGTATTCTGTTGTATCGTATCGTGTTGTACTGTATTGTACTATGTTGAATTGTATCGTGTCATATATTATCGTATCCATAGTAACCCTGCAACCCCCCATCACCCATTGTATGTCTAGCCTGACTGGCTAGATATAAAATTTAAAAGAAGCAAGAGAGGGTAACCTGTAAATACTTTCCTCATCAACACGTTCCTTGTGATGGAGAAAACAGATACTGTTTGTGAAACTTACTGGGAACTTACTGAATATTTTTGTATTTTCTCTCTTAGTCTTTGTCCTTGTAAGGACATTGGCAATTTTCTTTAGATCATCATGAGAAAACAACCAACCATTCTTATGAATGGGCTATGGAGAAAGCCAAGAATATTCATGTACAAATCTACAGCTATTTCAAACGCTGTATGTATGTCTGCAATGTCTTTCAATCAACAGCCTCCAGGAAAGGGCTCACAAATGATGAAGTGATTCCAAATTGCCTGATTTCCAATCTAAGGCCTAAGCAGTATCTTCATGTGTGACCAAATCCTGTTCAACTGCTCTTAAAATCGTCCAACTATAAATTTGACAGAACTGAAAAAAGCATGAGAAATTTTGATCTAAAGTATGAATATAAAGGGAGAAGATAAACATGATGCAATTCCAAGTAGGAAAGCCAGGTTCTTTAAAGTGGAGTGAAAAAAAACACTTCAGTCCACCTGTAGGTAATTCCCTCACATCCTATGTTTTCCTCACTCTTTGTTACCGCTGGGATAGAAAGTGTAATTCCCTTTTTCACACTTCATTTCTGACCCTTCCCATGGCCCCTCGCGTGGACGCAGGGTGTGACACTGGACGGGCGGTGCCATATCCTCTCACAAAAGCAATGATGATGCTGTCACACACCTGCAACACATCATTCTCAGCTTGCCATCCGACCACCTGCTCCCACACTCATTTACTCCACCTGCCCTTCTCCCAGTACCACCTCCCACCATTCACACATAGATCAACTCATTCAAACCTGTGTCTGTGATGGAGTTAAGGTGTGAGGAGACGGATACATGTGGTTTGAGGAAAATTGGAAAACGGAGTCGGGCATGGTCTGGATACTGGCAGCTCTCACACATGAAATCAGTTTCGAACGCAATTAAAAAAAGAGGCAAACAAAGATATGGTGGTGTGCAACATGAGGCTGGATCAATAATGACATGTGAGTTTGTTGAAGAGCACTCTAAAAGCAAAAGTGTTTGATCAATGTCAGTCCACTTTTTCTCTCACATGATCTCATACTCCACTTGCCCTCACTGGCTTTTTTTCTTTCTTTCTACGCAATAGATTCATCTTTTCATGTGTACTCTATATCTGAACTGTAGCTACAAGAGAAGCTCTACAGATACATCTGTAGTTTCTGTATGTGTGTTTTGATTGACGCATCAATGTCTTTTTTTAATATAGCCACTTTGCCATCTCTCTATATGTCCATGAGTGCACATTTGATGTTGAACTTTATCCCTCTCCATCTTTTCCTACTATATCCTGTAGCACAACCCCATCTTTATGTTTGTGTTATGATGTGGACACAGACTCATACAATAAAAGCATTTTCTTTAAGGAAGAATATGCATTTTTTTCATACTTAAATGTAGCAAAAAATCAAATATATACTCTGGAAATAATTTTAGAGTAAGCGTTTTTAGATCACGGTCATTTCATGTAAATTTAAATGCAGTGTGAAGATACCAGCAAACTAAAGATTGCTAGCATTAGCATGCTAACACAACAATGCGGCGCAAGCTGTTTTGGTTTCAGGGTTTCATGCTGGTGCTCAAGGGCGACGTCTACTGGATCAAAAAGTTGCATATTCTTCCTTTAATTGGGTTTTCTGTCTCTAATATATTGTCAAAATGTATATCATTAAGGGACATTTAATAAATACTTGTGAATGTCATCATGTATTTTTATTCTCCAAAGCAGTGGTTCTCGACTGGTCTATCCTCAAGACCCAACCAATCAGGATTATGTAATGAAGAATAGTTTTGACCTCAAAGGGTACAAAACACTGTCACTAGTCACAGATTGAACAATGTTTATTTTGTTCTGTTCTTCCGTCAACCCCGTGATTGATTAGTGACCCCGCCTCTGGGCCAGTGATCGCTGGAATGGGCTCCAGCCCCCGCGACCCCAATCAGGATATGCAGTATATAGATAATAGATGGATGGATGGACACAGCGAGGTTGACCAGTCAACCCACTTACTAACTTTCCCTTTGTAAGTAGAAGCTAGTTAGCTTAGCATAATCTGACCAAAGGCTGAATTAAAGTGAATTGCTAACTTTACAAAAAACTGATGAGAGGAGAAAAAAATGTCTAACAGTAGATTTTGACTTACACTAAAAAAACATTAGTCTTTTTTTTCACAAGCTATCGACTTCTTCTCTTTCTTCTTTCTGCCTTGCCTCTCTTCTGTTCTCTTCTTCTCTACAATGAAAAGACAAGTTAGTCATCAGCGGATGAGATGAATAGACTGGTAGAGTAATATTGATGGTGCCTTTGACCTGCGCAGGGTTCCTCGAACTCGTTCCAAATCAATCTAGCGTTCCATCAGGGTGACCCAGATGTCCATCCTTCTTCCCTGTCTCTATCTCTCCCTCTCTATCTCTTGCCAATCTCCATTCATCAGGCTTTCCATCTCCATTCTCTCCTCTCAACTTTCTTTTAAAATTACTAGAGTTACACTTTGGTGACTGTAAGAAGAATTATTATTTTTTTTAAAATCTGTGTTCGGTACTTCAGAGAAGAAAGAAATACATAAGTTTGTATTGGACTTTTAAAAGAAGTTTGCCCTGAAACATTTTGTCCTGTGGCTCTTATGCGGTATTCATTATCTCAATGAACTTTTCTTGGCTTTGGTCTCGTTTTTTTTTTTTTCCATTACTAATCAGGTACTGAGTTAATCACCTTAAGGGATGAGCAAAGCAGTGTGACTCACACCTTTATCATCCCACATGTAAAAAAAAAAACGTGACTATTTGAATACTCACAACAGCCTATGACAAACTCACAGTATAAACGCGCTTTGAGTGTGGGCTAGTGCACACAAGGGGTAGAGAACGAGCAGGCATGATTGGTTCTTAAAATTGGTACCTCGTGGCAGCCATTGCTTCAAGGTTTTACAGGCTAACAACTGCTATGGATGACGGATTTTATTTGTTCCTTTTTCAGAGCACATGAATTTAAAATCTTAAAATGTGTATCTGGAGAAAGTTACTAACTCTGCCTTTATGTTTGTAAATTTCCCCATTGTGGGATAAATAAAGGATTATCTTATCTTATCTTATCTTATGTTATGTTTCTCTAAAGAAAGGAATTATAGAAGAAGAGAAAATGTTGAGAAATGTACCTTTAAGTAACATTTTAAAGATTTTTCTCTATATGTGAAAAAAGAACACAAGATGAATTTAAAGGGCAATACAACTAGATACAAAATCAATGACAAGACTTGATTAGGTGATAGTTCTCCAGCGGCGGCACAATTAGTAGTAGAAGCTACTTTCACTTGATGGGGGAAAATACACTCATCCTGTTTAATGAATCTACTCTAATTAACTTAAGAGATGGGAACAAAGAAAGGGAAAAAGTGAGACTGGATGGAGAGAAATTGAACAGAAAGCAACGTTTTCTGGTGAGTTCTGAGTTCATTCAGAGACTGATCTGAACAGAAATACATACACGTTTTTTCAACCCACACATTCCAAATGTGTACTACATATGAAGCAGGTTACTCAACTGGTCAAAAGGCTTCCACTTCAGCTGGAGACATAAAAAGATCTAGCTGATAAAATAGCCCAGATTTTTGTGGACAACAGAGAGGGAGCCATCTACCCAAAAATTAGTCGAAAAAAAAACCTTAATGCCATTTTTCCAAAAGTTTGACATTATTTTGAATTGTTTCAGCTGTGGTTGGTTTTTCTGTATCTGACTGGAAATGTAGAGCCATAAACTCTCAATGCAACACATTTGTGCAGTTGTCATTGATGGAAATATTCAGATTTTGCATGTTGTAATGGCAGTTAAGTTTTTTCAAAATAAGTGTTCAATCAAACCTTTCCATATATAAATGCTTTAACACAAGTATATGCTGTGGTTTCCAGCCATTTTACAGCCAGTCTCTGTACAGTAGGTGCTCCGTCTATTTAGAAAAATGACAACAGATCTCAAGAATACCTAGCAATCAAATACTGCATTTAAAAATAAGCCAGGTTTTCTTTCTCAAGATGCATTTTTTCTTATACTTTATTTTTCCAAACGTGAAACTCCAATGTAACAAAATAGCAAGGTAATACACTTGTAAAAGCACGTTTACAAAGCAGACTGTCCAAACAAAAACAAAACAAAACATTCAAAAAAGCCAATAATATCACCAATCGAAATTCATACATCATATGTCTGTCAACTCCCCTCCCTTCCAAGAATAATAAGGATTAAAACAATGAACAAGAAAAAAACCCTGCTGCCCATAGGTCATCAGCAGGAGGCCCAACTGGGACCAATAGCATGAGATAAGTTCAAGTAGATAGGTACCAAGGGTACATGTCTGATAAACAGTAAAAAATAAATATCCAAGACATATTGCATGATTCATCGAGGCTGTGGCAGTTAGTTGCCTCACAGCGAGGAGGTTCCTGGTTCCAATCCCCGTCAGACAGGAGCCTCTCTGTGTGGAGTTTACATGTTCTCCCCGTGCATGCGTGGGTTCTCTCTGGGTACTCTGGCTTCCTCCCACGTTCCAAAGACATTCTCGTTAGGTCAGTTGGTGACTCTAAATTGCCTGAAGGTGTGCATGTGGGTGTTGCTGGTCGTCTGTCTGTCAGCCCTGTCTGACTGACTGGCAAACAGTCCAGGGTGTATTAAAATACATTATTTTAATAAGTTATTAAAAAGTGTGCTCCCTGTGTTTGGTTTTGTGACTGCTCTCAATATCTATGAGTAAACAATCTATTAACTGTACACACAAAGATGAATCACAGGATGCATTCAGAATGCATCTAAAAGATGAAGAAACTACATCCTGATAAGAGAGCAGGATACTTGAATGTTTCTTTGATTTATTCTATTTAAGGTGACTTTAGGTTTCATCCTATAGGTATTGAATGTGAATCCAGCCTTCTTTAGAAACCTAGACAAGAGTAACAAGCTGGTACATGATTTTAAAAGACCTTCAGTGATCATATTCATTCCTTTGTAATCATTAAAACCATCTCCCCAGTCCCGCTGTAGCCTAGACATGTCATTGTGATATTTGTCAGGAGCAGAATGAGATCGGGATAAATCCCTTCTTGTACCATTCGTAATCCTGTGTCTGCTTTCCGGCAGGGTATTGGAGCCTTAGCAGAGATGTGAATCGCTCATGGTATTTGCACAGTTCTTATCACACTGCCTATCTACTGTCACGGGAAACCCAGGGATTACATTCACCTCCAGCTTACTGCTGACAGCAAGCCTTCCTTTCTTTCTTTCTTTCTTTCCATGATCATTTGATAGTCTTCCTCTCCCCTTAAATGTATTCCAACAGAAAAATTATTGATGAAGGTTTTTCGGTTCACTTAGCTGATCACATAAGAGCGAGATCGGGAATGTGAACATTCTGGGACACTAGGCAAGATCAGAGCCGCAGGATTTTACAAAGGGAAGGCAGGGTAAGGATGCAAACTGAGCAGTGAGTAGAGAAAGATCTCGATATAAAAAAAGACATTTCTTTGGAAAAAAATATCATTTTTTACAGGTTGATGGGTACAAACTTATTTTCTTCAAAGTTGTTTCTTCATTCCCCGCGTAGGGTTAGTAGTGCATACAAGAACAAAGAGCTGCAACACACATCTGTCCCTGCTACTCTGCATGCAGGAGACCACCTCCAGCTGTCCGCATAATAAACACTCTCTAACACACACACACACACACACACACACACACACACACACACACACACACACACACACACACACAAAACAAGCAAATATGCAAGCCTGCATGTGCACACTCACTTGCCGCCTCAGCTCCAATTGAACATTGCTGTGAGAGCGAACATTAAGATGTTGTAATTTTGGGGATAATTAGTTGGCCTGTCAGTTTTATGGCTGTACCTTGCGAGCTCTGAGATTAGGCCTCAGAGACCTCCTGCTCTGCTGCACACACACGCTGCACCGTGCCATTGTGTGTGAGTTTGAGAAATGGAGAGACAGGCTGGGGGGGGGGGGGGGGGGGGGGGGGGGGGGGGGAGCGAGGGAGGCAGAGCGAAGGCCACAGAGAGGGAATTATAATGCCGCTATTTAATTAGCAAAACCTCATTCAACTTCATCTCTTCCATCAGTGATTCTGAACCGCTATCACCATTAAAAAGATAGACATTTCCCCCAGTAATATATTCTAATGTGTCTTTGCACATACAATAATTGTGAATTCATAGCTGTAATTTATATTCAAATACCCTTTGTAATCACTGTATTCATAACTTTCCTGAGAGAAATACCAATTATATCAGGGTGATTGGGAAAGTTTGAAACCCTTATTATAGAATGATCCAGAAGTTTAAACGACAGGGGGGAAATGTCCAAAAAGTTCAAATGTGTTATTCTGAAAAGTCCTGAAAATGTCTAGATAATTTCAGAAGGACTGCTCCGGATATTCTCCTGACCTGGATGTTCACATAATGCTCCTCACAGCTGGAGACTATCTCTGTCAGATGGGAAAGGGGGGGGGGGCGGGGTCTACTGAGGTAAGACATGACGTAAAAAAAAGACGCAGAATTAGCGGAAAAATCAACAGTGTCTGCTATACGATGCTACAATGAGAATATATGCTTTTATATCAATGCTACTTGTGGTTCGGTGGAATCACACTATCATCAGAAGAGCGGAGAACAACATTCTGATGAACAGAAAACAAAATGCAGCCGTTTAATTATGTGCACAGAGATCGTAGCGGTCATGGGCAGACAGTCAATACACAGACTCCAGTCACAGTATATAAACGTCACTCTCTCCTCCCATTGGCTCGAGCTGAATTCTCTGGAGAATATCCTGCTGCGTTCTCACATCAGTTCACTCGGACTTGCTGCGGAAGAAGAACTATTGGTCTGGCAGGAAAAACTCCGGGTGAGGTCCGAGCGAAAATGTGGCTGTTTGCGTTCACACATACAGCTCCTCGGGCAAATGTCAGGAGTTTTTTTTAGGAGTTTTCTGCAAGTGTGAAAGCCCTATACGAGACTTTTTCAGTCAATATAAAATACATTAAATAACAATATTTAAATAAAACATAATTAAAAGTATGAGACAAACAATGCACATGGTTTATATTATATCAAACATGAAACAATCATTTCTTCCTCCATATGTTCCTGCATAACTCCTCAACTTCGTATGAATATCTTTCAATTGAAAAGGATGATGTAAAGCCTATTCTCCTGTAAATTGATGATAAAGTGCATAAATACAAATAAGCCCAGCACACACATACAGTCCCACACTCTCTCCAAGAATGTAGCGTTGTCTTTTGAAAAGACTAAACTATTATCCTGCAGGTACAAAACATGCTGAGGGAATGAGCTTGGCAGCAAAATGATGTTCTACGTATTATTTTCCCTTTCATGTGTAACAGACAAGAGTCTGAGCTGGAGAAAAGTGAGAGAGGGACAAAAAGTGGGGAAGAAAGACTATTCAGTGTTTTTATTTAGCACAAGGCTGCAGCTTGCGGACATCTTAAACACTGTGTTTACTGGCTGCAGTCCATTAGCTCATACAGACTGTTAGTAATTCATTTCCTTAGACGCTTACACGCACAAACGCACTCTCTCACATGCACATACGCACGCACAGAGCAATTATTCATGACTTGAAACAGGAGAGGACAAGTAATTGAATTATGTTCCTTATAAACAATAAACTCAGGAGAAATAAACCTGCTGTTTCCATACTCCCTGCTTTACACTCAGCCTTTGGCAAGCAGCCTGAATCCAACACACACACACACACACACACACACACACACACACACACACACACACACACACACACACACACACACACACACACACACACACACAAACAAGCACGTAGACACACTCTGAAAACATAATGATCCAAACTTTCCACAAATTTGAGCATAAATAGAGTAATTTTGCAGGTCAAGGATGTACATACAGGGCAGAAATGATAAACTATACATATCACAAAAGTTAATTGTATTACTTTGATGAAAGAATATAGCAAAAAACAGCAGATAGGAATGTTGGTAGGTTTTTAATTATACCTTATAGCCCACAGGGTGTTTATGTTGTGCAAGCAAAGGTGATCTTACAGGAGCTGTGATTCATTTAAAGCTGTGATTCTCAACCTCCCTGTTTTCTGTCAAAGGTACAAATTCGATTCATTTGCACACCCTTTCTATCTTAATGGATGGAGACTAAACATTACAGTGACAGTATTTAATTAATAGAAAGCAGGTCAGTAAGTCAGTCAGTAATAAACTATTTGTAGAGCACTTTTCACAGACGTAAGTCACAGAGTGATTTACATGAACAGCATAAAGCATACGTTATTATATGATCAATCTCCAGAGGAGATTTTTTTTTTTCTCTGCATTTTCAGACACTGTAAAAAAGGCTGTTTAGTTTTTCCTTTTAGAGTCAGTGAAAAAAAAAGTATAAAAAATAGAAACTGTAAACACTTCTGTAAAGAGCGGGCTCAGAGGAAATGGAAGAAACTTAGAATGTCTCTTGAAGGGTCATTTCAAGCAAGGGAAGAAAATTGAAAATGTGATTTAATATTATTAAAAGAAATTGAAGGCAATCTTATTGTCATAGTATTTTTTTCAGAGATGTACTTCACATCCTCTAAAGAAGTGACTGTACATTGCTTTTTTTAAACTTCATAGGAAGTCTAATTAAAGGGCATCCAGAACCAAAGAAAGGAAAACATGACAGCCTAAGGGAATCAGAAATGTTCAAATGTGAAATGTTAGCTGATGTAGGTTCAATGTACGTCACCGTGTTAAGCAACACAAGGATTCAGATTTTATGTTTTAAAAAGAACAGTTTGAGTGGCCACTGTAGTATTTTATTATTCACTTAAATTAACATAATCATTTAATACCAGATATTCTTTCCTGTCTGAGGTAATCTGAACACCAACCTACAACATCCCACACATTGTGACACATGTTCCAAATATGGCAATAAATCAACACCAACCAATTAGGTTAGTCGCTGCAAGATTACACACTCCACTCAGTGACCCAACGACCTTCTTGAAACACGACATCTAGCGGGCAGCATGCTGGTCTGAGACGATTGCCTGAAGGTATGACACACATGCTCTATCACACACACACACACACACACACACACACACACACACACTTAAACACATATCCCCAGACTCTGTCCTGTCCTGGGCAGCATATGGCAGACCTTCAAGTTCAAGGACACCAGTGTTTCACAGATTTAGGAGATTCATCACTGACAAACACACATTCATCTCAGTTTTACCCTGTGGAAAAACACTCATGCAGGCACATGCATCAACGCACGTACGCACACATTATGCACACACTCACATGCACACACAGGGACACTAAATATGTGTCAGAAAGATGGAAGCAGGGGAAGCCACCTATCCGTACACAGTAGTAGTTTCTCTCTGATGACTGCAGGTGTCTTAACGAAACGGCCCCTGAGGGAGGACTAAACAGACACACACATAAAACACACACCTTGTCTTTCATTGACCTTGTGTACGTACATCCAGGAAACATATTAAAGTTCCTTCTGGTTCAGTGCTGACACAATCCCCCTTTAAGAGTTAAAAACCATGTGGATCCTCATGTTTACTTTTGTCATGTAAAACATTGTCAAACCGAGAAACGTGCTGGTTTCTTTAGCTGATTTGATTAGGATTACATTGAATATCTGAACACACACACACACTGTGATATGGAGACAGCTATGCATGATAACATCATATGGAACTTTGATTCAGACACGACATGCAAAAAAAAGGCAGCCTATGTGACACACAGTCAACAAATCACTAGCGTTTGCCCGCTCCTCTTATTTGTCAACAGCCTGGCCTTGGTGTCTGATGCTGACATGTTTGAATAATCCGGGTCGTGCTTGAATAAGCACACGGCTCCTATCAGCCTCCCATGCATCTGATGGATCATATCTGTTGGCCCGAGCATTTGTCACAGCAAGAGGAGGAAGCAGACACAAAAGCTGTAGCTATAAGATCATGTTGAATGCCTCGGGTATTGTTGTTATCTGCAGAATATTTTCTGTACTCTGTAGGTGTGTATGTGTCTGTACTCACATGGACGTAGGGCTGTGTTTACAAATGTGATATTCTTTATGTGAGAACTGTGAGTGACATGCCTTGGCTTATCAGTCTGAATTTATTTTCTGAAAGATATAGTCCCTGTGGATATTTGTATTTATGTTAAAGTATGCAATCCAATTGACACAGGATCCTCAACACCTTTAGTGTAATTAGGGGAAAATACTCTTTTAAGATTTTTTAAATGTCCTTAAAGTGAAGTCCACAAACTTGTTTTTTTGGATGCCTGATAGTGCACTGTTTGAATGTATGTGTGTGCAAATGTGTTTGTTTCTGTGTTTCTGTGTAGAGGACTAATTAGCCTGTTTGTTCTACATGCTTTATGGGTCCTGGGGGGATGACAGGAGATGGGCAAATACACACCTTGCTCCCTGCTAAGGCCCATCTGTTGTACACACACACACACACACACACACACACATGCACACAAACAAACCCACACACACATACACACACATGCACACAAACAAACCCACACACACATACACACACACTGCCATAGAAAAGCACCGTAAACCTGCTGATGAGGGAACACTGATATTGATGGCATCACTCATTTGAACTGTCTGTGTGAAAATATTGCTCTACTTCTCTGCTGAACTGGCACAGTGATGGTGAGGAGAGAGGAGAGGATAAAAAAGAACAGAGACAAGGGAAAAGAATCTCTGCTTCAAAACAATCAAACTGCAAACTTTTTATATAACACTTCCTGATGAAGGCTTGATAAGGAAACACGCCACGTTTTTAATGTCTACCACTGTGCCGTGAAACTAAAGGCATTTAATGGTTTAAAGAGAGCGCCTTTGAGTGGTTTTTCTTGACTTTTCTATGACTGCGTATCCCAATCCACTAAGAGCACCTCAAACATACATTGAGAATCAATTTCTCCACTTTCTACAGTCTCCTTCTACAGTTTTCAAAATGTCAAAACTTCAACATCGTCTTGGTTGTAATGCATAGTGAAAAGCTAGGCATAGTTAAAAACTTCAGGGAATGCTTCACAATACACGTTATTTATTTGGGTCAAAAGTTAAGAAAGTCAACAGGGCATTTATTAATCTGACAATGTTATCAATCAAACTAAAACATAGCAATACCTCCATTTATATTATTAATGTTTGGCTCGATCCTACTATCAATTTGCCTAACCACATCTGTGTTCAAACTCCTTCAATTCATTATTGATTATAGCACTCGATGGTGTTTCACAATGCTAATCTCTTCAGATGTTTTATATTCACTAACACATGCAGGGCGTCAATTTTTCCAGGTTCAAACAGAGAATCATTTTATTCCCACACTTTTATATCTTTAAATCAATCAGAGGTTCATGACTTTTTTATGAGGCTCTCGCTCCATTCCCTCACATTGCCTTAGTATTTATATATTAAGAAACTACAATGAGAGGCAGTTGGTTGAAGTCCCTTACAATCAATTTTAAGTGTTTGCTACCGAGATGTACCGACCACAGTTAAAAACATTTGATACATACATCTCTTTTCTAAATTCATTTGGGTATAAAACTTGATGTGTGAAGTGAAGAACACTGTCAGTGGTTATGAATCAAGCCACGTACATCCCCGGGGAATTCCTTTTTTAATTATCGCACTACACATATGCTGCTCACACATATTGAACACATAGCGCCTCAAACAATAGGGATCCCCCACTGCACACTACTCAAACTCCCAGAGAAAAACAAAGGGAGTCAGAAGAGTCAATATTCCACCTTTCTGAGAGACAGATGACTGTGAGGCAGAGCTGTAACACATCATGTGGTAAGCTCTTTCTCACTTGGCTAACCTTGAATGAAGCCTCAGATGAAAAGAAAATGCTATTTTCACCTGGCTCCTGAGCCAGAAGAAGCTCTGCTACTGTATGAGTGATGTGTATGATTTGGCTGTGCGTGCAGGTGTTTGTGCGTGCGGGCATGTGTGTGTATGCGTGTCTATGATCTATTCTGAGTAAGAGATTTTTTTCATATAACCAATACCATTGTCAGGATTTACTCTTGTTTAGTTTGTTTACTCCTTCTTGTTGCTTAGTTGTGCGTTCCTGTTTGATTTTGTTATTTGTATCCTTGTGTTTCTCTGTTTCCTGTCAATTTTTTCTGTTTATAATCCTGAGTTTAGTTTTCAGTGTTTCCAGTTTAATTTTGTACGTTTTTTTTTACCCCCTTATATCATGAGATATGAGTGCAAATCATGATTTTGTAAGGCCAGGCTCCAGGTAAATGCAATCAGGTGTGAATTGAAGCTAAACGTTTTTGACTGGCATGCTGGAGTGATACCATAAAACCACAGATAATGCAGCTTATATTACGGACTCAAAGCGGTAAGTATGGATTGCAGAATAGTAGCCTTGGTAAAAACATTGAACATTGGTTTAATGCGTCGCCCACAACATGCATCTAGAATTTGTTCCTTCACCCCTCAATGTTTAGGTTGGATAAAGCTCTGTTTTAGATAAAAAGTCACTACAGACACCATTCTGAAGATCATGACACTTAACAATAAAAAACCTACTGTTGTTGTAAAGCACTGGTAACAACACATGACTTAACAGAGATTCTTAACTTCATTTATTTCAGCCATGACTTTAACATTTGAAAGTTTGCGCTGAACAGGGGAATACATTTCTGTACTAAATTATATGGAAGTCCATCAATGCTACAACCTGAACCCCCCAGTTGAGCTATAGGACATGACAAGAAATATTCTAATCCCTAAGTGGAACATAAATGGTTTTGAAAAATAACATGTTTCGATCTAGTCCAAAGTGATTGTTGGACTGACCAACAGACAGACAAGCTTACAAACACAGCCAAAAAAATATGATTGACAAGAAGATCTTAATTTTTCTAGATATCAGATTCAATCAAAGTGGTTTCCCCTTTAACACATTTCAAATGTTTTCCTACTTTTCATTGCTCATGGTGAGCTATTTCATCAGTGTATGATGGGTGGATTTCTATAATAATTGGACTGTTCTTATTACTTACTTAGACTTTTGACCACTAATAGATTTGCACACATTCACCCTTTCAGACACTCGTGGGAATTCCATGCAAGACCTATCATCATTTAACACATTCAAACACACATTCACACACATGAACACAAATACACACACATCCACTCGCACCAAAGGCTATGTTTGGAGTAGAGCTGTGGATCCAGATGCTTGCCAAAGGACACTGACATGTAGCAGGAGCTGGGGATTAAATCACTGACCTTCTGATGGGTGAACAACCCTCATGGTAACAGGAAGATTAAGTGCACAGCAGTAAAACAACTAAACTGAATTAACACTGGGTCTGCAAAGCTTGGTCATCTGTATATGGAAAGCAAGTTTTTGCAGGTGGAATCATCAAAAGGTTTGCACATCTAATGTGTGCAATTGTTGATTGGCTTTGAACAAACTGTTATGATGATGTAGGTTAAAATGAATCTGAATGCTGGGGCTGTATTTTGGTCTGAACATTATGTGTGTGTCTGTTTCTTTCTAACATACCATCCACACAGGATGTCCTTTTCACAAGTCACTCGTGTACCCATCAAACACCCAATCTTTCTGTTTTTCTGCCTCTATATCTTACTCCCTCCCTGTCTTAGTCTTCCTCTCTCTGTCTCAGTGGGATTCAGGGATCTTAACTACTTTCCCTGTGGCCTAAGACCTCTGAGGTCACATCCTCCCTGTCCCTGACCTTTAAAGTCACAGCAGCCTTGGGAAAGCGTTGGCTGGCTGATTTACTGATACATGGGATGGTAGAGCTCCAGGGAGGTCAGCAGGGGCTCGCATTGCTCCACTGTCCCACGAACTAGGCCTGTATCCTGGGTTAGCAGTGATTTAGTGAAAGAGTGTTCCGGATCTGAAGCGCAATGTCAGAGGACATGTGGGAGATATGTAGAAATCTGAGAAGTGTGTTGCAACAGAGTTATGTCTCAGTTTGCTGCTCCATCATCTCGGACAGGAAGGGGATAGGAGGGGAACGGCTTCTGGTTCAGTAAGAAGACATTTCTTTTTTTGTAGGATGAGGAATAACGCTCCCCAGTCTCTTGGTATTTAAAATTGTTTTTTTTGGTATTTTTTGGCAGGCAAACCGAATGCAATGTGAAGGGTGAAGAGAGTATCCCTCTTCACTGTCTAAGAGAGCTGATGTGTCTTCTGGTTGAGGGGGAGTTTGGAAATGCCAAACAACAATCTTCCCTTCAGATGCAATATTTCAATTTTGCAGCAGATCTTGCAGCCTTCTGTTAAAGGTATATGATCATTCTGAACCCCATTAATGTATTCTTAAAGAAATACTCTTTTAAATGTATTATTGCTAAGACCAAGATTTGAAATTGAGCAAGGCGGCCATATTGTTAGCATGACATTTAATTGGGCCCTGCAGGGAGATTATTTTGTTCTTGCCCCCTATTACAGATAGGTCAAAGGTCAGGGTCAACAACTTCAAAGCAGCACCACAGGGTTGGAAAATGTTCAGCCCCAACTTGTGATGGTGTTGGTCATGTTGTATGTATGCTGTAGATGACTAAGACAGCCGTTGGGTAGACTATATCACATCGTAATGCACAAAAATGAAGTGGAAATGCAGAAGAAAATTCTGAAATGTTTTAGTTACTGTCTCTGTCCTGTCATTTTGTTTGTTTTTTTATTTTCTTTCATTCATGTTATTTGTATAGGGACAAGTATGGGGCAAGTAAACCCTAGCCACACACTACACCATTTATAGCCTAAGCTAATTTGAAATGCCCGTCACTAAACAATGTACGTTATATGATGTGGTCTGTATTGATCAAACAGTAAATGCAAAGGATAAGATTCAGAAATGCAACAATGACTAACAGTCACATGTGGTGTTGTCAGCACATTAAATCACAGAACAACTTCCCCTTTAGTCTTTATGATCAATTCACGTATTGTGTTTATATTTGAATATTTGTTCTTGCAGTCAACCAGTGAGCTTTAAAAGCACTGAGGTAAGGATATATGCTATAGTATCTACAAAGGAGTTTTGTGTCAGGTTAGACTCGTATAGACAACCTGTATACTTTAATACATGAGAGAACTGACAGAGGGAGGTTTGGGTTTAAATAAAAAACAGTCTCAGTGGATTAGCTTGACATTCTTTGTATTATTTCAGAATGCAGTTTTAAATGTGTGCATGTTTGTTTATCTGGCAGAAAGGACAAAGCGGTGTCATCTCCATCACATCTTAGATTTTCAGAGAGTTAATTAGCATCATCCATCTGCCTTTATATCTTTTGATGCACAGCACAATAATGAACACAACACCTCATATACACCAAGTATACCCGGCTCAGATTTAATGATACTGAGTGCAAGTACAAAACATCGTTTCATTCTAATGATTATTAGTGACAAACTTTCATGTATATTCTCCAATCAAAGTAAGCTTTCAAGCTATCAGTCTATATTTACCATAATTATTATTTTGGATTCCCGGTTGTCCAGAAAAAAAGATGTTTATTACATGGATATAGATGTACTGTAAGTAGGGGACACATTGTTTTTTAGCCTGAGCTCCCTTCTCTCTCTCTCTCTCTCTCTCTCTCTCTCTCTCTCTCTCTCTCTCTCTGTCTCTCTCTCTCTCTCTCTCTCTCTCTCTCTCTCTCTCTCTCTCTTTCTCTGTGTGTGCTTCATATCATATTACGGCTTGTCACTATCTGTAAAAATTCATGAACCATTTTAGTTACAAACCATATATCTCTCTGGGAGTTCCTGAGCTCTCTTGTCTCGTAGTTTCCCCTGATCGTTGGTGTGGACGGCCTGCAGCTCTGCCCCTGCACCCGACTCCAACTGCTACAACTATTAATATCAGTATTATGTCTATTATCATTAATATAAATGTTACTGTGAATCTAATAGCTGCTCAACTTCAACTGCTATAATTAACAACATCAGCCCCCCCCCAATTCATTGTAATTATATTTGCTAATATCAATATTAGAATGAACAGTCTATTTTTGTACTTTGTTGTAACTGCTAATACGACACACTCTTTTACCATTATTACTGGCAATGTAGTTACACATCATTACTGTTGTTATAGTTGCTCTGTTTGTCTCTTTCTGTATCTCCCTCTATCCCCCCTCAAACCCCACACAGATTAAGCAGATGGCTGTTCATCATGAGTCTGATTGTGTTTGAGGTTTCTGACTGTTTAAAGGAAGTTTTTCCCCACCACTGTTTGCTTAACGTCTCCAAGTGCTGTGCTCATGGTGGATTAATGTTGGGTCTTCTTAAACAATATAATAAAGAGTACACCTGCTCTATATGTGAGTAGTCTTGGGATAACATGTGTTATGAATTGATGCTACACATATAAATAGTAGCCTACTGTATTCATTTCAATTCAATTCAATTAAAACAACTTTATTGTCTATCACATATGCACAGCATTTTAAAAATATTTCTTATCTAGCCTGGTTTAAATCGCATATTGCAAAGTTGAGTTAAATTTAGAGCTCAATGTATCTCTCTTAAACCTCATGTAAGGTACATGACTATATGTGATTCAGTAATTAAAAATTATATGTATTTTCCATTCAATTTCATTCAATTCAAATTCAAAACACTTGATTGTCCATCACATAGTGATAAAATTAGATTTTGTTCAGGCTCAGTAACATGAAAACATACATTTCAGTTCTCCTATAGAGCCTCTTAAACACTCAGTGATCAACACATTCATACTTCTGGTATTATACTGAAAGTTCTTGTATCATTTGACTGTCAACAAAGATTTCTAAAATTGTTGTTTAAAAGTACTCGATATAACTTTGACTCTGCCTTTGGCCCCTCCATCATGGTGGTCCTTCACTTATTGCACCCATTAATCATATGGCAGTCATTAATTCAGCCAGCCTCAGAATTACACCGATTTGTTCCATAACAAACATAAGCTGTTCCTGACTTGTTTAGAAACAATGTCAAATCACCTAATGGCAGCTCACACTAAACAGACAGCTGAGACCATGACACGTTTCAGTTGTGTTCATGTTTAGAGCTTTACTCAAGCAAACATCATCCATTTTATTCTCGCAGGTTTTTGTTTTGTTTTCCTTATGAGAGGAAAAGCTCATACATCACAGGAACTCTAAGACGAAGAGGTTCCTTTCATAAAGTGATTTTTCTATATAATAGGACTCACTGAATCGGGGTGTTGCTTGAAGATGAAAACAGTTTATTTATCATTTATCAACATTCACCAACTCATATTTAAAAACATGATGCTGTCTTATCCCTTCAGTTGATGTTTGTGAGAATAATAACAACAGATCACCTTTTCGTACAGCAAGGACAACAAGTCTCTTATGACATTTGTCTTCATCGTGAAAGATGTGGATGTGAGAGCGTCTTTTTTAAAATGGTAAATGGACTTGAGTTTGTATAGCGCTTTTCTTGTCTGCTATGTAAAGTGACTATAAGAGGTAACTAATCCTACTCGTACACATTCATCGTCAAGTAGCAGGAGCAACTTGGGGTTCAGTGTCTTGCCAAAGGAATCATTGGACATGTGGCTGCAAGAGTTGGGGCTCAAATCCTCAAACTTCCAATTAAGAGACAACCACTCTACGATGAGCCACATACCCTTTGTGCAAGGTTCAAATAAATGGGCACAATGAGTTGGGAAATAGTCACTGATAATGTAATAATTAAAATAAACTTTTTTGGAGATTTTGACACGTTTTTTGGGGGCGCTACCCACTCGTTTAGCTGTTTTGCTCATTCCAAGCACGGTCCTTACAAGTTATACCTCGTTGTAAAGGTGACTAATCCGGCTTTCAAAAGATATATAATACAGCACCAATTAGTATTATTAAAGGGGCAAAATAATAAACCTCAAATAATGTTTCCAAACTTTTTTTGAGGAGTTTAGATGAAATTAAAAAAAGGGGTAAAACATTTGAAAGTATCTCCCTGCACAGTCTGTAATGCTTGTATGGCTTACTGATTCATATTAACATGTCATGAATGTCATTAACTTCTCAAGATGAAACATATGAAAATAGACTTTGATGGCTGATGCCTTGTTGTGATTTTGAGAGGAAAGCGATCCTTCATACATGAGCAGGTGGAGCTGGAGAAGAGGGAGGGGGTTTGCAAAAGCTAAGTCTACAGTAATACATATAGTGATACAAAAGTATTTTTTACAGAATTAGTTTATTTGTGTGTTTAGCATATCTGCTAATCTATCCTTATATTTCAATACGTAATTAAAGCACCATTAAAGAAAATAATGGAGCACAGACTTGTGTTGCTTCTGAATACATTAGATATTAGCAATAGAGACCAAAAAACAGTAACTGTACACATTTTCAAATCTACTGTAAAGATGCACATTGTTAAATGGGAATCTATGAGGGTTGACTCACTTTTGGTATCAGACTCAAGTGGCTATTAAAGGAACTGCAGTTTTTTGGTACTTCAGCTTTATTTTTTTAGCCTTGGAAGTTGCCAAGGCTATAGCACACACTCTTACAAATTGATAATTTTCACATACACTGCACAACGCAAGTATCCCTTCACAATCTCCTCACACATTTTTTTTCAACATGTGCAGCTCCCTTTTCCCCCACATACACAAAACAAATGCACAGACACAACTGCAGCCTTAAACATCAATAACAGATCAGTAAATCCCCGAAGAAACTCCAGCAGGCAGCTCTTCACACATTAGAGCAGCAGATATCATGCCGGCCGCATCAAACACCACAGTCTTTAATAGTAATAGAGCTTACATTAAGAAGTCCAGTATAAACACCCATGCACCAGACTGTGTGAAATGCAACAGTTGCTTTGACCGATCTGTAATAAGCATACTCAGCCCTCGGGCACGCATTAAACATTAACACTGGGCCTATACTGTAATCCAGCCATTCCTTGATGTGAGCATAAGAGGCCGTTCATCCAGCCCATCAGAGTCAGCAACAAGTGTTCCACTTCAAGTTCATCTGGTCACTGTAAACATTTCTCCCTGCTACTTTAACAAAAGGACAAACAACCTTACTTTTTCGTGGTCGAAAAAGACCAACGTTTATTGGTTAGTTTGGATTTTGACGACCATGTTGTGCCATAAAGCTGTGAACTAATGAACTTCGGGAGAGTTTTTTTATTTTGATGTTTTTTCTTTGTGTCTGTAACATTGTGAGCATATGAATGGACTTATGGGCGGCTGTGGTTCAGTTTGTAGAGTCGGTCATCTCTCGACAGGAAGGGCAGGGGTTCAATTCCCAGCTCCAACAGCCACATGTCCGATGTGTCCATGGGCAAGACACTTAACCCAGTGTGTGAATGGCATTGGTTACTTCTGATGGTCACTTTACATAGCAAAACTCTGCCATCAGTGTGTGAATGGGTAGGTGTGACCTGTGGTGTAAGAGCGCTTTGAATAGTCAGAAGACTAGAAAAGCGCTTTACAAGCTCAAGTCCATTTACAATGGAGGAATGGATTGTACTTCAGACGTTGGTTAAATTTTTTTTTTTTGTTTTTGATGCGTTTGATCTAAAAGTAGGACCCTAACGCAGAATATTACACAAAAAAACGAGGTGGACGAAATTGATGAAATTATATTTCTGCGTAAAATAATCCACAGTCCTGTTAAATTGAATTGTAGGCTATTTAATGTGGACACATTCTTTAGAAGGGGCGTATGAGATCATTATTCTATTTTTGAGTTTTTAATCATATCATTTCCAATCCAATTAAGTGTCTTTCAGTGGTGTATTTGGAAATGACTGGTTGGCAAGATCCTGTGACACAAATCATGTTGCTGAATGCTGCTGAGATCATGGGATTCATCTGTTCGGCACTCCCTCCCTCACTTTATAGCAGACAGTGATTGCCGCGGAAGCTCTGCTGTGGAAGCTTCCTGGTGATGGGTGTTGATTAGCTGCTGCTTTGTGTGTCTGTCTATCTGTGTGTGTGTTGCTAAGTAAGAAAGTAGTGTGCTGTATATTGAGGATATGACTTTATACTTCTCCACACTGTTAATAATATCCTTACTTAGCGGGGCCAGACAGGGAGACTTGCAATGAACCTTTCCCCAGAAGCACACACACACACACACACACACACACACAAACACACACAAACATACACATACACAAGCCTGGTCCTATTTAGAGAAGGAGGAATTAGGCTGCATGCTCGGTGGTTTACAGTTCAACTCTGGTATTAATTGGAAACGGGATAATCTGCTTTATCAGGAGCAGACTGCAGAGTTCATGTGACGTAAACTTTCTTTTATATGCTTCCAAATTGGCCTTTTCTATGACTCCAAATAAGTAAAGGATGTTGTTCCTTTTTTGAAAGGGGAGACTGCTACCACAGCAGCATTACATTTCCAATTTTTAAGCCTGACTAAAGTTGTTTACTTTCAAACCATATTTCAGATAGCAGGTCACGATGATTGGGCCAAGCCTTGATTTTGATAGTGGGTGCTATGGTTGTTTTAGTCGCCTATACGCTTCACCATACTTTACAAATAGTTGTAGCACATCAGGAAATGTCCAAAGATTGTGAAAGATAACCCCTAAATGCAACCTATTTACTTCATGCATGATTCAAGGCTTGTTTTCTTTTCATTCATTCGGCTCCTTCTTTTGTCTTGCCCTTCTTTGCTTGAATCAAGGGAAAGGCAAATTAACTGTAAAACGATCCGGCATTCAGCACTGCAATTTGTGTGTTTTATAATCTGAATTCTATCAGAGTACCACATAATGCTTTGGATTTAACGCTTGTGTATAACAAAACCACTGGAAATACTACACTGTTTCTCCCTCAGGCCACTGTCAAAGTTAAGACAACCACGCTGAAAGGAACCAGACTTGCTACTGCTGCTGGTTAGACGGTCTTTGGTTTTTAGTGTATGTGTTAAAATATGAAGTATGTGTACTCTATATAAAGGTAAAGTAACCAATGTATCTCACTTACAAACATTGTTGATTAATATGAAAACAAGAAATTCAAGATAAGACAACAATAAGTTAACCGTGATACACATTTCACGATGTAAACTTTCTACTTCAAATGAGTATGTTTGTTACTTTCTGGCATCTGGTAGGTTTAGCCCTATCAAGCCACGGTGAGACAGAAAAATATTCTAGATGAAAAAATATATATTTTGGTTGAAAGTTTTAACAACCCTTCAAAAATCCCAGCAAAGCATCCTATTTATCAGATCAAACAAAGAATCTAAATGGGAACTTGAAAAACAACATACTGCCATTTTTACCGTCTTGAGATGATATTTTTTAAGTGTAAATGAGAAACACCAAACAAATGAAACAGTCAATAGAACAAGAAAACAAAAACACTTATCTTGTAAACATTACATGGAAAACATGAATTCATGGTTAAACACTGATAGGAGTGTATTGACAGCTTTAACAAAAAATGTGTCCAATTAATAAAATGTGTACCAAAACCATTTTATAAGTATTCCAGGGCAGCACACCAAAATCTTAAATGTATATTTTTTTATTGCCGAAATTAGGGCCCGACCGATATGAGATCTTTGGATCCGATACCGATATTATGGAGAAAAAAAATCCTATTCAGATATATTTCTGAGATCTATCTTCAATCTTTAGAGATAATTATACACACATTTTTGTGTTGATCCCTCAAACACAGTTATCAAACACTTAAAGCCTTTATTGGCCAGAATAACAGCAATGCACTGAAACACCAAACTCTACTTCAAATTAAAAAAATATAAAAATAACAAACTATAAAATGAAATACAAAACTTAAGTTGAAAGTATCAAATAAAAAATGTTGCCTTCCTTCAGTCCTGCACTGTACTTATTCCACCCTCAGCCATCTGAAAAATAAAAACAACATAAAATACAGTTATTAAACAAAAAAGCTACTATTGTTTATTGCAATTTTATTTACATATTCAGGATTATTTTATCGACTAACCGTGTATCGGGCGGGCCCTATATAGCTGAAATAAAAAAGTGTAAATTTAAGATTTTGGTGTGCTGATTTTGATACTTTGTTTTGGTTTAGGATTAAGCACCCATACAAGTTACTGAGAGTGAGCACGTTTCTTTGTATTTACTTATCAGAAGCAATAGAAAAGTGTCACTATTACAACAAGATGAAATGCATGTGTGAGAGGAAGTGAAACAGTGACATCAAAGAGACCACTGCTAGTGCAAGTTTGACTGACATTTTTTATATATCTCATCCAAGTATGTGTTTTTTCAGTTTAAAGCGTGTGGTCTAAACAGAAATGTATCAGTCAACAGCAGCAGAGAGAGAGAGTGACAGCCAGAACTTGCCCGTGATTTCCGTGTTAAAGAACACATTATGTGTGATATATTGGGAGGCCATGTGCTTGATGGCATAGTAATTAGAAGCCATATATTTTCCAGAGCTATGAGACGCCAGAATCATTACCACCTATCGCTCTGATGAATATTTCATGAGACTTAGTGGTTATGAATATATTTGTTTGCGCTTCATATGTACATATTCAAAATATGGAAAGTTCCACTGAGAGGTTGGTTGAGAACATTTAAAGTCGAGCTGCTGGCCAGTCGTTGGTATCAAATTGAATACTGGAATGATGCCAATTATGAACAATCAACCAAACTATTTTAAAAAATATGCATATGTGGAAAAGATGTGTGCAGTATATGTAAAAACTGCAATATATTTTTGTTGTCCCTTCCTTTTTTATGTCCGTCATGAGTGACGTTTTGGAGAAAACACTGAATTAAGTATATTTCTACATTTAATAATAGGTGGAACACATTTTCAGCGATTGGCAAGATTACTCTAAACATGCCATAGTTTGTGTGGGACTTCAATACATCAAACTATATCAGTCTATGGATCAGTGAAAACATTGTGGAAACAAAGAGTTTAGGCCAAGTGGGGGGAAATTGAAAGTACCGTAATCCTCGGGCTACAGATGTAAACTGAGCATAAAGAAATGTAAATACAGACTACTCAGTGTTTCCGACAATGTAATGTATCCCACATACAAAATGTGCCCACACAAACTTTAACAGGGACATGTGCATGTGTACGTCTGTCTCTCTTCTCTCACACTAACTCACACAAACACTGGGTGCAGGTGCAGCTCTTTTGACTGATGAGTCTGTGAGTGTTTCCAAAAGAGCGAGCTGCTCTGTGACAGCTGTCTCTACATTCACTGTTCACATGACACTCTGCATCCCGCCCTCCCTTTCCTTTGTTCTTTCACTTTATACTCTCCATCCCACTTTTTTTCCCCCTCTGTCTCACTTTCCACTGCGCCTGAGCCTCGCTGGAGTCAATCTTTCATCCAGAGGAGTGAAGCGCCAACTCTCAAGGTACGGTAACGAGAATCAAACCAAGTCATCCAAAACAACTCAACGCTGCTCCGTAGTCCAGTGCAGTGCAGATTGAAAACCAATCTGTAGTGGTTAAGAGATTCAGACCAAAGAAGGGAAGCAGCTGCAGCTATGCCAGTGCCAGGATTGCATTTCTATCTCCACACATTGACAGAAAGTTCAACAATTACCCCAGAGCCCAGCCTCAAAATATGATTAGCATGGACCCAGATGATAATGGCTTTTACATGCAATTACGCCAAAGGGGGAATTACCCAGTGTATGGGAATACTGTAGCTTGGGAATGAGACAATTGCTTGCTAATGTCTGTTTTTGTTGGCTGACCCACTGGAAATGTATTTATTCATTTTTTTTATTATTCAGACAAGCTGCATCTGCATTACATTTTGCAATCGATATTCATGAAAAATTTACCATCACGGAAGGTTGTGAGTGTTTTTTCAGGAGCAAGGAAACAGAGGACACATGATAAGCAACGAGCCGAAGATCACAATCAACAATCAACTGCAAATTTGCTTTACATTTTTTAACACTGAGATCTACAACTTTCTACACATTGTACACCTCTTCAATGTGAAGATTTATTTTACAGTAAGTATTGCGAGAATTCAAAGATGGTAATAATGTTGATAATATTTATGAACTTTAAAAAGTTTTTAAAAAAAGTTAAGTAAAAAAAATAAAAAATCCAGGACACAAATACCGAAAATAGAACAAATTTGACTTCATGTATTTTTGCTAGAGGCACATCTGTGCCCAGACCAGTAAAGACATATTTGTTAACAAAAGTATATTGAGAAATGAATTAAAAATGTAATTAATTGTTCTACCATATGGATGTATCTAAAATCTATTGAGCTACATTTCTTGGAAAAAAAGTTTAAAAAAAAAAGCAAAAAGAAAAGTTACAAACAGTTCTAAGAGTGTGTTTTATGTCACTTTCTAAATAAAATTTGTTTAGCTGCAATTTCACTTTCGTCAAGAACAAAAAATCCATTAATCAAGTTGTGCCATTTGATTGATTCCCAGAATATCCCAAAGCACCTTTAGGTGAGACCAAACAACAAAAGAGAACAATAACTCTTTCTAGCAGACACAAATGTTCTGTGACGTTATTTCCAGCTGAGCTGAACTCAGCTTACAGTTCCACAGTTTACCGTAGTGCTTCCTAGTCGGTGGTCTACACAGCCTTCTACAACAACACATACAAGTGCACACTCAATTGTTGTTTTACATTCAAATAACTAGAAGTATTTCTTTTGACATTGACTTCTATCTTAAGGACTTGAAATGAACATACACTGAGACCAGAGATAACATAATGTAGCTCAGATAACCATAGAGATGACTCTTATTACTGTTATTTTATTATTACCTTCTATTCTTTTTTAATCTTAAACTGTATCTACTTTAATTACAAAACCGATGCAAATGTAACAAAAGAAACATTTGGTGTGTTAAATTAGATCACTGTCTTTTTTGCCATAGATGATTACTTAGACTGCAATGTACTCACCAAATAAAACATGAAAAATGTTGTCTGAGTTAAATGGGATTTTTGGCAGCGTACTTCATCAGCTTAACTTTAGTCATAACTATCACTTCCACGGCGTCCGCTTGATTTCTGTTGTTTATAAAAAGTGTGATGAGAATTCTTATGAAGTGCCGTGGCTGCTGCCTCACAGTGTCTGCTTTTTCACAGCGAGTCAGCTGCCCCGTCTGCCGGTGTTGGGTAACCTTGAGTCAGATCTCTGTGGGTTGTCTTGGTGTAAACAGATGGTCTCGGCTCTGATGACTTGTTTCTGATGTCACCCAGATAGTGATTCGACTGTCAGCTGAGATTCCCCACTCTACGGAGGTGAGACGAGTGAAACAGTTTGAAATATGTGGAGGGTAAACAAAGGCTGCGGACCGATTTCCTGGGAGAAGTTCTATTTAGACAATCACAACCCAACTGTGTGAAGAGTGACAAACTCTAATGAAGGAGCCCATGGTTTTTGTGCATTCAAAGTGTTCTTTTGCAAGAGTGTTTTTGCTATACAATTGTTCAAAGAACTGTCACTTTATGAAGCAAAAAAAAGACAGTCTGAATATATGCATCTCCAATAATGCACTCCTCTTCTATCCCTCAAGTTTAGAACCAACATGTTTTCATGTAGTGTATAATATGCATTTTAATTTCTTTTTATTGGACCGATTATTTTTCGATGGCTTTTTGACTTTGCTTAAGCACTATGTCGAGTCAGTCTAAGCAGGTTACAGGAATCTAAGTTGGTCTCTAAGTTGGTCACACTCTTTATTATTAAAACTTTTCCCTAACTCTGGTAGGAACACTTTTAAAGAAAAAAATGTTTTTTTTTTCAATCTGTTATACTACAATAACTTTTACTAATTTACTAGTACTACTAGTTTTCCCTATAGATTGAACTTTGATAAATTACCCTTAGGGCTTTGACAATAGTAAATAAAAGGTATTTTATAAGATAGGGCACACTTAAAGAAAATAATTTCTACATTTTCCCACTATCTAATTTAATTAAATTAAGGTTAGAGAAAGTTGAACAATTTAAACTTTATGTTTTAAAGAATTGTCAAAGTTGAATTGGTATATAAATGATTAATTGACACAAGACATTTAGACTTCTACACAGGTTTAATGTTGGAATGATTAAAAAAGGAATGCCACTGTTCTGCTGCTGCCAGTCTCCTTGTACTAAAAGACTATGTTGTGTAGAGGTAGCCTGATAGTTTCTTTTCAATCTAATTCATCAAATATCGCAATAAATGCACAGAAAGCCAATGAAACAAGATTAACAACAGTGTGAAGATCCCAAGAATGTTATTCCTTTGTAATGAACCCACACAAATCCATACTAAAAAGCCTTTTTCACATTGCCAAGCCTGAACCATGCATCTTTCCTGAAAATACTGTAAGCTGACAAATCCAGGGCCTGGCTTAATGAGAACCAAGTGCCCTTGACCTTTACTCACTCTGTCCAGCTTCCTTCCCATTCCTCATACTGCATACTGACGGTATTTTTCCAATTCATGAAGTCAGTCTAAGACCAGTGCATATTCTCAGAACAGGAGAGGTGGGAGGAAGAAGAACATTCCGCGTGGGATGAAGTGATCATCCCTTTAGGTATTCACCTACTAAACCTAACAAGCTTGACGAGGACCAGGGCATTTGTATGAAGCTACTTAAAACAATGAAAATAGTCCTCCAGATCTCTGCACCTTGCTTTTCAGGAGGTAGACACATGAGGAGGGGGATTTGGAGAGTTTTCTGTGGATTGAAATTGATTGGACTGGACCTTTACTAGGATCTCCTCACATTTTCCATCCAAAGAGGCTGAGGGGCTAGCAGACCATCACATCATTACAAAGGCTTTGATAGCCATACCTCTGTTATAAGGGAAAGTAGGCAAGGTGCCCTGTGTGTGTATGTGTTTGCGTGTCTTTCTGTGTCGCACCTGCCAGATTGGCTCACTTCAGTTCATCAAGGTGCCCCAAATGGAATTGGCAGACTTTTTCAACATTTAACATTAATGTAATATTTATGTCTGCTTCCTCCTCTCGTGCTTTTACAACTATTTTTCAGGCTTTTCTTCATTGATTGTTTTAAATGCTCATAAACATCTTTTTGTATGTTGTGTGTTGTAAATAAAATTGCTTTTTGTAAGACTCTCATGATTTTTAAGTTGTGTTTTTGATTTTTAATGAACCATATAGTCATATTCTGGCCAAAAATGACCAAGGCGCTTAACTGTTGATGAAATAAGCTGTTAAACTGATGACTTGAAGCGATGAAATTACAGCTCTAATTAAACTGTTTTTGTTTTGTCCGGGTTAAAGTGGAGGAATTGGATTGACATCCAGTCTTAGTTAGTTGTTAAGAGGTTTGTTTTGCACACAAATAGAACCATGTATCATCTAATTAACAGTGATATGACAGCTCTTTAAATAAATTAAACAAATAACCCAAAAAGGAATCATGTATTACACAAAAAGGATTGGTCCAAGGACTGAACCCTGAGGAACTCCACACAGCAAAGCAGCCTATAAGTTATCACTGGTGTCACAGACAGATAAGTCAAGAAGAATATGAATGGAATAATCACCTTTGTCTGCACTAATCAGAATGATATGTGTCACTTGCAGTATTATGGTCCGTGTGGTGTATTTGATAAGACAGCATGATTAAAAGTAATCAAAAATCTCTCTTACGCTTTAGGAGTTAGTCTGTCACAACATTTTTCAAGGATTCTGGACAGAAAGGAAAGCTTGGAGATGGGTCTATAATTATCTTTAACTGTGCTAGTTCCAGAGAGGTTTTTTTTTTGTATAAATGTGTTGAATGCATCTCTTGCGTAATAAGTTGTCGGGCCATGTGTGTGAGTCAAGATACATTCTTTAGTTTTTGTTTATCTATTTGAAACCACAGTAACATTTTACACCTACACCAAGTTCATAAATCTTTGCAAAAACACGTTTTATATGACTTTAACATTATATTTTCCATAGATGTGAGTATACATGTAGTGACACATGTAATCAATAAAGCAAAAAGGCTTTTATTACCCCTAAATGCTGAGTTTTTTCCCTCTGATGGCCTTCTATAATGCTGTATTAACTACATAATGCCTCCATTAGGAAAAAGTGTCATCTTACTGAATCAATACCAACATATCTGACAGTCCTCACGAGTCTGTCTGTCTATCTGTCCCCTGCTAACTGTTTATGTCATTAGTGCATAACAGCAGGCACTTCCCTGAACTGTTTGGATGACTGTAACTGGAGAGGAAGTCAGAATCAGAGCATGAAAACCCAGCCACGACAGCCTGGCTTGTTAATGTCATTTTATCTCTTATGACAATTATCGGAAGTGAAATGTTTTTATCATTCTCATTGTGGCAAATCAGCAGCATCCGGTTCCTGAAGGCCCTCACCGGACCTGCAGAGTCTTTCCATATATATCCACAAGTGCACATGTTCACATGGACTGAAAAAGTCACGTAAAAAATGTCCCAGGTTTGCCAGAAAAGCTTTGGTTCAGTTATCATTGAGCACGCTCAAATTGATTTAGAACTGTACAACAAAAGCACATTTGTGAGCAAGGATTCCCACACACACACATACCTCCCTCCTCCGCACATAAACACACAATAAGGTCCCCATGAAAGGCAGGCTGAGATCTAAGGGGACCTAACCGAGTTTGACAGTCAACAGCCCTATTAAAGCAGGGCCCGCTGCAACCTAACACAGCAGTAATTGTAAATGTCAGGCGGAATTAACACAAAAATAAATAGTTTTAGGTTCCCTATGTGTGCATATGAGAGAAACATTACCGCACGACTCTGAGAAACGTCCTTACACAAGTCAGTCATCATCAAGCCTCATAGCATGTCTGATATGTCATTTTAATCTTATAGGAAACATGAGCCCTGGTCAAAAGCATCAATTTATACACTATGATCGTATAAACAGATTACACATATGTGGACCATGTAACATTTTAAGGCTTTTCAACACAAAACATTTACCACGCATTACACTTACATGTCTTTTTCCACATTCTCTCCCCCTGTTGGATCAAATTGCAAATGACATGACCGATGATGAAAAGACTGACCCAGGGCTGGACGCGTCTTCTGCATTCCATCAGGACTAGTGTTGTATGACTGACTGACTGACTGGTTGGCTGGAAGACAGGCGGACTGTGGTCAAACCTAAACCAGCTCACTTTGGGGAAAGGCCGGAAAGAACTTGTCATGTCTCCTTCTGCTGACATGGAAACACACAAGAGGAAAGAAGAATAGAGTGGAGAGAGAAAAAGAGAGGCAGAGAATGTGAGAGGGGTAGAAATCTTTCATTATGCACTATGTGGAAGCAATCATGCATGCATGCTTTATGGTCTCAGTAGTACGTCCACTTGTGTCATTTGTTGTTTTCACTGTGTTAGGTCCCAGTTGCGCAGTGCAAGCACAGATCTGTCATTGTGTTCACAGAGTATGGTCCCTGCATGGCAACCATGAAGGGTATGGATTAACCAATGATTGTTCTAGCTACCCACATATCAGCTTAACATTTTATATATACACACAAAAAGCAATTTCTCCTTTTTAAAATATTTTTCATTTTATTTCTTACAACATAATCATCTTTTGTTATAGTCCTACGCGTTTAACAATACTAAGCACACAGGTATTTTGAAATGTATATATTGTAAATCAATATAAAAATTTTAAAAGTATAAAAAGTACTGAAAGCAATAAAATACAACAACAAAGCAGAGACATTTACGCTGAACAAAAATGTTAAAGCAGACAATTCTAATTGTTTTTCACATGTTTGCTACACAGACCTCAGCATTGCACCATAATTGTTTGCATACGCTTAATTCCATTCATAATCTCTGGAGCATTTCAATCGATATTGCCACTTACCCTTTAAATAAAGTCTGAATTGAATTAAGGGTAGGTGTATTTCAAAGGATGACTGACACAAAACAATGGAGATATCCTCTGTTTTTTTTTTTTTTTAAGTGAAGCCACTGCATTCTTTATATAAGACAGCAGGGAGTGACCCCACAGAGAGAAGTGTATTGAATTATATACGACAATTACCTCACCTTTAAGTAGTGATATTTGCTCAGGAAACTTGTTTTCATGTTCTACAGTATAGCATGATGTTCATTTTACAAACTGTGGCTCACTTTCGTAAATTTAAATATAAAACAAAGTACTTCTATGGCAGTGTTTGTAAAATGCAGTGAGACAAGCTACAGAAAACTTAAAGTAAGTCACTGGATTAAAGCAACCTCTCAAAGAAATGTAGCAGGATACGTTACAAAAAAACACAACAAAAGTAAATTACAAAATCAAAGCTACTTTATCTTAAAGTGAAACCATTTTCAGTCAATGCTAATGGTATTTATATGAGGACCACCTTTTACTAAAGATAATAGATGTAGCTGCATACTTTTAATTAAAGAAACATACTGAAGTTCATTGCCTCATGACAGTGTCCTTTGTGTCCAGTGTCCAGTGTGACCATTTTTTAGTTTGTTTATTCCTTGGTTTTATTGCTTTATTGGTTTCCTGTTTAGTTTTTTAGTCATTTGTATCCTTCTGTTTTTCTGTTTCCTGTGTGTTCTTGGGTTTAGTTTTGAGTCTTTCTTGTTTTATTTTGTCTTTACTTTCCTTGTGTTTCTAAATGTCCCTGTGTGCAATTCCTAGTCTTGTCTATAGAGTTTCCCATTTTATTCTGTAGTTCTTGTCCCCAGTGTTTCTTGTCTTGTCTTACTTCCTTCCTTTCTCTGTTGTCCCTCCATATTGATTGTGTTCATTGTCCTCGCCTGTGTCTTGTTAGTCTCACCTGTGTCTGATTACCCAGTGTACATAGTCTCTGGGTGCTTCCGAATTGCAAAGGACTTGCACAGTCTGACACTAGACAGTAGATAGTAGACAGTCCCTTCTATCCCTGATGTACACTGTTAGGAGCTACTGGTCAGTAAGTCCCAACAATAGGCAGATATTTGTTCCTACTTCGTCTGATTCATTCAGTGTGGAAGAGGCGTCATTAGCCCGCCTCATGTTATCGACACTCCAACTCAGATGTGATATGCACGATTACTCAGTAAATAATCCAAAACTTTGCATTGCATGTAAACAATTCAACAACTTAAGATTTGAAAGGCGTGTTACCCGAACCGGCCGCATCCATCCTCGTTTTTTTTTTGTTTTTCCCATCCTTGTTTGTTTTGATTTGGAGGCGCACGTGAAGTGACGTTTTACATTTATTTTCGCACAGCATTGTGGGTGGTAAAATACATCTCATTTCTCTCAAAGGATGCATCCAAACCATACCGCATAAAACCCAGAAGTTAGTATCCATGCTGAAATGTTCAGTCTACTGAGGTGGACCCAAAGAATGCCTACTGAATGACCAAGTCACTTCAATCTACTGAAACCCCCTCCTGAAAAGTCTGCACTCCATACTGAACTGTGACTTTTCAGAAAGGGCCGAAGTGTTCCTTCCTTTCTGTGTTAGTTCGTTCATCTTCCCACTCGTGTTTTCTGTGCTGTTGATTTTCTCCGTGACTCTGGTTCTTTCTTCAATTTGATTCTTATTTGGTTTTTGATGGGCTTTAGTTTGGACTGTTTTTGTCTTTTGCATTTTTCTTAAATAAATATAATAGTATTATTTTCTGCATGTGGGTCCTCCCCTTTGCCTTATTACTCGGGGTGACAGATTGTATAAGTTAAACAACCACCACTATTATTTACTTATATAAATTTTTGATCAAATATTTTCTTGTTTTTATCAGAAACCAATAAAGGGTTTTGTAAGCCCTATTTGCACATGTTTCTCTTCATCAAAGCATCACAATGAAGCTTTGATGGGGTCCTGCAAGTATTCAGTAGGGTTTTTTTTAGTAAAAATATAGCAACCCAACAGAGGAAAGGTGCAACCATTAGCTGAAACATTTTCTCAAACTCAGCTGTTTAAGTCAAAAGTGGCATTAACATGTGGCCTTGCAATTGACGGAGGTCAAGCTGGGCGGGAAGGGAGAAAAGTGCTAGAAACCCCCAGTAGTCAAAGACAGACCTTGTCAGAAATCTATCCCTGTGTCCCTGGCCCTCGACCCAAATCATAAAACTCACAGACGCAGAGGAAAGCCTCCAGTAAATCAGCCTGTCACTGGCAAGACAAACTGGGTTTGATCCTGGTGATATATGGCTTTAATATGTGGATGGAAAGACGGGGCAATGACGAGAATGCAAGAGAGACAAAGACAGAGAGAAAAAAAAGAGAGGATGAACGGCATATAGGGTAACTTTTGAATTATTTCCGGAACATTTGTGTTTGTGTCAGGAGAAAACTAGAGAGGTCCCTTATGTTATCACACATAAATCAAATTTCTGTGTTTATTTAAAATAATGCTTAAATATAAGACATTAAGTTCTTCATAAAATAATCATTCAAGTCACAGATTCAGTGTTTTAAATACTGTATGCACTTTTCAAAACATATGGTCAATGAATATAACAGTAAAGACAGTTAAACGTTATGCATAGATAAGGATTACATTAAAAAGATATCTTGACAACTTATGCAACAACAACATTTTAGTAGAAGCACCACTACCTGATGAAAAAGACGCTTTTTCCTGTTGCTTTAATATCTCAAATTTAATTCCAAATACCCATTTCTTTGTGAAAATGTGAGAGTGAAGCTGTATGGTGGGCGGCAGTAGCTCAGTCTTGTGGGCGGCAGTAGCTCAGTCTGTAGGGACTTGGGTTGGGAATCGGAAGGTCGCCGGTTCAAGTCAAGGGCACGGACCAAGTCCGGAAATTGGTCTGGTAGCTGGAGAGGTGCCAGGCCACTTCCTGAGCACTGCCAAGGTGCCCTTGAGCAAGGCACCTAACCCCCCCCCCCCCCCACAAGCTCAGGAGCGCCCGCTGTGGGCAGCCCCCTCACTCTGAGACCTCTCCATTAGTGCATGTCCACAGGATCCTGTTTGTGCATGTGTGTGTATTTCAGCTCATGTTTGTGTAGCATGTTTACTAGACAGAGTGTAAAAAACGAATTTCCCCTCGCGGGATCAATAAAGTATAAATTCTTATTCTTCTTCTAAAGTAAACAAAAAGCAATCATGTCTTGTATTAATGCTCCATCACACTCAACTGTGTGAAATTCATTCATGTGAATGATGCAAAGAGTGTGTCAGCAGTGGAAATTGGGCTCTTATTTAGCATCATGATCTCATCAAGTAATCATCCTGCCGGCTGCTATATGGGGTAAAGGAGAATAGGAGAGAGAGGGAGGCTAAAGGAGAGCAAGGGCTGCCTATTTCTTTCAGTTGAGTTAATCATATTAAGATGTTAATGTCTATAAACTAGGTCTAATGGACATGCTGTAAAATTACTCTATAATGCTAATAACGGACAAGATGAAAAAAATAAAGAGAGGGAAGCAGAAGAGCTCAAAAGTGCTGGAAAGTGAGGACAGAGGGTGAAGAGATGAAGAGTGGAAAAAGTGGAAACTTCACTGAAAAATAAGGAGAAAAGTATAGGGGCAGGAGGAAGGATAAAAGAAAGTGACAGAGATGATGTAGAGAATAAAGAAAGACAGAAAGGGATGACAGAGTGCTGACATCAGAGGTCCAGCAGTCCCTCCACATCACTCAGCCTTCATGGAAAATCAATTCTCTCCGGAATGGACAGCGGTGTCGACAGCATGCAGCACCAGCAGCAGCTCTAAAGCCTCAATTCAGCCATTAACAGTAACACACAGACAGAGTGGTAATAGCTCAGACTCCTCAGGTATTAACACAATCACTTCATGTAGTGTTTTAGGCTGTGATCCAGACTGCATTTTGTTCAATGACTTACAATGTAATGACAAGTTTTTAGAGGTCATTCTATTACACTTTGTAGTGAAAAAGGAAACATACCAGCATGGTTTCAGTACTTAAACTTAATGCCATACCTCCATATATTACCATGGCCATTCTGGATCTGTACATAAAACCCTGAATTTGTACGCAGAAGCCTTCAGCAATTCTAATATTCGTCATTCAACTCCCATATTGAAATGATCAGTGCATGCAAATGACTTACACAGGAACTACAAAACTGTTTAACAAATAACATCAAATATCACCAAAATGAACTATCCTCCCCGTAATATGTTCAGTTTTAGGAGGTCTTTTATATCGCTCTCACATTACTGACAGAGAAGTGTGCAGTGAGCAAGCTAAGACCAACAGTATGAAAAAAAAGAAACTGGCTAACTGAAAACTGTTCGGGGAAAAAAAATGAACCAATTTTATGAAAAGTCAACACTATTTTAATGTCGATTTTTTTTTTATCATTAGTTGCTATATCTTCATAAATTGTAATCGAAGTACCGTAATATTATTCTAAAATCCTTATGATGTAACATGAACTTCTGGCTAACTCTGCCTTCTCTGTTAAATAAGATAGAAAATGAATGTTAGCATAAATTATTACATCAACAGCTTTAAGTTCTCAAAAAAATTGTATCTGTTTTTATAAGAATTTAATACATTTTTCATCAATTTACCTGAGGAAACACAGGAAACACTCAAAGGTATTCTTTAGCAGACAATTGAAATGCCATATTGCCACGGCATGGTTATTATGGTCTTAGAATAAACATCAAGCTTTCATCAGCGAGTCAGAACTTTGAACATGACATTGGGATGACAGTGAAGGCCTTTAAAGTGTTTAAAAGAGGATTACTTGATTTTTGGAGATTCTTTTTTCTCAAACCAAGATTCTAAATGTTAATTTGACTTGAGCTTGTAGAGCTTTTCTAGTCTTCTGACTGGACAAGTCAAATTGATTTTACACAGCAGGTCACACCTACCCATTCACACACACTGATGGAAAAGGCTGCTATGTGAAGTGTCCATCACTATTAACCAGTCAATACACATAAAAACATTGCAGACGAAGCAGCGGAAGCAACTTGGGGTTCAGTGTCATGCCAAAGGACACATCGACATGTGGCTGCAGGAGCTGGGAATCAAACCCCTCAACCTTATGGTTGAGAGACTCCCGACTCTACCACTGAGCCACAGCCACCTCTCAAACTAACACTTTCCAGTCCAGACCTAATCAGTTTGGAACAGCAGGAAAGGCTCCATTTTTTCAAAGAATTATATATTGTCAGTATTTTCCCGTGACAGAATGTGTGCAGCTATATAGTGTGACACCCAATTCACCTTCTGACATGTAGCTTTTTTTGAAAAACAGAAAACAACAAGAGATGTAACACTCTGCTTATCTGTTGATGACAAGGGGAAATCCAGAGGGAGGTTTTAAACTTGTAATGAACTTGAAGCAAACACAAACAACGTTTCCTACATAAGTTCATACCGCCTGGGATGCTTTGGTGACAGTGGTTGTACCTCGAGACTAGCTCAATAAAAACACAAATATCTTAAGTTCAAACAACACATGCTGTCTTCACTGTAATCACAGAGGGGGCCGTGATGATGGCTTCACTTCCCTTTGTGATAGCAACATTTGTTAAAGTGACAGCAGAGGTGTGAGCACTGCAGTCCTGGGACCCGTATGTGTGTGTGTGTCAGCTGTGATAATAACACTCTATGTGGCTTGTATGTGGACGCTTCAGTCCCATAGAGAGCACAGGCTTTACACAGCAACCACTGAGCATCCATCTATCTTAGTATGTGCGCACATGTACGTGTGTGTGGCAGAGACAGTGTTGTGATAGCTTAGAAGCTCCCTGCGGTGTGCATGTGTACACATAAGATCCTCATTGTTTCAGCATTGCCTCACACATACGTTTTCTTGCAAACTCTGAACAATGCTGGGGACGGAAAATCCCTAATCCTCCCATATTCAACTCCTGCAGTCAAACAAACAATGTCTTCAACAAAGAAAATGAACACATGACATTCTGGTCCTTTATCAGCGGACCTTTAACCCAGGAAGTGAGCTTATGAAGAGGACATTCTCCCACAGGGGTTGCTGAAAAGAGCAGTATGATTTTGCAACTTGTCCTCAGGCTCTAAAAAGCAGCTGCACACAGCTGGAGGCCTTTTTTGTTAACCAGGAAGGAGGAGGGAAGAGAAAGAGAGAGAGAGAGAGGGGAGGAGATAGAGGGATGAAGCCATCCAAGGAGGAGACATCTCTGCATGGGGAGTATACGGGATATGGGCCTCTGTACAATTCTGTTTCCATTGGGTTTTTTAAACCTGATTAAGGGTCCTATCTTACACCAAAGTAATTATTCAGGCTGTGCAAATATTATGCAAAGCATGTTTAATTTGTGACCACAATCTCGGTGTTGTACTTGAAACCGTGTAAGTGTCCCCCCCGCCTGTTGTTCTTTAAAGAAGGAGTGGTTAGGTGCAACGTTGGTGCTATGATAAGAATAGGTATCGGACAGCGATTGTAACACAAATCCATAAAAAAAAATGCTCCAAAGCCAATAGCCGAGTATTTATTTGCTATTGAAACGGACATTTTTCAGATAGTATGATGCACTTACAAGAAGGGCTTCACACTCAGTTTGCTATACACACGGTGTGAGGTACTCTTCAGTTAGTTTCAGTGCTTTTTCACATATGCACTTAATTATGTTTACAGTATAGAGTGCTGATATTATTTTCCCTCCTGACATCATCATATCACTTTTAAGGTGTTGTACAGGATTTCACAACAAGCCAAAAACAGCCTGACTTGGCCTGAGACTGACACCAGACTCTCTAAACAATAGTCTCTTTTGTACTCAGACACGTGTTATGTTTATTAAAAACCTCAAAAAGTCTTAGACGGTACCACCAAAGTCATGACCACAAATATTGATACCCTCTCCAGTATCTACAACTAAAGCCATGCCACGATTCAGCAGCATAAATATGTCATGAAGTTTGACTGGCCATCTTTTTTTGTATCAGTTCACAGAATGTTTATTGACTTTTGAGTCAAGCTGATCCTTTGGCTGAGTCATGATCTTGAGGAGTTTGAAATAATCGGTGAGGGACACTGCTGTGTCTGGTACGATCCCTGCCTTTTAATTATCTATTTACAGAAAGGCTCAATGTGACCATGTCAATAACAACAAAGTTAGCATAGACACAACTAGCTTCTGAAGGGAAAGATGACACTCTGATTGGTTTGCTTCATGTAAATTGAGCCTGTATAGCGCTTCTCTAGTCTTCTGACTACTCAAAGCGCTTTTACACTGCAGGTCACACCTACCCATTCACACCACAGAGTTTGCTTCTGACCATCAGAAAAAAACTAATCCCATTCACACACATTTATACGCTGCCGACAAAGCAGCGGGAGCAATTTGGGGTTAAGTGTCTTGCCCAAGGACACATCGGACATGTGGCTGCAGGAGCCATGACCTTCCGGTTAAGAGACGACCGACTATACCACTGGGCCACAGCCGCCTCATGTACTGCTCATGAACTTCCAAAAACATAAAGACACTAAATTAGCCACTTTTCCTACTCCTAACTACTTTGCGCTTGTAAAAGGGGCTATATGCACTTGTATCATGCACCAGGCACCTTTGACAATGCACCAGTATTATTGAAATAAAGCCCTAAGAAATGAAAAAAGGCAGAAGGGAATTATTTGAAAATGAATGAATGAATGAGGGCAACTTGTGATACAAAGCACAAAAAAAAAAGTAAAACTTTAAATTAAATTTTGGTATTTGGGTCTCTGTTAAAATGATAACGAAATATTGTTCTGCCTCAGTGTGAACACCTGCATAGTTTTAAGGGGTTGTTCAGTACATGACAACAATAATTAATTTACTCAAATGAAATCTAAGTTAAAAACCACTGAAGCGAAACTGTCTTACAGTTCTGTTGCATCAGAGGAAACATAGACACAAGGCTGGCTGTCAAAAAAGTGAAAAGACTGGAGCTGTATTTTGGATGATTGCATATTATCCCTTTTCAACATGGGTAATGAGTTTTACACATCATGACTTTGTTTTCTCATTATCATTACTCCTCAAGTGGAACCATGCGTATTGCATCCAGTAGTAAGTTGACGGCATTTCAACCGCATGTAGCCAGGCAAGATGATGAATGTTGCAGGTTAATCTTCTCCTTTGTTATTGGGTTATCGGGTGTGATTGTTCAAAACGTTCTTATCTGGCTGAACAGAACTGCCACAGGCACCTCGCTTCTGGCACTACTGCCTTCTACTGTCGTCTCCATGGCTTTATCTCCATCCAACTTTAACTCACTCTACCTCCTCCACTCCCACCCTCCTATCTTTTTCCTCACCCCAGTGGTTTTAATACCATGGAGGCTCTTTGGATAAAAAAGACAGATTGGTGGCGTTGTCAAGCATACTGTGTTCATTGTTTCCTGAAGAGGAGAGAGCAGTGTCCTGTCTTCCCTCTTTGCACATCTGCCTGGGAACATCTGGATAGTGTCAGCCTTTCAACATTAAGCAGAGCAAGCATCATTCTTTCCCCTGTCTGACACATCTCATCTCCTCCCTGTCAAAAAGAAAGAGACAACACAGATCTCCCAAATTTAAATCACACGACAAATCAACTCGGAAACAAAGTGCTTCATTAGATCTGGCTGCAGGAAAAAGAAGGAGGAAGGGATTAAAAACAGGGACTGTGGTGGTTTAGTTGGTAGCTGGTTAACAGATGTGGTAGGCTGTGTAGACAACATGTAGCAGATCCAGTGTGAAAGTGAAAGATGTTGTAAAATGAATAATGTCACAATCATACAGTAATCACATGAAAGATTACTACGGACAATTCTGCAAACGAATGAACTGTTTTCATCAATATTAACATTTTAACATTTAATTATTCAATGTGCAAAGAGCAACTATGGTGATAGATGTTAATAAAAGGCAAAGATTATGGGTATGGCAACTAAAGTACGGTTAACTTCAGGAACCTAAAAGCAGTTGCATGAGGAAAGTAAGAACTGAAGCATCACATTTATCTGTACACCAAAGGAAGCTTTTTAAGTTTTTGGAAGGCCTTGAATGCAATTACGTAAAAACATACAAATATAAAAAAAATTAAAGTGATTGAAACTAAATTTCAATCTAATGTAAAGTTACATTTTTTTTCTACATAATGTATTTAAAAATGTCAAATTTTTAAATAAAATCTTAATGTTTCATTAAATCGTTGATTTTAGATTTCCCTGTAAAAATCTTTCATCTAGTATTGTTGATTTTGTCCAACACAACGGCAAAACATCATAACAACAACAACAACAATGCTACTAATAATAATAATAACAATGATCGTCATCATCATCATCATTATCATCATCATCATAATCACCCTCATAATAACAATAACAATAATAAGAATAATCAAGCATTTTATTTAAAAAAAACATGATTTTCAGGTACTCAAAGACCCTATAAATTAGTCAAAAGTTAAAAAGATTAAAAATGGCATACTACAGTAGGAACAAACAAACATGGTAACATTAGACATAGGTCATGTAATCGGCAACATGTTCACAACATGTAAAAACACAGCATGATCACGAAAAAGTTTTTTTTAAAAAGGTGAGTCTTGAGCGATCATTTGAATGTGGATTGGTCAGTGCATTCTTGAACATGTTTTAGGAGTGAGTTCCAGATGGAGGGGACAGTTATGGAGAGGGCTCTGCCACCCCTCCAGCCTCACCCCCCTATGTCCGCTGCTCTGTTGGCATCAGAAGAACAGAGGTTAAGAGAAGGAGTGTGACGGTGGAGGAGGTCCGTGAGGTAGGAGGGGGCCTGGTTGTGGAGGGATTTGTGAATGAGGAGAAGGATTTTGAAGGACAGGGTAGAGGTGGTAACAGGAGTGGGTGAGCAGGGGCCCGTTTCTGAAAGAAGGTTCAACAAACCCTCAGTCTAACCCTGAGCTCTGAGTTGATTTACTCTCAGGTGGGAAACTCTGGGTTTTCGGTTCCAGATCAGCAGATTTAAATTTGTTAAATCAACTCTGAGTAGGTCCACTCGGTGTTCAGCGCGTGCACCATGACAATTCACCATGGCAACAGGTGACCAAAAAGAGATCCTCGTACTTTAACCATCTCGAAATATATCAATGTGGCCACAGGCTACGGCGAATATGAACAGGTTTTAAGAAGGATAAAAAAAAGTATCACTGCTGCAGCGCAGCGGCAAAGGAGAGAAAAGTGGTGTAAGAGAAAACAGCTGCTCGCGTCAGTGTGTAAAGTCTATTAATTTAATATTTAATCAGAATTAGGCTATAATAGGCTATTGCAAAACTGGTGGAATGGTAGCCTATTAAACCTATACAATTTATTTTCATTAAGATGCAATCCAGCAGAAGAAAAGTGACTTTAAAACAGCTCAAAATGAAATATAAGAACATAATTGGCTCATATTGATTTAAAGTTAACTTCATTTAGAGTTTATTTGAATGTGCATTAACTTTATCCCCAACATAAAGCTGTATTCACACACTTAGGCTAAATGTCCTCTCACCTTTATCCCGTTTAGTTTATTAATTAACCCTAATTAAATGAACATCTCCCGACGTTAATGTAGGCTCTAATTCCCTGCGGAGTAATGCAGCCCCTTCATACCGACTTAAAGACATGCCATGTTCGATAAAATAGTTTGTCTTATACGCTGTAGTATTGCCTACCTTACATAACATATGAAAACAACCTGGATTTTTATTCAGACAAACGGTGAATCTTCACCAACACGGCGTGATACGGACTGAATGAAAGAATGAGGAAATGAAATGGCGATTCTGGCTCTGAAAGAGGGAGGAGACCGAGAGAAACTCGGGGTTCACTGAAGAAAACCTGCTCCCGACCAGGTTAGGTTCACAGACTCAGTTACCATAGTAACTGACTCAGAGCTAAAGTAACCTCTCCCTCTGAAACGGGCTGGAGTTACCCCTCTTTCTCGGGTTTGAGTGACCTCCTCTTCTGAAACGGAATACCCAGAGTTTCCCTCATTTCAGGGTTAACTGATTCAGAGTTTGCACAAAAACTTATTTCAGAAACGGGCCCCAGGTGTGCAGGACGGTTTAGGATGTATTGCCGTTAATTTAGGATTTTGGATGATGTGCTTAAAGGATGCTGTAGTAGAGTCTGTATGTAATAAAGACATGGATAAGTGTTTCAGAAGGAGAGGTGGACGAAAGCAGTTCTTGTGAGTTTTCTGTCATAAATGACTCCAATCATGTTTTCTGATTGTCAAAGGGAGGCATCAGTAGTTATTTCAGTCTGTTCCATAAAAAAATAAAAATAGCTTCAATTTACTTTAAAATTAAAGTTATATTTGTGTCCTGATATGATCTTATTTCTTAAATAAAATAACTTACAATAGTCTAGAAACAGAATAATTTCTTCACACTGTTTCTTCAGGCACCATGCTAAACTTGCTAAACTTCATGAATATTGCTTGTACTGATATTTGTTTCTAATTATGCAATTATTCACATTTCATAATATGTTTTTTCTTATCAATTTGAATGATATACTGTAAATACATTTTCATCTTGCACCACCTGACTCTTAGTGTTATGCATGGAAATCAGATGTACATATAATCATCTTCTACGTAAATTTGGAGATTTTAAGAGTTGGCTACAAATGTGCTTTCGTGGACTTCTTGGTTCATGTTGATTGACATTTGAACTGCATGATTAGAAACATTTGTCAGGCAGATGATTGCTGGCTTTCATTCTAAGGACAGCATGTGCCAAAAGATAGATATATGGAGAGTGAAATTAAAAGAAAAAAGAAAAAAATTTGAGTGTTTCACATCCAGTTGTGATCTTTAAACATTTGGGAATAAACCTGAAGTGAAAGAAAAAGTCACATTGCAAAGTCACATTTAAAATAAAAACACAGGACCCAATCAATCATCATCCATTTTTTGGAAAATATTTTGCCAATATTTATTATAAAAATATAAATGTTTCCACTACAAATCATTTTACATTAGTAGACAAGGCCATCTACGTTTGCACACGTAAACTCTCACACAGACACACGGGTCAGTCTTGAGACAGAAAAGGGTGCATAACCGTATTGCTCGCTCCGATGTCCCAGGTTTAAAAAGTAAGTCAAAAACCAAAACACAGACAGCACTGACACATAATTTACTGTATGCTACAAAAAAAGCATCAACATTGCGCTGTATAATGTTAAACAAATAAATAATGATGTCAAACTTGTCTTTTTATTGTAGAAAAAAAACAAAAACAAAGCAGACACATATAATTCAAAATCAGATAAAATATAATACAGATGATTTTTGTCTCTTTTTTAATTAAAAATGTTGCACAATTTTTTATTTATTCTTTTATACATACAAACATTTGTACAAAGAAGGATGGCCATGTACATATAGTGGGATCTGTAGAGCTAGTTGCTATCATTATGATGGTTTACAGTATGTACACGCTAATTGGAACACATAGCAGCAACAGCAGCATCCACAGGTAGACCGATTAACAGAGGAGCGACTGACACACTGAACAGGGCTGGGATTCCCAAAAGCATCACCACTGTCCATTAGATTCACCTTCATCCATGGCAATAACAGTTCCATTCAAAGTGCTCAAATATTTTGTACCACAGTAAGTGCTGGGGAGAAGCTTGGAGATACCTTCAGGGTTAAAATGACCCGACCAACAGCACCAAAGTACCAAAGTGCCAGTTTAGAAATACTGGATAAATGTTGCGCTGAGGGTTAGACTGGGTGACATCAAAGCATGGGACAAACATCTGTTGGTTTGTACTTAATGGTACAAAGATCATCAGTGTTCTAAGGTGTCTTTAGGAAATCCCATCCTGGACGTACAGTATGATGAACAAGGATAACAATCTGGAAAGTTATTATTTATCAAAAGTGTTGCATCTTTCTCAGGGCATGTTCACACCTTGCTAGTTCAGGGCAGTGATGAAAAAAAAAAACCATGCTCCTATGACAACACAGGATGACGACCATGACTTTACGGAATATAAAATAAAACTGGACCTTTTTGCTTGAGGATCTTGCCATGATCCAAACCATCTCCGGGAGGCACTCTATGTTTTGCATCAAACATACCAGGATTTAAAGATAAAGAATTAATTTAATACTAAAACAAAGATAGTTATTTTATTAAATGTATGCTTTTGTTAATAAGTTATGGTTTGGCGAAAGCAAAGAGACTAAGACATCCTCACATCAGCTTTGTTGATCTCAACCTTCTTCACTAATGGTACGCTGTAGATAAATCCATAAAACTCTTAGAAAGACAATGATACCTGATGTTTTCTTGGGTCAATTAAACTGTCCTACCTAAGGAAGAAACTTGAGAACAAACTTGCTTCTACTTTAAAATACAAAACAAAGAAGAGGTATGCATGACACCACTTTGTCTCATTCAAGTTCTCTTTTGCCTTTTATGAATGTCTCTCTAACAGTTCCACCATTTTTTGTACTCTTAAGCTGCACGCTCAAATCATGACTCTCCTTCATTCTCTCTTTCTGTTTCCCATTGTAAGAAGAAATAATGTATACATCCTGAGATTTCACACAAAGGGCCTTGGGTTGAGGACATAGCAGAACTATACAACATCAGATCATAAGCCAACAGAACATAGATGTCACCATAAAGAAAAGTATATGTGTGATGTGAGTTATGGCCCCTGGACCTTCAGAGCACAGCGTTCGATACATTGTACATGTGACAGACTCACAGCTTCCACACAATGAGACGATTTAACAGAATATCATGATTATTGCTTTTATGTGACATGTCTACTGAATGCAAATGCTATAGGTTAGAGCTACAGAGTTAAATGGCTCGGTTGTCATCTTGGTGTGTCTGTAGAGACAGCAAATGTAGGTAGTTTCAACAAAATCTCGCACCTCAGACCTCATAAAGTCCAGGAAGGGTCCACACCCGAGTGAGGTACTGCTATGTGCCATGCTCTACCTGCAAGGCATCTCAGCCATTTCACCTTCTTGTTTCGCAGGCTGCTAATCGGGCGTGATGGGTGGAGACTGTGAGCATGCCCATCCCTTTTTAGCCGTAAAGGGAAAGCTAAGCTTTCCTGCTAAGCTCATTTTGGAGAGCTCCGGCTGTTTGTTAGTCCAGTTTTTGCCTTGTATCACAGTCCAGTCCTATGTAGTATCGCTGGTAAGGTTTCTCTGACCTCCTTGGACTTCCACTGCTTTTCCAACCCTCCTCTATGTCTGTAAGGCATCTCAACGTGGGCATGGAGGGATGGAGGGTGGAAGAGTCTGGCATTTCACCAGCTGGCAGGTCTGCACTGAACACTTCCTGTTTTCCTGTCAGGACATGATATGGTCTTTCATCAAAACGTTGACAGCCCTCATTTAAACCATTTCGTGTTTTCCATCCGTTTCCTGTTTACAAATGAAGCCACAGTGTTAGGCTGTGATTGGCAACCACACCAATAGACAGGTCTCTGGTGTTTTTTATTCGTTGGGTTCCTTTTTCTAAACAGGTACTGGGCCATTCTTGGTGTGAGAATCAAGGGCTTTGAGGCTGCTCACGATCTTCTTCTGCGGTGCTACGATAGTCACTCCAACCTTTTTCAGATCCCTGGTTGGTGAAGGAAAGGGGGAGAAACAAGAAAAGATTGGAAGAAAAAAGATTGAAAGTGTGTGTTAGAGATGAAGGATATGACACCCGGGCTCTAACAACATGCATCCAGCACTGCTCCCTGCACTTTCCAATGCAACTGTCATTCACAAAGGACTGCATTTCCCAGAAGGCCATGGGCTGCCACATCTTTGAAGGAGGTCTATTGGGGGCTGTTGCCTCCACTCCCCATCACTAACTAACAGGGGGGTGGGCCTATGGGGCAACACTGACAGCTGCGATTACGACCCTGTCAGTTGGGAAACAATGTTAAAGCCACAGTGGCACAAAAGACCTACTTTCTTGAATTGCATTATGCTGGATTCATTTGACAGGGCAGGTATAACTATGTGGAGAGGAGCAGCACTGGTACACTTGCAGGATATCACATTGTGAAACAGAGTCATCCTTTGACTTCTTATTTCAATGATAAGCTGTTTTAAGATTAGTTACATGCATTCAAGTGTAGGAAAATACAGTTGGTTTAGAAGACTACATCAAATCATTTAGAGGTCGAGAGGCAGCTCTGCATGTGTTATTCATTTTCACATCAAATTCACACAGAAGTTAGTCAGCTCTATTGAAACATTACATTCTTTAGAAAACATACACAACAGCAACTTCAATATACAAGTATACATACTTTGATTGCTTGAATAAAATTACAACAAATGTATGTTATGTCCCATCTCTTCTGCTAGTCATTATAACAATTGTGTTGTATTAGTAGAAGCAGGAGTTGTAGTCACAGTGCTGTTGTTACTAAGACAAACAGTTTCAGCCATTGGAACATTTAGATGTTATTCAAAATTGTAACACAAACATTTAGTAAATTCAGTTACAAGCAGAACTTTAAGTTTTCCTCCAAAGCAGCTGAAGAAGCCAAAGTTCAAAACATTCTGAGGCATCAGAAAGTGGAAAAAGTCATCATGTTTCTTCACTACCTGCTACCGTGTAAAGGGATAGTTATCTCAAATTTAGTAATTGTTGAAATGCAATAATTATCTTGCAAGAACCGTAGCCCTATATTTGACACTTGTTATACCCATCCAGCTTACTTTGAGGTATTTCAAATTTCCAATGTTGTCAGGGCACTATTAAATATAAGGATTGTTTTCCAGACATTATAACAGTATTATGGCAGTTGCCTGTGGTAAATTCTTCAAAATTCCAAGTGTCTGATAGTGTAGTTTAATTTGTAGTTACCGATTACAACAGGATCGAAACAAAGCTTATGAGTCACTAAATTCAGCTTACTATCCCTTTAAAGGTCAGACAAGTGAGAGCCCATCAATGCTTCTTGAAGTGCGGTACTGATCCCAGACAGGCCTAGGTCTTATCCTCTAACCCACCATCCAGAGCCTGGGGAGGAGGAGCCAGGTGTTAGAGAGTGGTGATTCCCATGGACGGCTCCCATTCTGGGCAAGTGGCCGGCGTGACATGGACCTCCGTCAGAACCACTCTACTGAGAGACAGCCAGGCCCAGCAACATTAACATTTTGTCATAAAAAAATGTGCTCTGTCTAGAACAGCATCATCAAACATCTGCGTTACAACTTTATGTACTAGAGATAAAACCTTTTATATTTGTGAACAATTAACCAAAACTTTGTCCCTATACTGAGTGGTCACCAGTTAACACATATTTTTTTAAAAATACAATTACAAAACACATTCAACAACTGTATCTTAAAATACAAGGTGTTATTCTAAAACATGAATCTACACATTTCTCAAAACTACAAAATAAAAGACACATACATATGAACAAACATATAAAAAGATAAACAGCTTAAAGTATTTCATAGTTAACAGACATCCCCATCATTGCACAGCGAATACACTACATGGTATTTTTTGTTTGGTGTTTATTAGGGGGAATTGTGAAACCAACTGAATCATCAGCTAAATTATACATGTAAATTCACATTGACACAGGTAAGTTTCTCCTCTGTTGTGTCACATTTTAAGTTGTTGAGAGACAGTAGATGCCCTGTAAGGTTAAGGATATAAAAGTGCTTTTCAACTTATTCCAGTCGAAGTTAGTCGGCTCTAATTGACAGAGGAGCACAACACCTGTGAATACACTTTAGATTGTACAAGATAATGCCAGTGTTTTTTTCCACTTTAAATTGCTTTCCTTTTGATTAGCAGCTCAGGTCAAGTTCATCACCACCTTAATCAAATACATACAATGAACTTTGCATGCACTCGCTTTAGATGAAGAAAATAGACCAAGTGATGCGGCATTTCCTAGTCAATCTATTCTCTCCCAGCTTGAAAAAGGACTTCAATTACTCGAGCAGATGAGTCAGCACACTGCAGCCAAGTATGATTACTGTTCCTCGGAGGTCAGAGCACCGCCAAGCCTTGTGCTGAATATCAAGGACTAGATTAAGACTGTACAAATCAATAGAGAAATCTATATAGAGCAATGCATGGTCTTAGCCAAGGCTGCTTGCCGTGTAGCTGAGTTAGCCTTAGATGCCTTAGCCTATAAGACTTCAGTGGATTAATACTGCAGTGATCCAATTTAGTGTCCACCTACAGAAAATAATGGACCAATATGATTTCTGTAGGCACGGTTTTTCCACTGCTGCTCATTTGTAATGCACTTTGTCCATTTTCTAAGATGTCCATCTATCTGCAGTGGAAGCATTGAGCTTATTAATGTGTGGACAATGGAGAACTTTTGAATGACTGATACATCCCAAGAGAAATATATATTTTGTGTAAAAGCCTTTCAAACAGCAAATACAATGGAGCTACAGCAAAGGAAATGAGCTGAGAATGCAAAATGTGGCTAAGAAATCAAATTTAATAGTCTTATTATCATTATCAAAAACAGTTTCTTCCCCAGCAGTGAGCCAGCACTCTTTTCATGTCCTTTGTTTTTGTTGTTGCAGAAAAGCATCACTTTGCAGTTTCCTTAAAGGAGCCCTAAAAAAATTCTCAAAATTCAAGTTTGAATATAGTTTACGAGTCACCAGATTTTACAGAATGCAAGAAATTGCTTCTGGGAAAAGTTTAAACCACATATTTATTTTATCTTCACGGCCCCTATTTGTCAACTTCATTCCAATATGCATCATTACTTAAAAGGATGTTACAGTCAACTTTTTTTTTTCCAAACATAACTAGCCAATTACTTTAGAAGACTGTTATTTTGCTAAGTTAGAGACAGAGGTTTGAGCTGGCAGCAGCACTGACCACCACTCTCCAACAGGCCATCAGTTCAGTTAATGCCTACTTTGATCACAATGATTACAACTGTCCAATTATTTACGCAGTCACATTCCACATCAATTAAACCAGCAGCGGGCCAACAAAGACGATGAGAAAGGCAGGCTAAAGGGTAAGAAGAGAAGTAGAACCTGTACTCGGACACTAACAAAACATACAGAAAACATAAAATATATATTTAAAAAAACATGTCAGCTGGTTTGTTTAAAGTCTTGAGTAACTTCACTCTGAACTTTCAAAATAAGAGGCATTTTAGTTATTTACTTGTGCTTAGGGTTCATAAGTTCTAAGTACAGAACTATGATATCATTCTCTACTGCAAACTGTCATTTATCCAAGGCCATGATTGACTTCATTATATGTTGTGACAAATATCCTGATTTTAATTAACTTTTTAGCACTTCACAAAACTTTAAAAATGTATATGCTAGAATACATGCACTGTTGGCATTATTCACAACCAGGATGCATAAGTATAAAGTCAGTATTTACTTTATACAACCAAAAACTCTGAGTGGCATTAGATTCCCTAGAAAAAGATAATCTTCAGTGTTGAAAGACGAGGCACTGTTATTCATTATGGCCAGTGTTACAAACCTGAGCTTCGAGAGATCACACATTATGTCCTGCACCGTGTGCACTCCAAATGGAATTCCTCAAGATCTGGCTTCAAAATAAATTTCTAACAATTTTTTCTTCATCTTCGCTTTGGATTTGAATGCTTTGCAGTAAAAAGAGGGCCATGCATACCTATTTGACAGCGATGCCTTTATTTGCTCCTTCAAAGGCCCCTCTCTATACCCTTTTATCCCATCAAATCTCCCCTCTCATGCCCTCCTTCAATGCTCTCTCTTTCATTCGCTTTCTAGTTTGGAAGATATTTATCTCTTTCTTTTAATGCTCGCACCTTCTCCCTCTGTACTTACTTGCAGCATTGACAGCGTGGCTAAAGGCCTGTCATCATGAATTACCATGACTCTCACTTGGACACCTTTAGTAAGGACTCTATAGCTCTCTTTACTTACTCTGAACAAGTGTATGTGTGTGTGGCAATTCCTGGGCTTGCCACGGGTTTTTGGGACCCTGTAAACTCTACTGACATGAATAGGCAGAGGATCCCAATGAGTGTGTGTGTGTGTGGTTGTCTTACTCTGTGGAGGTCTTGGCCAGGGTGTCACAGGAGCTGTAGCTGACCCCAGAGAAGGCCTCTTTGCAGGGTAAGGTCCTCATTCCATCCATCCAGTCACCCATCGTCCCCATCGAGGGAACCTCTGAGCTGCTCCTGTCCAACAACAAGTTCGCTGGCCTGAAAGGCAGAAAGGACACACACACACAGAGTAAAGATTTAATAAGTACAATTTTATGTACAATACATTTCCTTGAGTTTGACCTGTAACATTTTCAATTTAAAGAAACTGTGGTCATGGTTTCAGGATAAAAACAGGCACGAACTCCACCCAAATCACTAGTTTCAAAGGATAATTAAATTATAAACTGGTCTATTTGAAAAGCTCTTTCCACACATCTTTTCTCTAATGCAATTCAGTGCTTCTCTCTTGTCGATCACTTCTAGCTGAATTAATCTATGACGTGAATACAAAGTTTGTGTTTGGCATGATAGCTCTGATCTTTTAACTCCCCATAAGCATACAGTATATCAAGGCAGAGCAGTGTGAAATAGGGATTGACAATGGGAAACTTCTTAGAACCAACAGGTGGACGCTATGGAAACAGGGTTCAAGAAAAGCTGTAAGCAGCAAAATAAATAGCAGATGTTTGCAGCATTGTTGCAAGACTATTACATTGGGTCCAACTCTGCCAATGTAGCAGATCTTTGGCAGAGTTGCAAAGTTGCAGCTGCCTTCCAATATGTTGCAGACATGAAAGTATTTGAGGGCGATATTATCCATGCCATCCCTCATCTATACTGCTAATCCTGTGAAGAGTTCCAGGGCTGGAACTGATCTCAGCTGTCGTTGGGTGAAAGGCGACGTACACCCTGGACATGTCAATTACAGGCTTACATGAAGAGATAAACAAGCAATCACTCCTAACAACCAATAATTGATGCCTTTGGCCTGCAGTGCAGAGAGCTGATGAAGTCACACATGCAAAGGGAGACGTGCATATTTCACACAGAAAGGCCAATGCAGGGATCGAACCAGGAACCTTCTTGCTAACAACAACAGTGCTGTCCATACATGACAATCTTTACTGAAAAATTGTCATGCAGACAGTGTCCTGTTCAGTGGCTGATTAATGACTCTACATAGCACACAAACATTACCATATCTATCTATTGAAGCAGTTCTTATTACGAGTAACTTTTCTGCAGCCATGGTTTCTTTTCAAGTTTTATGAGCAGACCTTTTATCATCTAGTTGCTGTCATTAGAGTCTGTTGACCCTAACCGTTTCGTTGTGCTACAAGCAGCAACCATGATGTAACATTTACAAAACATTTTGTTTTACTATGCTTTTACTTTAATGGGAAAACATGTTGGATCACTAATTATTTAATAGTCAAAATATCTAGCATCTTATCCATTTATTAAAAATGAATTATACATCCATCATTTCTGTGTCTGCATACCTATACATAGCTAAACATAAACCAGAGCTACACAAACACATGCAAGCACACACACACACACACACACACACACACACACTGGCCTTGTGTGTCTGTTGCATACAGTAAACATGCTCAATGCCTTCGGGATTTAAATACAGGGGGGAAATCAAACTGTCCAACAAACTATGTCCATAATGTATTTAACATATTCAGAACAAGATTACTTACAAAATCACAATCAGTTTCTGTCTTATGTCATTACAGTTTCTGGTTGAACATGTACCATGTGGCAGATTTCAACACTGGATTTGATTAGACCTGATGGTTTCAATTGGATCAAATCAAATTAAATGCACTGCATTGGGCTTTAGAGTGCTCAGTCAACAGTAGAGGGTGAAGGAAAGGCTGCAGGCACTGTTCTGACTCGATAATTCGGGAAAAGAGTGGAAAGAAGAGGGATGAGAGAGGTGGACAGACATACAGAGAGGAAAAGAGAACAGACTGGAGGGGAAGCAAAAGATGACAAAGAAAGCTATTTCCTTTATCCGCGTCTAATCTTTGATGTCATTACTGATGCTGTTTTGTACAAATGTGTTCCTATTGTTGTGAAATCTGATCACGTCAATGCAGGAAATGGGAAAACCAGGTCAAACCACCTCAGGTCAAACTGGAGCTCAAAACAAACCAACCAATCAAACAATAGCCAAATAATGGATTAATTAGAGCTGTCTGTGAGTTTATAGCCCAGTGTAAGAGTGGCATTTAAAGCTGGATATCAAAGACACTCTTTTTAATTAGGACACGCTGCATCTGTCCTTAAGAATAGACAAAGGCACCTGCGTCAGCCCTGCACAAACAAACACACAAACTACACTACACACTTGCACAGAAGGGAAATAAAGCCTTGCAAACGAGCTAGTACAGGGCTGGAAAAAAAAAAGGTAGTTCTCCCTCAGGGAAAACTATTCATAGCCTTGTAAATAAACTCATTAGAATACCAGGAAGTCCACCTCCGCCTGGCTGATTTAGATTGGCAGGGGGAGGTTTGGAACTGCTCCGTGTGTGTTTGTGTGTGAGAATGTGGGAAAATTGCCCTAAGGTAGGCTAACTTTAAAGAATAAGGTAGGTATGGGGCACGGTAAAATATACACAGTTTGTCATTTTCCCATATTTTACTTCATAACCATCATGTTGAACTTAATAATGTATCCATTTTTGCATTTATTTAGTTTGGACAGTGCAGGGCTGCCTTCTTGGAGGACTTTTGCCTCTGTACATGAGGTGCGACCTAAAAAAAGGCCATCAGCACCCCTTTATTGTATACTTTTTGATGTTGAAAATGTTCTACTGGTAACTACTTTAAGTCATTTTCTGTTGTTTTTTCACCTTCGATAATAAGATTTACATGTATTGCATAGTACACTGAACTAAACAGTCTCTGTACGCTTCAAGCGACATGTTTTCATTCATGAATCGAAACAAAATTGGATTTTTTTTTTACGATAGTATATCATCAAGTTGTCATTAAGCAATCTTACAAAATAACAAAAAAATAACACACTTAGCCATCAAAGGGAAGAGAAAAGCAAGATGACATCTCAACTTGAGACAGGAAAAAGGGAGAACAAAAAGATGCGTTTGAAGGAGTGGAGTGGGTGTTGTTGCAATGATTGAGTCTTTTCCTGCCAGATCAGAGGCCTGTCAAAATGCAGAGGGCCCCCCAGGACCCCCTGGAGAGACTGGTTTGTTGGAAAATGAGGGGATATGTGGTGATGGTTTGCATACAGGACAAAAAAAAAGTGAGAATCTCCTTGAGAGGAAGGTTGAAAACGTTTCAAGAGGAAAAGGAAGGAAAGAACGCTTAGGCAGCAATTATCGGTACATTTTATTCTTTTTATCCATCGGGAAGGAATGATTGCAATGGTAAAGCCTTTTTTTTTTTTTTTTACCAGAATAAGACGGTTAAGATTTCTTTTTTTCAGTCTTATTGATCCTCTACTCCCCTGTACCCCCTTTTCCTATTTTTCTCGTCTGATCTCATCTCCCCTTTATCCTCTGCGTTCTTTCCCCCTCTCCTCTCCTGTGAGAGGTAAACTCCAAATGACCTTGTTTCCTCTCCAATATCAATTTCTTTTTTTTTCATTTTGTTGTTACATGTTCAGCAACATCTCACGGCAGCTCAAGAGAGAAGATGATTGGAGGGGAAACAGAGAAACAGAGGCATGAGATGATGGGGAATATAGAGGGAAAAAATCACATCTGTATGATGGCAGAGGAAGGCTGAAACCCCCTTGTGGACTAAACACTATATAAGAAAGCAGAAAAAAACATGCTCAAACAGAAGGATGTATAAATCCACCACAGAGGGAACATAAAGTCTTACCCCCTTCACATATTCATTTCCCTTCCCCTTTTCTGCTTTCATTCTTCTGACCTCTAAATAACCAGGGCTGTGTAGTCTCTTGTTTTTAAAGCTCTCAGCGGTGGAGAGAGGTGAGTGAGGAAGAGATAGAGACATTTTTAACCAATATTTAGACCCAATGTTATGCCTTTCAATTGCTGTTTTTCATATTAGGCGATTTGTATCCTCTGCCTCTGTTGAGTGTGATGGATACCATGTAGGTTTAATCAATACTGCTCAGGTGGTCTGAGGGAAGCTATTAACCTAAATGACTCAGGTGTGACATTTTGATTAGATTCCAGTGAGGCATGCAGTTTTCTTTTCTGTGAAGTAGCCAGATTGTTAGTTTAGTGCTTTGGATGTCTTAATAAAGAGAGCTCTCAAACTTTGTTTTTACATTTTTTTACAAGCCTACATTTGAACATATACAGTATAAAGAAACCACATATTGACTTTTAAATAGTTTTATTAAAAGTCATCAGTCTTTAATGCACTTAATCAACATTGCCTTGTACCAATCTTGTATCCTCTATCTTGTTTCTATAAACTTCTCAATCAGCTGAGTTTACACATTTTCACATCAACTTGGATTGATGTAAGGTCAGAGTTGACCTATTACTTGACTTTCAATGTTGTTACATATTTTCATATATCTGTTTTACTAAGCCAAATGTGTTTTCTCAAACAAATCACCCAAACTTATCTCATTGGCCCAAACAAAACATTGTGTAATATGTTTCAATGGCCACAAACCCCAGTCCTAGTTCTAGTTCACTCTTGATTCATTTGTTAACACAGATTCACAAAGTTTTATCTTTATACATTTTGCCCTTTAAGTCTTATTCAGATGAACTAGAAACCTACGACTACCGACAGTATTTCTTATGTAGGTTCGAAGTTATACTTTGGCATTACCCTTGACAATGACATTCCATTGCAGCATGGTAACAAAGCTTTGCTGTCACTCTGCCTTTGCATTTTGTTTGAACTGAGCAATACCATAATAAAGGTGTCCATTATTGATTTTACATAATGTTACAGTGTTGCAGTAGCACTACAGGTACTTAGACAGCGCCCACTTGTCATACTTGGGGACATACACATATTCATGGTTCAGCACTCTGGCTCCGATGTTCACAGTGACACTGGCCCTACAGTATTGTAATGAGGTTCCAACGTCATTGTACCTTTGTACTTACAGCTTGCATTTGTACAGATGTAATGTTGGTGTTGAGTGTGCCTTCACATTTTGTTACTGCATTGCGGAACGGCAAGAGGCATGGTGTGTAGACATGCAGAGGGAGCTTCACAAACACACAATATGGCATTCGCACACAAACAGTGCTTTTGTATCCTGCCAGTTCCAGGTACACAATGCCACCCTCTCCCCCAAAAAATATCTCTGTTGCTAGGAGTGATGGCTGATCAGTGACGGACCGTCTTCGCCTTCACCTTTCTCCCTTCTGCCTAACACATTTTAGAAAGATGTGGCATTAACTGGCATTAAGCAATTTATCAACGACGAGGCGTAACAGGAGCGTAGAAGTCCCTAGGGGCAATCAACAGACTTTGATGTCATTATGAAAAGGAGTACTGGTAGTATATAAACGTTTGGAATCCTCACCATGTTTTGCGGAGCAGAAAGAAACACTTTGATCTCATAATGTTTTAGACACCCTGTAAAACCAATCAGAAAGACAGTGGTCTCGAACCCCGACCGGGCTCCTGTTAGCCCATAATTAGTCTCTGACAGCCCACCTTGGCCTACAGACCCCAGTCCTTTTCCATCCTCATGCAGGGACAATAAACTCTGACCAGGTCCCCCCTCTGAAGCCTCCAGATGCTCGACTCCAGTCCCGAGCTTTGGTCTGGGCTTGTGAAGGAGGGAGTACTCCATTAGCCAGCCAGGACAGCCAGGAGACAAACGAGGTGTGTGAAGCTGAGTGCAGCTGCTCCCGCTGTGCAACTGCCACCAACACCATACACACAAAGGCACAAAACACACACATACACACCGTTCTCATAAATCACCACAGCCGCCTGTGCTCACCCAGCCTGTGCTCGCCCAGTGTTAAAAGCCAATCAGGGAAATTACATGCAAACTCCAAGGGACCTATTTTCACTTTCTTAAGAAATCATTAGTCAACGTTATGAGCTCGGACGTCTCCATAATACCACGGCTGTCTGCCGAACACCCGAAGCCTGCCCCCCACCCTTGTAGGGGCTGCACTGGTTCCCCACAACCCCCTGAGACAGAATGGTGGTCCAAGCAAAGAAGCATGGCATGAGGGAAGGGAGATGGGACGGAAAGAGCATCATAAGATCAAGGGGGAAAAAATAAATAAAACAGCATTGGACTTCATGGGAATGAAAAAGATCAAGAATATGGATCTAAATTGTTTAGGGGTAAATATATGGGAGGTGTCAAAGGCTGTGCTAAATTTCATGTAACACCCTGTGAACACAGGAAGCAGGAAGGCAATATTTATGACAAACCCTGGTACTGCATGGTTCCAAAAACAAACAGACGTGCACCAAGGGAGAAGAACATTTAACTTGAATGCAAAACCTGCTGCTCTTTCCAACCACATCCCTTCATTTAAAATGTTCTACCTGTCCCATTGACAAGTGATTACAAAATTGAGCTGCAGTAAACCTTAATGTTGTGTAAGTAAATTAGAAAGATCTTTAGGGTTTTAATGTTTTGAGTGAGTATGTTTTCTGCGGCTGGAGAAAAACCAACAACTGGGAAAGCTATCCACAATCAAGAATGCATTTGCCTCTTAGATTCTAAGCATATCCTTTAACTGGATGGAAGCCCCTTCAGGTTTATTAACCTTTAGCAGTATGTCATCTGTATGCACAAGAATAAATAAAAGTGTGATATGTTACAGTACCTTGATGTTGTGTTGGCTGTGATTTTGAGGCTACCAGGGTTGCGGATAAGTTTATCCAAGATGCTGACTATCTGTTCAAACTTCGGCCGATTGTTCCGCTCTTTCTGCCAGCAGTCCAACATCAGCTGGTAGAGGGTGGCAGGGCAGTCCATGGGCGGGGGGAGACGGTACCCCTCATCTACAGCTTTTATTACCTAGATGTAGAATGGAAAAGCAAAGATTTAAGAAATGACAGATGGGGTATCAATGGTGGGAAATACTTTGAACAAATTTATAGAATACACCATGGGTTTGGATACTAGATGTTTGTTTCAGTGCCGTGTGTTGCAAAACCCTGTAGGATACAAAAACAGTTCCTAATTCACTGAATGATGTTGCTAATAAAGTCATTTAAATTATGCTGCAGGGAACTTTTTTGGAGCGAATTAAAGCACCAAACCCTTTTAGACTGATACCAAACAACAGAACTCAGAATCTGGTTGTTGGGCAGCAACATACATTGCAAATGTTTTGTCTTGAAAATGTCAATGTTTAAATGTAGCTAGCATTACATTTTTAACTCCAGTTGACATTTATGTGAATATGATATTTCTATCAAAATTGCTCTGTTGCTATTTTCCTCTAATGGTCCAAAAGCCTTTTTAAAAGAATCGGATTATGAACCAAACGTCTTAATCAGTGGGAGATGCTGATGCCTCCACTTTGTTCCCATCAGTAAAACTTTGCAAACAGACTTCACTGCAGTAATGTTTAGTGTGCTACACAGACCACCTTTTTTAATGAACATTTAATTAACATCATGCTACTTACATCCTGATTGGACATCTCCCAGTATGGCCGTTCCCCATATGACATCACTTCCCAGAGTACAATGCCATAACTCCACGCATCACTGGCTGACGTAAACTTCCTGTAGGCGATAGCCTCTGGAGCTGTCCACCGGATGGGGATCTTACCTCCCTGAGAAAAAAACAGAATGAGGCGACATCGACGTGTTAATGACAGCTATGGTTACAATATTTGTGCATGAACAAAATCTCAAGGTTAAACTCCATTATAAAGTTCTAAACACCCATTAAGGCCAGTGGCTTCTGTGGTTTGATGTGAGCGATGTGATCTGATGCTCAGGGTCAGATCTGTAACTGTGATCTGAAGTATTACTATTATACAGTGTGACTGATTTGTTCTTACACACTATAGCATAAACTAACATCCTGAGTAAGATATAAGATTCCAAAATCTTTATTTGCCTGTTTTTTTTTATTTTTTATTATAAGGCAGCATTGAAAATGTTATTTTAAGGGCACTGGTAGCCTAGTGGTTATTGTGCACGCCTCATGTACGGAGGCTATAGTTCTTCAGGCGAACGGCCAGGGTTCGAATATCACCTGTGACGCTTTTTACCGCACGTTCCCCACTCTCTCTCCCATTTCTGACTCTATTCACTGTCCTATATCTAAATAAAGGCAAATACATGGGTGATGCAAAGACTACAAACATGCAAACTTCCCTCTAAATAACACACTGTCATACTGCCTGGTCTGTAGAAAAAACACATGGGAAGGTACATGGCACACACACGCACACCCACACACACACACGCACACACACACATACACACACACACACACACAGTAACAGAATGGTAACACAAATAAACACAGCAAACAAAAACATAACAACAAGCACAAACAGCTCGTATATATTACTGTACCCACCTTTTCCCCCAAATGGTTAAAGGGCAAAATGTGTGAACACCACTGGACTCACATGCACATGCAGGAACACACAAAAACAAAGAGAAAGTAAAGATTTCACCCCCAAAAAAGTGAAGGCCAGCTCAAAAAAAGAAAGTTTCTATTGTGGGCTTGTCAAAAGTTGGGAGTGTAGTGAGTAACCGTAACATGGCACGGTTTATTATCCTGTCTTAATATTTTAGATTATGTATTTCTGGGAGAAAGGCAAACGGCACACTGACTGTTTATTTGACAAGCAATTCTCAGCCAGAAAATTATACTGTGTTTAAAGGGGCTGCACGCATGGTCTAGACCACAGGATTCTGTGTTGAAAATGATCACAGACACTAACACAGACACACACACTCACACACACACACACACACAACATGTAAAAAGTAAAGATGCACATGGAGAAGTGGAAAAATAAAGCCAAATAAAGCTGTTACATTTTGTTCTGTATTTTGCGAATCCTGGCAAACTGTTATTTGTGTAGTTGTACAATGTTGAAACTTTATTATGTTAAATGGATTAACTAATTTTGTATTTAACTTCATGGTTTGGGAAAAATGCCTTACGCTTATAGGATTCCCATACTTCAGAAAAGTTTAAATTTAAACTCCTTGTATGTGTGTGTGTGTGTGTGTGTCAAAGCATTTGGCCACACATATTTTCTGGTTTACTGCATAAATGTGAAGATAGCAAAGACAAATCCAAGAACATTATCTAAAAGTACAGTAAAGTTATCTCTATTCTCTGTTTTTTTGTTGGAACAGTTTGATTTTAAAGGGAATGGGAGAATACTGCAGCCATTTGATGAATAATATTGTGTTTTAAGTAACACATTCCTGAAAAAAAGGTCATGTGCCCCAGGACTGTGCCCAACCTATTTGTTAATGCTGTCTTCTGTGTCCTTTGACAGTGTCTGTGTGTGTGCTCCAGCTCACCCTGGTGGTGTAAGCAGCCTCCGGGTCGTCCTCCAGGACTCGCGACAGGCCGAAGTCTGACACTTTACACACCAGGTTGCTGTTGACCAGGATGTTCCGAGCTGCCAGATCTCTATGAACGTAGCCCATGTCTGACAGATACTTCATGCCCGAGGCAATACCACGCAGCATGCCCACCAACTGGATGCCTGTAAACTGAGCATCATGTTTCTAAAGAAAGAAAAGATATAAAGACAGAAAAGAGCACAGGGCACACGTTAATGTCACACTTTAATGTATACATATTAAAAGAAAACTCAAGGGAATTTGACCTTTCCGACTACTTGGATAAAATGAAACCTCTCTACATTCGTATCTGTAGCTTATATATTAACCTTTAAAAACCACCTCTAACATTTAGTACCACATCTTCAGTTCAACTGTGAAATATCAAAGTGAGCGAGGTAGTAATGTATGGAAATCAGGACGAGAGCAACAAATTTACTGACACAGCTGTAATTTTTCAATGAGGCCTTTTACTGTTATCCAGAGCTCATATTTACAACATATCTATTGTATAGATATTAGCTAATGTAATGACCAAAGTGAATGACCTTATCTTTCTGTAGCTGTGTGCCTGTCTGTCTGTCTGTCTGTCTGTCTGTCTGTCTGTCTGCCTGCCTGCCAGTCTGTCTGTCTGTCTGTCTGTCTGTCTGTCTGTCTGTCTGTCTGTCTGTCTGCCTGCCTGCTTGTCTGTCTGCCTGCCTGCCTGCCTGTCTGCCTGCCTGCCTGTCTTTCTGTCTGCCTGCCTGCCTGCCTGTCTTTCTGTCTGCCTGCCTGCCTGCCTGCCTGCCAGTCTGTCTGTCTGTCTGTCTGTCTGCCTGTCTGCCTGTCTGTCTGCTTGTCTGTCTGCCTGCCTGCCTGTCTGTCTGTCTGTCTGTCTGCCCGCCTGCCTGCCTGCCTGCCTGCCTGCCTGTCTGTATGTCTGTCTGTCTGTCTCCACAGGGTTTGGGTTAGACTCCTCTGGCATGTGACTGAGTACAGTTTCTTTGTGTTCACATTTCCATCCCTTTCTCTTCACGTTTCACTCATTTGCTTTGTTTGTCTAAGAGCACGTCATTTGTGCGATGAGTGTAAGATGAGTGTATTTTCCTTTGAAACCAATTGGGCCCAACTCAACTTTTATTTTGTCTGGAGCAATTTGTGGCCAGAACCACCTGGCTCAGTCACTTCAAAGCTTTCCAGATTCCGGACACGAGCTGTAACACACGTTATGAATTTGCATGCACGTGTGTTTTTTTTTTTGTTTTTTTTTCCCAAATGTCATATCTTCAATGATGAAGTGCAGGCCTCTGGGAAAATGTCAGGAAACAACAGCTACTCCTCCTTGCATATGTCTGGACAGTGTGCAGACACATGTGGGAAAAACCTAGAAAAGACCTTCAGTACACATGCGCTCATGCCAGTGTTGTGGCTTGGCTGATGTGCTTTGGCTAATTTCAGTGAGGCAGGTCAATTTCTCTTTAAGAGACAGAGGCATGGCAAGAATCAAATTCACTCCTGGCCAGACAGTCGGGGATACAGTTCATAAAAGTAGTCATTTGATAAGTTCTGTGTGGTGAATTCAGCTGGAACAGCCAGAACTCCTAATATCAACCATACTCAGGTAGCCTACATGAACATTTACTGGAATCTATGTATCTAAGTCTTCAAACATTTTTCAATAAATATGTGCACATTTTCTAACTAACTACTACTAGTATTCATACTGCCACTTATATTCTTCTACTTCTGATAGTATTCATAATAAACAACACAATTGATGTTATCTGCTGGGATAGCACTGACACAGTTTTACAAATTCAACCCTTTGTTTGTAATTTAAAGCTCCTGTGAGGAGTTTTCAGCTGCTAAAGAAAAAGACAGATCGGATGCCTCTTCGAGACCTACAAAAGATACAATTGGTGAAAAAGATTGATTGCTCACAGCCATTCTGGAGGGAAAGACAGCATGTAACTTTTTATTCTCTTGTAAATTGGTCTTGCTTTTTTACAGTTACAATTGTGAGACTGAAGGTTTTAGAGGTGTTTGGACGAAAAGTCACAGTCCGGCATGTGACAAATGCAAGCTAAAAGATACTTTTTATTTTAAATTGTCGGGGCAAAGATTTACGGCACTGCAAAAAAAGAAAGAGTAACCTAATTTGTGATAAGAATGTGTGTGTGTCGAACAGTTACACCACATTATGAAGCCATTAAGTGTGTGCCTCCAAACTGCCTCAGATACCTTCAATATAAGTTATTATGCACTCTAGACTCTGAACTTATGTGTGTGTGTGTGCGTGTGTGTGTGTGTGTGCGTGTGTGTGTGTGTGTGTCTGTGTCTGTGTGTGTGTGTGTGTGTGTGTGTGTGTGTGTGTGTGTGTGTGTGTGTGTGTGTGTGTGTGTGTGTGTATGTGTGTGTGTCTGTCCGTGTTATTACTTACCCTCAAAAAACTGTCCAGTGATCCGTTCTCCATGTATTCTGTGACAATCATGACAGGTTTACCTGCAAAAGAAAGCAAGGTGTCAGTCTTTGGGCTTATCTCATCGGGTTTAACTTGTGTTTTCTGTGTGACGAACAACTAGCCAATCAAAAGACCCATTATCATATTGATTTCAAATGTATTTCCTGACACTGGAAAAGTCATCGGGAGTCAACGCTGGGGCTGTTACTTGACTTAAAGCAGACGTACATGAGCCCTGATAGGGACCAGGTTGAACTCTTTCCTGTCTTACACACACACACACACACACACACACACACACACACACACACACACACACACACACACACACACTCAGTAGTCTGAAATGAACCTAGCCATAGTTTTAGGGTTCCAGCAGGTCAGCTGTCAAAGTGTGACATCTTTATTTCTCTCGACGATCTGGCTGTAAATCCAAGCTGCCTGCTATCATCTGTACCTGATCAGACTTGGGCCAACACAAGGTTTATTACAGTGGGGAAAAGTAAAAAAAAAAAAAAAAAAAAAAACTTTTAAGAAACCTTTAAATCAGGGATTGTTGAATGGACAGCATTGGTGTCAGGACCTGTTTGTGTGCCAGATGGCTTTCTTCTCCCTGCGTTACTCTTGACTTACCACCATCCGCTAACTTCTTCTCTGTTTAATTCTGATGAATGTGCCCTCCACTCTCCCCTCCCTCTGCCATTTTTTTCATTCCTGGCCTACCTTTCCTCCATCATCCCTGCCTCTCTTTACCCATCACCCCATCCTTCCCTTTTCCTTCTTTAGCTGTAGCATGTATTAATGTGAGCCCTCAACACATCTGGCACGAATGGCTCTTTTAACCATTGGCAGAGGCTGAGTGGAGAGGGTGATGGAATCAGTCACAAAAAGAAGCAAATCCATTATTCTCACAGGAAAAAAAAAGAAAAAAAAACGTTTCATATGTAATGATGAAATCTGGCTGACTCAATATCTTCAATTAAATCAGAGCAAATCTGGAAAAAAAGCAGATCTGGTGTGAATTACAAATAGAAATGTTCCTATGAGTCAATCAGACTCGAGAAAGTTGTTTTTGGCACAACAATCTGCTTCAAGTAAATGAGCCAAGACAAAAGGTGTGCTTGATTTAAGTTAGCGTCCAAGATAAAAAAAACAACAACCCTCCAGTTTTTGATTATCATGAACTACATTCCAAAATTTAAACAAACAATCTTTTACCCTCCTGATTAGACGCTCTTTTACTTTTTCACTCTGATGCGTTTTTTCCTGCTCTCCCAAGGGCATGGATTGTCTCAGTATAATTATTACACTTTCCACTTTCTCTTACGGTAAAATTACAGTAAATAAATAAAGATAAGGTTAAACACCCTACCCACCCCTAGTCTCTAAAAAGCTGTGATGGATTGCTTAGTTTACGGGAATATACACACCCATTCCTCCCTCCTGTCCTCAGACCTCTTCCCATTCCTCTTCCTCTCCTTTCTGAACATTGGCAGCGAAAATAAAGGTCCCAAAGACCCTTTATTCTGGGAACACCAGTGTGAGAATGTGTGTGTGTCTGTGTGCGCAAGTGTGTCTGTGTGTAAGTGTATGACAGAAAACAGTACATGCGTGCATGTGTGTGTGTGTGTGTGTGTGTGTGTGTGTGTGTTTGTGTGTAGGCCTGCAAAAACGCTGCCTCTGGATCAGCCAAAAGCAGCAGCAAGGTAAATGGGGTGTGAAAGTCTCAGGATTATTAAGAATTAACAGGAGCAGCTTAATAAATCACCCTGCAGCCCTGTGTGTGTGTGTGTGTGTGTGTGTGTGTGTGTGTGTGTGTGTGTGTGTGTGTGTGTGTGTGTGTGTGTGTGTGTGTGTGTGTGTGTGTGTGTGTGTGTGTGTGTGTGTGTGTGCTTGTGCGTGTGTGTATGTGTGTGTGAGTGGGAAGGTCTGTATCTGTGTGTGTAAGAGAGAGCATATCAAATGGACCTCCTCAAAATGTGCCCTGCACTCGAGCTGCTCTAGCTCACGCACATGTGTTAGGGTATCCCTCCAAATGTCATGGGTACACACACACACATAACACACACACACACAATGAACAGTGGCCTCTCCTTCTAGTGTTGAAGCAGAAAATAAAACCACAGTCATTGCAACACTTTGCACAAGCTGGAATTTAAGATGATACAAATAACTTTAAAGAACTCTTTCACTTTCAGGCAGTGCTGAGGAGTCACAGGCTGAATAACATGAAGCGAGGTATCCAAATGGATTCCTGAGGAATTTGCCTTCCTTTCAAAACTTTCAGTTTTTTTCTAAAAAATATATTCTGAAAATATGTTGAATAACTAAAGGATTCCTACTTAATTCATGATATTTTCTATATATTGTACTCACTTTTCCCATTTTTATTTAAATTATAGAATGGTCAAGGGAAATCTTTGCCGACTTCAAATGTCCTTTCATTCATTTGTTGGCAAAATAAAAAATCCCACAATGCATCATTTCAGCTGCATTATTCCTGTAAGTCATGACTCCAGACAGTGAATCATGAACTGGTCTTGAATATCAGTTTGCTGTTTTAATCCCCTGGTGATTTAATGAATAAATGAATGAACACAATATGGCTTAAATGTGCTGTCTGCCGCTGTATGCACATTCCATTTCGATTCCTTCTTCGCCGATTCTGTTTTAGATTAGAGGAAGTCATGCTACTAAGTCACAAAATTCAATTGCTTGAAATTTAAGAGGCAGAGAGCAATTAAGGCATTACAATTACACGGGAAAAGCAGAGATGAAGAAAAGAAAAACATATGAGACAAAGTACGAGGTACCTTAAAAAAAAAACAGAACAGTGAAGTAGGGGAAGTTCTCTGTGTAATTTTATTCTACTCTTTAGAATAAACGTACTGGCAGAACTACTTAACAAGCCCGGTGCCGCAGGGAGAGATAGAGGCCAGGCCCGTTTCTCAGCGACAAAGTTCACACTCATTATTTCCCTTTTTCTGCAGTCATTCCTTTTTAAAGAGGCCTTCTGTGTGCTAATGATAGTCTTATAAAGAGGCCCAGAGGGGAGCGAGTCAGAGATATGGATTTATGGATTTATGCCCGCTTTTGGACACAGGCTTTGATCAGAGTACATTGATCTGCAGAGATTTACACCTCGGAAACTCAATAAAACTCCTGCGCTCTTTCACAGAAGTGTTGGCCACTTTAGAGCCATTTGTCAAAGACAATTCCAAATCCGCAATCGGTAGAAAGACTCTGGTGAGGATGTGTGATGGAATGTGAATCCAAATACGATCTTTGTGGTTTCTTACTCCGTTTTATTATATTCCATCCTATTGCATCTGTAATTTTCTTTTTTTACTTTAACTCTCTAAAGTACCATTGCTTACTGTGTCCACATGTGCTTTATTTTTCATCATGATTTACAAAAATAGATATATTTTGTAAAACTTTAAGGGCCCTATTTTGACAGTCTAAAGGCCTTTGTCTATAACATGAGGCACAAAGTGATTTGTGACATGTCCAACTACATTTTGCTAGTAAGCAGCGCACAATCAAGGCGCTAAGTTAAGTGCAGGATCCAAAAAAGGTTGGATCGGGTCCCTTGATAGGTGTAAAGAGGTTTGTTTCGGGCATAACTTTACTCAAGCAAATCAGTGTCAGCTCTCATTCCCTTTATGAGCCAGGTGCAACTGCAGGCAGACATGTTGTTATTCACACAGTGCATTTAAGTCTTTATTCTTGAATAGATCAGGCTTTGACCGGCTTATAACTTTTCTCTTTACATTTTGCCCCTGAACATACAAAACCTTCACAAGACACTGTATGAAATATGTTGGTGGCGGATTGAAGTCATATTTGCTTCCCACAACATGAGAAACAATCAGTGTAACTGAATTCCAAGTTACCTAATGTGGGTGCAAAATTCACATACTATTTAAACAATGTGGGCGCTGGGTGTGAAAATTACAACTGCTCAATAGGAATGACATCTGCACTGTGCGCCAAGATGGTTTGTGCCTCATGTACGATAGGGCCCCCTTAAACCTTAAAATTAAATTTAAAAAAATGCACCACCAATTTGCTTTCAGTGTGCTTTCAAGTGATGAGTCACGAATACACTTACTGCGGGTCACCACCCCCTCCAGCCTGATGATGTTGGGATGATCAAACTGTCCCATGATTGATGCCTCAGCGAGGAAGTCCCGCCTCTGTTTGTCTGTGTATCCTCCTTTCAAGGTCTTGATGGCCACACAGATCTCCTTCTTGCTGGGCAGCTTCAGGCGCCCACTGCACACCTCACCAAACTCACCTAAAGATTAATAAAAGGAATTAACAACATCACCAAAAAAAGAAAACACAGAGTTTGATATACTGTATAATACAATGATTCTTTTATTTTAAAAATGTAAGAATGTATTTTCTTTAACAAGATATATATCTCACAAAGAGCCTAAATGTTTGTCAATTTCAGTAGACATGATAAGTGTAGTTGTGTATGCTCAAAGATTTAGATTTCCATTCCTCAAAATACACAAAACAAAGAAATTAAATCAGTAGTAGTAGAGCAATTGCTTCCAAATGTAATGGGTTTTTTTAAACTTGGTTTTCCGTGTCCTATAGTTAGCTTACTTTGTCTATTTAGATTATGGGACACATGCACTTGCTCCCTCAACTCACACTATTAAAGCAGCCCAAGTTAACAAAAATGTTCTCACTGGATTAGCAAGCTTCACTTACTGCCAGAGATCTACTGCATGGTAGCTTCCTATAGGTTACTTAACTAGCCCCATCCAGAAGAAAACAGATATTGAGTATGTTTTATTCACTCACTTCGCTAGCTCAATTTTATTAATGAGAAAATGCTAACAAGCTTAGCATGAGACAGAAACAGAGTACATTCAGTGCAGTGATTTCTTTTGTCTGAATTTATCATTTTACATAAGAGGTCATGTCTTAGTGTTTAGGCCGAGGCTTCAGCTCAATGAGGATTTTGATGATTACTTCTTATGTCCCAGTAATCAAGAAATGTGTGTTTCTGAATTGTGGAGATTACAGCAGAACTTATGTGTAAAGACTTACAGTAATGACACCATGTGTAGAAATAAGCTTTGAAATAGAGCCACCTATATTCACAGTTAAGAAAATGTCCCTCCACTGAACAGACAGTGAAGTCACCCTTAAACTCTCAATGCTGTGCTATAAAGTAGTATAACTCCATGCCACTGTGAGAGAGGGCAATTATCATTCCTTGCTGGTGAGGGGATGTTTGTATACCTCAGCATATAGCTGTGTATGTGTATGAATGTGTTTGTTTAGTATGTGTTTTCGTGGGTAGTGTAAGTGCACTGTGGGCAGACTGGCCACTTCAGCGGCAGCCGGCCAATTTTCCAGTTGGTGACGTGGTTTGGACAGACTGTAGAAGATACGTTCAATGTGTATATGTGTGAGTGCATATTTCTTTGAGTGTGTTTCACTCCATACTTTATATCCATATTGCGAGATGATGTCAGAGCTAAGACATGTGGATATCTCTCTTAGTCCAGTACGGTAATTTCCCATAGCAGCTCTGGATCAGAGAGCACAGGTTGGACCCTGAGACTCGAAGGAACAGGGTCTGGAAGAACTTAAGCTGAAATAATTACAACCTGTCTAAATACCAAACGCATGCCTGCTCTCTCTCTTTGGCTCTGTTCTTTGGGCCCTCAGCAGTGGACGGAGGAGCCAGGCCAAGGCACCTTTTTATGTGGTCACTCTGAGAAAGGAGATCTCAGCCCAATAATGCTTGATTAGGGACACTCGCTCCTTTATACGTGCTCTGAGTAAGGCAAGGTATCCCTCTTTGATGTTGAGGTCTGACCCATGTAAGTAGAGTGGAGCATGTGTTCTGTCTTTTAACACACAATCACCGATTGGCAACAAGATCAAAGTCTAGTTAACATATTTAATGAAGACAGATGAGGTTCAGGGAACGTTTGGATAAAGAAGAAGTATGTTGTGTATTGTTCTGAGCGCATATACAGGGTTCATAAAAATCACACGGATGGGTGGTATGTTGTATTCCAGCTGACGGATAAAAATGTTTACATCATGGCTTAAGCTCTAAAGTTCACCACTGGTTTTCACTTCTCATTAACTTCTTTTGCAACAGATTTGAAGTCAGGAGCTAAAGCCTCCATTGGTTTCCCAGCTAGTTTTATAGACAGAAGTTTCACTGGGTCTTACGTCCACCTCCCTCTCTTTGTATAGCTATATGTGATGTAACTAAAATGACATCAATGTGTCAATTTAATCACGGATTCAATTACTTGATTACTTGATCATTTAATTTGTACTCACATCTAACAACAACATATCACATCCAAGCAGCAAGACTTCAAATGTGGAAGTGCAAAAAAATGCAGTTCCTCGAGTGTCTACTTGAGGCTGACCCTGAAGTCCCATACACACCCCATACTAAAATGTCTATTTTGACAGCATAAATGTAAATTTTTACAGCCTGGTAAAACAAGATTTTGGTCTGAATAGCTAATAGCTTTATCGGCACACACTGGACAGGAGTTGAAATTTTTCGATTCTCCTCAATTATGATTTTTTGAAGGATAAGAGTTATTCATAATAAGGGGCGTAGCTGATCTGACAGACGGACTGATGTGTTGTAGCTGTTTGTCAAGGGGCATAATGCTCGCCGTAGCCTACGCTCTTTGCCTGTTACTACCAAAATTAAGTTAGAAACAGCATTTCAATATGGCGAGCAGCATCTTTTGGCTTCAAAAGTTCGCTTGACAAACCAAAGGGTGACACAACTGAAACTACGTCCATGTATATGCAGTCTATGAGTATAGGCCCAAATGTCTTTGCAGGTAGTGTCAAATCCTCAAAAGAGCTGTTGTTGAATGTTAATGAAATAACCCTCATTTTGTGTTAGTCTGCCATGAAAAGAAGACATACATTGTTGTGAATTAAGTTGATATCTGATGTCAAAGCATGACCTTTCAATCATTAAACATCTAAAGTTTGTTCTTGTTGAGTTAACTAGTTAATATATAATGTTTACATCCTTCTCATGATTTTAAAGCCACTTCCCAGCGTGGATAAAAATAGTTTTTTTTTTGCACTGTCAGATGTTCAGCTTCATGTTAGAATGGAGAAGCACTAAAATAAATATACTTTGCTTCAGCACGGCAGTGTTGCCATTAAAAATGTATAGCATACTGTAGTGTAGCCTTCTCAGCTGTGTGAGAGGGCATCGGGGTCAACTGTTATTGGTTTAGAACTATGATACAGATGTGGTAATAATTATGTTTTATTATAAAGACAATATTTATTTCAGTAATTGTATATAATTTATTCCAGTTAATTTAGTTTTAGCATCCTAATGCTAACATAAAACCAGACTTAATATCAGCTTCTAAACGCTAATTGAACAGAAACAATACAAGGTGTCAAAAGGTTATACTCAACCCATTTATCATTGTAGCTCTTTTGAGGTTAATGTAATGTCTCTACTATGAACTATGAAAAATGTGTTGCAGAGTGTATTGTAGTCCAGTTTACAGTCAGGTATTACACTCTCAGGCCGCCCTGACAGCTTTACAGTGTGCAGGACTGGTGGGACTCTGGAGACCGGCATGTCGTTATATGTGCTGTGTTCTTTACTCTCCATCTATCCTCACTGCACTCCAACATGAATCACAATGCATTACCCTACCATCTGCACTCCTGCTTATCAGGGAGAACACATAGAGAGGAGAGCAAGTTTGTTTTACTGTGGCGATCATTAGACGGAGTTTAGATTTAAAGCATCAGGCGGTTACCTGGGGGTTAAAGTGATGAGGGAGTGAAGAGAAATGAAGAAAGGAAAGAGGGAGGTGAGAAGAACAACTTCTAATTTCACAATCTCCCACCCCATCAAAGAGGAGGGATGGAAAGAAGGGACCTCAAGCTGGGGCTTTAAATGCTTCTCATTTCCAACTGTGCGGTACACGGCACAAAGTTAAACTATCCTGCTGCTATGAAAATGTGGATATATTGAAGCTCTACATGCACCTCACTTTATCTGTATGTGGCTGTGCACTTGGTGTGTATTTGTCATCCAAGTAGAGCGTGGAAGAGTAAGGAAGTGGTATTATGAGGTGAGAGATGGAAAGAGGAGGTCAGGGAGGGAAGAAACCATTTATTTCTCTTAATCTAACTTCCCCTTTTTCCTTTTTTTTTAAGCTGAAGTTACTCTTTGGTGATTCTTTTTTTCTGCACATATAAACAGTTCCTGAAAGGAACAAAGCAAAGGGGTAATTGGATCTTGATCTGAAGCATTTTGTTAAAAGGTATGTCCCTATTCTATTCAGTGGGGTGATGAGTAATTGATTTGTGAAAGTTGAGAGTCAAGATACCCTCTACCCCAATCCACACCGGATGCAACATATGGAATTAACCAAGTTTGTATTGTGCATTGCAACAAGAGGAGCTGCTTGTCAACAGGCAAGGCAGGCAACTGCTTGGGGCCCATGGCCAGTAGGGGGCAGTGACTCAGAATGTTACAGTGACAGTAGAAAACCTCCCTAAGGGGGCCCCATCTGACAGTACTCACTGTTGTTGCACCACTCAGCGTTACAGTATTTCTGAGAAAACTTAAATATGTTACCGTTAGTGTCAGAGTATTTTTTGACTTAATGGCGATGGACACTGGTTGGAAGGGCCCCCAGTAAATTTAGCTTAGGGCCCCCATCAGATTCTAGAATCGCCACTGATTGCAACTTTAGTCTCCGTTTAACACTGTTTACATTGTGTAAAATCAGTACTAAAGACCTATAGTGCATGCCTAGAATGTATTCAACTACATTTGAATTAGTGATTTTGGGAATCATTTGGAAAAACTTAATTCACAAGCAGAAATCCTGTCTCACTGGTAAGCAGCTGTCTGCCCGGTCCAACTAGGCCAGAGAGAAAGAGAGAGACAGAAGGACAAACTTTTTGAAGTGTGTTTGTCTGTTCTCACCCGCTCCCACCACTTTATCGATAGCGATGCAGGAGGCGTCCAGCTCCTTGGCAAACTCGTGCACAGCCTGGCTCGGGTCCTCATAGGTGTGGGGGTCCACATAGGTCCTGATACCCGGCAAACGCACTGCAGCAGAAGAAAGCAGGTTGCATCCATTAGTGACCATTTCATTTAAAAGTCTCTGCCACTAGTCCCTATGACCATAATTACCCTGAACATTTGAATGACACTAAACTCTACAAGGACAAATCCCACAGTGTACACATGGACTGAAAAAATAAAACTAAAAACATCCTGAGAACTTATGACAGAGGGTTAACACTTTACAACAACAATAAAAACTTCAAAGATAATCAAGTCTCCATTGGTTGAATAAGTTCAGCTTTAAGATTCTTTTCAAGCAAAAGCTCAGAGTGCTCAAATTGTGTGTAAGACTAACAGCAGTTTAAAGATGCAGCTAGTTAAAACAATACATCAGGCCTGGAAGTAAAAGTGTTTCATGTGTTTTTAAGTAACCCATGTGCAGCTTTTATGTTATAAAAACACACAAATCAAAGAAGAATGACGAAAAGTTGTAAGAGATACTCTTTAAGATTAATCTCAACACTGTGACCTCAAAAGATTTGATGTGAAATTGTATTTCAACTTTCAACTGATGTTACCCCACACAACGAGGAAATTTTGTTCTAAAGAAAACTCTAGACTTTGAACTAGCGTCAGACAACAAAAGCGTATCATTAGCTCTGGCAAAGTAAATACCAAAAGCCACCAAAAACGATTTTAATGTACATAATGTTCTGGTGAGTATTGTTTAAGACAGACTTAAAACATAAATAAATAAGTCAACCTATCCTTTAAGTAATAAAGCTGTACTTTATAAGTCCCTGTGGGGACATTAATGTTGTCCTTGTGACCCAGCCTAAGGATTCATGAAGCTGCAGACAGCCGCACTTCAGTGCCTTGGGAGTTTCGGGGGGGCCTGTTCTTTACTTGGTTCAAGGTGAAAAGGAGGAGTATTCCTAATATATAACACACTGCATAGAATCAAAGAAGATCATGAATAACAAAAAAGCAACAAAGATTTAAACGGAGAAAATGGGGGCATATGTTAAACCTGTTATACTTTGTATTGGGACACATTTGTGGTTACTTTGGCTATTTGTTACATGGATACGGTTTGAGTGGAAAATGTAGAATTGAGTGAGACTTTCTTGTCAATGGTCAAATATGTATCAATTGAAGACCTTTTCACTGGAGTAAAACTGTATGGAATATATAATTAGAAATTATAGAACCTGAACTTTTACTTTTTGCTCCAGCTTGTTTGGAGGAAAAAATCGGATCATTTTTCCTTCAAATGAAGCCTTTAGGATTGGTTTGCAAATGGACTGAGAAACCTCCACTCAACATAGTCTCGGTCCGATTACTGTCATCTCATATGACCAAACGAAGTGGTGTAAAGGGGGGAACTACTTTGCATTTAGAAATAAAAGAAAAGATGCTTTCTATAAACAACTGTTTGTATAGATGCGTAGAAACAAAAACAACAAAGTGTAACTGTCTATAATAAAGTAATGTAGAGTAGTTGTCTGTTTTCTAAAGTGAAAGCTTGAGTGCAGAGAGGGCAGATTGAACCAGACCTCAGGAAATAGTCCAGTACTTACAGTGGCCATTGCCAAAGTGCAGTCTTTTCTCATCAGGATGTTTGGATTTGCTGTGGCAACAAAACCTGCCAATGCAAACAGAGAGAGGTCATAAGTAGTGCCACATAGCCCAATAAGAATTCACCCATTGGGCCAGCCTGGAGGACAGAAAGCAGTGAGTGTGTGTGTGTGCGTGTGTGTATGCGTGTAATCCCAGCTCTTATAAGTCAAGAGAGGATCAGTAAGTCTTATAATGAGCCGTGGATTTATACTCTCTCTGAACAGTACTGACTGCCAACTTGTGCCACACTTACACACTCATACACACAAAACACACACACTTTTTCAGTTCAACCTATATATATATATATATGTATGTATGTCCACTTAACATATGAATTGTGATTTTGTCAGGCATGTGAATGATAGACAGACCTGCCAATCAGCACGTAGAGCAGAACAGTGAGCAGGATGATGGCCACGGCGGAGGAGATGGCGATCAGAACAACTTGGCTGTTTTCACTGGAGATGGAAAAGGCTGCTGAAAGACAGAGAGCGACAGGCAATGAACACTGGATCCTTCAAAGCTCTTCTGTAATTTATTGATATCATATATCCATGTGATATAATGTAATAAATTCAGTTAAAGTTAAAGCCACCAGAAAGAAAGTTTAACGACTGATTTTTCATACTTCCATGTATTGATCTTAAACTACAGTAATAGCTTACTGAGAAACCTCTTTATTTAAAGGTCACATATTATTCAAAATACACTTTACCATGTTTTTCTAACACTAATATGTGTGCCTAGTCCGTCTACAAACCCCCAATTATGAGAAAAGTCCATTCCCTCCGTCTTAAACTATCTTTTCACATGTTATAGATTTTAGACCTAACAATTGCAACATTTCCGTATGTTGAGGCTAAATCAACTGATATTTGTGAAAGTGAAATGCTCAGATTTTTACATTTTGCCTCATACACTGAGAAACTTTTCAAAAGAATTAAAATATTTTGCATCAGAAAGAACTTTTAACATAAAAAAACTTTATGTATTTTCTCTATTCACCAAGCCATTTTAAGCTTAATACAACTACAACAGTAATTGTGTTCTGAACCTACAGTCAGGGCTGGTCTCAAACTGGAAACTGGGGCTGCTGGCTCCATATCCTGCAGCGGTGCGCGCTCTGATCTGCAGAAGGTAGGCAGTGTTGGGCTTTAGACTGTTCAGAGTCACATTACAACCCCGGGCACGGAGGATGGTGTAGCTGGTCTCCTGCTCCTCCTGTGACACACAAAGAGAAAAAAAAAACAGGGACAGAGAGAGGGATTACACATTTGTCAGCGAGTTGGTTTCTTTTTTATTTCATTTCAGCCCAGGCTAGAAAACCAAATACACATCAGATGTGTTCAATAAAACCCAGTATATATTTTGTGCATGTACATTTTCACACACAAGCAAACAGCCAGAGACATCCTGGGCAGTTTCGTAGGTTTCTTCCTGATCTGATGAATTATGCCGTTTATAGTTTATGACTTCTCTCCTACTGATCTCCACTGATAAAACAACAGGAGGATTTACACACCGGGTCTGCATGTGACACATTGTTTCCAGATGTGGAAGGAAGAAAGCGTTAGAGGAAAAAAAAAAAAAGAGAGAGTGGGCAGGAGGAAGATTTAGAAGAGAAAAGATGGAAGGCAGCTGTCTGAGATTACCAGATATCTATTTGTACTTTCACTGTATTATACATGCACCTTACAATGTGTAGGTGTTACCTGGTGAAATAAGTGAGAAACTAATGGACTAATAAAATGCAAATGAGTTAATACATGGCAAAAGTGAAAGAAAATTATGATAAATATATTCATTACATTTAATAGCACAGCATGGCTTGACGTAAAAACATTTTACTTTGGCAAGAAAATTTAATTTTTTTAAACATGTTGTGTTTCTCTTTGCTGAGCCACTCCTGCTGCAGTCAAGCCTGCGATCACATTATTGGATGCTACGATGCAAACTGTTCAATAGGGGGAAAATAGGGGAAAGGCAATCTTCAATCTAAATGACAGCCTATTAGAGATGGCTCTCACGATCCTTAAAATGAGCTACATGTTTTGCAATACAGCCAAGCTCATAAAAAATGCCGAATCATGTTCAGGCATACTCAAATCTTCATTTTATAGACCCAGTTATATAGGAGAACTCATTGGTATGGGCAAGGGCATATACACACACACACACACCCACACACACACACACACACACACACACACACACACACACCCCCACACACACACACACACTTGCATACCCAATGCGTCTAAAAGAAACGTCCCACCTATTAATGGAGTGGATCAGACTTTTATGGAGCACAAAGCTTTTTAAACTGCTCGATGTGTGAGGAGGTAACTGATACAGCAGACCTGCACCGGGACAACTCTTCATCACAACTATAAATCTACTCGCAGCTTGTCACCGTTCCGCGTTCCGGACAGCATGTGATCCCCTGAAAATCACACACAGGTGTGGCATGAGCGCCCTTATGTGTGTGTGTATAATGTGTGAGTGTGTAAGATACAGAGAGACAGAGGAGGAAGCTCAGGTCAGGCGTCTCCTTTTCATGCAGACTGCGGCCGGACAAACTGTGTGATCCAGATCTGGTCCACTAGTGTGTGTGTGTGTGTGTGTGTGTGTGTGTGTGTGTGTGTGTGTGTGTGTGTGTGTGTGTGTGTGTGTGTGTGTGTGTGTGTATGTGTGTGTGTTACACCGAAACACTGCTAGAATTTAATATGGCCTCTGTGCTGCGTTATGCTTTGACAATCTAAACAAAGCTGTAGCAAATTACAGCTTGTATAACACACACACACACACACACACACACACACACACACACACGCACACAATGCAAAACTCATACAGACCCCAAAACAGGAGATGTACGGCAGAAGTCTTATAAATACAATGTTTTACTCAGCATTCCTTCCATCTAAGACTAAATAAACAGCCCAAATTAAAGCAGATTAGAAGCTCTCTCTCTCTCTCTGCTTTTGAGATCACAGTGATAAAACATGCAAAAACAATCAGCAAAGTGTATTCCCACCAATTTGAGTTTCACTAAGTGCACTTTGAAATGCCTTATACAGTGTCCTTTAGCCGGCTACAGCCACAGGAAGATCATATAGCTAGCCTGGGATTTCCAAAGATGAAACACCTCTGGTCTTCTGGGAAGCTTTCCGGTTGGGAATTCCCAAGAATATCACCAAACATTCCTAAAGAACTCCCATATATAGGACACAGAGTGAGGGAGCAGGCCTTGCCCTTTAGAAACGTAGGTTTATGACACACACATATATGTGATGGCAGAAAGAGCAGCGCCAGACAAGAGAGAGGCTAAAGGCCGAACATGTGAGGTTATGGGGATCTCTTTGTGTGCTTCATGTCAGATATTAATATGTCCAACCTCTGAACAGTTTATATAGATATACGTATATTAACTTCCACACCAATCAGCCTACTGATGAACACATCCTAAGAAATCTCAGAGATTACTCTTCTAAAATTGTAAGTATCTGTAATATTGTTGTTTAATTAATTATCATTCCAATGTCATTACTGCATCAGAAATGTGACATTTTGCACGAGTACAAGAAAAGTGTAGTAAAAGGGGTCTAACGGCTCTAAAGAGGTACTTAATGATCAAACATTTTTTGACAAAGTTTTGTACAACTCATTCAGACTCATTAGTGTCAGTGACTGTCAATTCCAGTATATTATTATTTTACCATTCAATTTAGGTAACGCCAACAATTTGGAAATCCTACAGTAATAATTGAGTTGAATCCATAAAGGTGGTAAAAAAAACAACATCTACTTCTTTAAGAAACTTTTTTAAGTTTTTATGTTTCATTTTCATGATTTTAGGAACTTCCTGTATGGAAGGTTCATTTTCCTTCTCTTAGTATTATCATTAAGTCTGAATTGACTCAACAGAAACCCTACCAAAGTGAAAGGATCTGTTGGTTGAACATTAAAAAAGTTTTTTTTTTCAAATATTTTTTTGGGGCTTTTTTGCCTTCATTTGATAGGACAGTGGATAAAGTCGGAAATCAGGATGAGAGAGTGCGGAATGACATGCGGGATAGGAGCCACAGGTCAGGCTAAAACCCGGACGCGTTTACTTGGAGGACTAAAACCTCAGTACATGGGGTGCAACTTAACAGCTAGGTCTTCTGCTTCCCCATGGAAGATTATTAAATCCATGTTTTCAGCTGGCAGGAAGTCTTTCACACTTGTAGAAAACTCCTGAACAACTCCTGATATTTGCAGGAGGAGCTGTACAGTATGTGTGAACGCAAACAGCCTTTATTCTTCATAAAGTCAGAGTGAGCTGATATGAGAATGCAGCAGGTGGGAGAGAATTGTGACCTTTATATCCTGTGACCTAAACTGCTGCATTATGTTCTCTGTTCATCATCATGTTCTTCTTCTCTATTGTTGATAGTGAGAGTCTGTTGAACTGCACATAGCATTGACATAAATGCAGATATTCCCATTATTGCATCATATAGCTGACTCTGTGACTCGGTCAGCCACTTCCACGTCGTTTTATTTTAAGGTCATGTCCTGCCTCAGGAGACCCCCCCGCCATCTCTCCCCATCTGACAGGGATAGTTCCTCCCTCTGTGAGGTGCATATGTGAACAGCCAGGTCAGGAGAATTTCAGGAGCAGTCCCTCCTCATATTATCTAGATATTTTCAGGAGTGCGTATGGGAAAACGGCTTTACACAAAGTGGCTGCATTACCTTAAGTAGGAGAAGTCCTATCAGGACTTTGGATTTACGAGAGTATGAGACTAAATGACTTGTGCCGATATATGTTCTATCTGCCCTGAGCTATACAAATGACATTTTCAGCTTTAAAAATGCCTCTCTTTGTCCCTCTCCTTACATAAAAGCATTGTTAAACTCATCATAAAAACAAAGCTGTCGCTTTAAGACTTTCCTTGTCAGCCATTGGTTTAACTCACAAAACATCTAAGGAGTAGATTGTCAACTTAACAGAGGTATTTCTTTTGAGTGATGTGTGGTTGTTGGCAAAATGTTCACTTTCCTGCGTTAAGAGAGGCTAACGTCATCACTGAATTGCTATTGGATTACAGGATAATGTACACAGTGTATGCCTGTTACAAACTTGTGTAAATACAGACGGAGAAAACCACAAATTGAGAAGTAAAACGTCTGCCTGATGCTGCAAATCTGAACATCTTCTCACTAAAAGCTCCCTTTGATCTCTCTGTTTCTGTGTTCTGATTCACCATCCTGTTTATGTGTATATGCAATTATGTCGGTGTGTGTGTCTGTGTATGTGTCTCTAAAAGCCTCTTTCGCTCTCATAAGTGAGTCATGGTGTGCTCTTGATGTGGGGGAATCTGTGCTGCGACTCTTGTCCTCCAATGGCCTTGATGCTTGGCATGCCCGAGGCCCTCAGCGTCCCTCTGCCTGCCACACGGAGAGGCCTCTATCCTGGGTTGTCATGGGAGTCTCCCCTGGTTGTCCCAATTCCCTCCGTTGCATGGAAGGGCCTTTTGTCTGGGGTTTAAAATCCGTGGATATGTATGGCTGCTGTGGAGAATCCTCTGGGAACTTTGTTTGTGAGTGTTTTTTGTGTGTCCGTACCCGAGTGTCTGCAGTAATTCCTGAGAGACGATGTGATTAACAGGGATCAGTGAGAAAGGCCCCGAGATTCCCATAATAAAAGTCTGTCACACTGACTCTTCCTGAGACTTATTTTTTTCCCCTAATCATCTTTTAATGAATATCGTTGGTGTGTGAGCATGGGTTTGCGATTTATAAGCCACTGTTAAAAATAAGACCTGCAGTGAGCTCTGACCAAGCATCAGTCATTAACTCTTCCTTTCGCTGTTTTCCGGCCTTCTTTTAACATCTTAGGTAAGGATGGCTGAGCAAGGAGCAGAGTTTAGAAGAAACAGCTTCTGTCGGCCTACTAATCAAGAGATTAGGGGCCACTGTTGGCATTCAGGCAAACTGTGATCTGGGACACACACACAGACACACACACACCCTAAATCTGCCAGAGTGATTAAACTTGCATCCACGGCTAATTTCACCATCAAATGTCAGCCATAGCACAGCATTGGTGCTGAAAGCCATTGTAATTCGTTCTGCACTAATTTCCCTCACAGAGGAATGAGCGACCCCACAGACGCATTTACTGTCTGCCATAAACCTTGTCTCCATTAGGGAGTAGAGGGGAGAGGAGGACAGGATGAGAAATAGGAGGAGAGCTGAAAAGAGATAGAAGTTAGGGAGGGAGGGGAGGAGGAAGTTCAGCAGAATGAAAAAAAGGAAGAAAAAGAGAGATTAGAGGTTAAGGAGTACAGAATAGAGGTGGGGTAGTGAGACAAGTACAAAAAAAAAAATATATATATATATACTGTATACATACACAGAACTTGTCTTTGCATATAGATTAAACTGACCACATTATATTAAATTTAGGTATAATTTAATCAAATTCGGGACCTAATGTAGACAACACATTACCCAACATCTTCTAGTTGAACATCCAAAAAGGGGACCAAGACCCTGCTACATATCCCGTAAAAGCAGGGCCCCTTAAAGTTTATAATAAAGTACAGTATGTTTTTGCTCCAACCATATGTTGTATATAAAATAATACAAGGTAAAATTATCAACAATGTTTCTAATTTGCTTTGGTGCATATTGTTAAATAATTAACTGACCAGTTCAGCGTGCTCTTTTATCAAGAAGACAAATACAATACACTGTAAGCTTAGCACAGAGGCATCACACCAGGTGTAAACAAGCCCAAGGAGCAGAGCTGGGCTGTGACACTTAATGCATTGAGGCCACATTTGGTATTGCATCCATTGAATTAGCCTATACTGTATGACCCAAAAATTATTTTCTTTTTCCAACCCAGTCTTCCAAAAAAAAAAGCCAGAAAATATAAGTCTCTGATCACCTAAAATGTATCTCTTTATTATCTGGATTTTATTGATTATAGAATTTTGAAAAAAAGATCTCGGCCTGGAAAAGTCAAATTCTCCTGATCAAACTTGACAAATAACTTGAGCCAAATGCTTAAAGGTGCAGTTTAAATGGCATTCTGCTTATAGGCAGATAAGGTAAATCATCACAGTGATACATTCTGCACCAACCTTTTCGTAGTACTTGATCTCATAGTCGAGGATAATGCCGTTGGGTCTTTCTGGCTCCTGCCAGGACAGGGAGACACTGTTTCGAGACGTCTTCTCCTTTTTGATTACTGTTACCGGGGAGGGAGCTGGGTGGGAAACACAGACAGAGAGTGAAAAAAGAAAGAGTGAGTTCCTTTATAGTGAGGTTCAGTGGAAGTTCAGTCCCCAGTGTTGCATCCTGGCAATTGTCTATGGTTCCTGTTAGCCTAATTCAGTTTGCTGCCCGGTGGGGCCACATTAACGGCTGTAGCCAAGAGTGGGTGGAAGTGGAACAGGTCCATGTACAAAATGCAAACACTGGCTTGAGGAGAATTATACAGAACAAAGCACACCGGCTCAAATGTAAAGTTTTTTATCAGTGTTATCTGTAATACAGTTCTGATGATTCTCTTTAAAAAATAAAAGTCGCAATAAACCTCTGTTTCCTAGAAACCTTTTCAGAATAAACCTTACTTTTTTTAATTTATTTTTTTAATTTAAAAATTCATCTAAAAAGGCTATTTTTGGTTAAACTGGTAACTCTCATTAAAGCTGTCAACTTCTGTTCAATCATGTATTCAGTTTCTCACAATCATTATCCCCGTCTTTATTGGTGAGGAAGTGAATTCTCACCAAATTAAATAGCTTGTCCGGTAGCATTTCTTGTCGCGCCTGTTGTTGCTCTGCATTGTTTAGAAAAGTGTTCTACTTTTTATTTGCTCTATAAACCATCTCTATGCCTTTCTTTCACTGCTGCCCCTGTCCCTTTTGGTGTGGCGCTTTCTCCCTCCGCCAATCTTCTTACCAATCCTTCACCCATGCACCGCCTCGCCTCGGGGACTTCACATGGTCTCAATCTAGTAATTCAGCACATCCCTCCCCTTTATCGAGTCCTGCCACCCCCTCCCTTGCTCCGTCTCTTTCTCTCCTCACTCCCTTTCTCATTTCCCTCTTTTACTGCTCTCTAATTGCCAGGCAGCTCTGGGGCCAGCCCGGCATCTGAGGCATCGACTTTTAATTTTATTAGACCACAGGAAAAAACATGTTTGGCTTTGAAATGTTCGAGCCTTTCTTGATTGTGATTATATAGTTGCTGAGTGTGTACGTGTAAGTGTGACTATGTGAGTGTGTTTGCGTCTTCTCCGTGCATATAAACTTGCGTGTATTTCCGCGGGAAGTTATTTTTTCTCCTGTAATGAATCCAGATGGAGAGAATCTGTTTCTATACCCCCTGCTCCTCCTCTCCTCGTCTCCCTCTGGTTCTGATAGCGGGGTGAGGCTGTGTTTTTTATTGGCTCTGTGGTTTATGGAGGTAATGATTTACTGTGTCTGGGCCGCTTGGAGGCAGCTTCAAGTTCCTCTCCTCCTCCTTTTTTTTCCCTGCTCCAATCTCCCTCTTCTCTCCATCCTCCCTCTTTCTCTGCATGTCAGGCACTTTATTTGCTGTCACTCTTTGTTTCTGTCTCTGGTATAACTGTAAAACTGATACAACATACAAGGCCCATAATGGTGTTAAAAAATGGCCTTCGGTGCCACTCACCTGTGATGTGAGGGACTTGATACAGCATTGAGAACACATCTAATTATTTTGACCTAATGGTGGAATATAGAAAGTGATAGTAGTATGATGGTAGTATGGAATTCTCTGAAAGAGGTGCTGGACTGTGGCTTTAAAGGCTTCACTTAAATCATTGGCTGACCAAATTGGAGCAGTTCCAATACTATTACAGATATTGTTATTTATTCTGATCATACAGAAACTAATACCAAAGCTGATTTATTTATGCTCGGACCCTGATGCTAAGTAGAGACAAACAGACAGACAGAGATGAAGAAAATGAAGATGGATGGATGGATGTGTGGATGGATAGATGGATGGTTGAATGGAATTGAGGGATAGATGGAGGATGGATAGATGGATGGATGGATGGCTGAATGGATGTATGTATGTATGTATGTATGTATGGACGGATGGATGGATGGATGGATAGATGGGTGGATGGTTGAATGGATGGATGGATGGATAGATGGATGGTTGAACGGAGTTGAGGGATAGATGGATGGATGGATAGATGGATGGATGGATGGATGTATGTATGGAGGGATGGATAGATGGATGGATAGATGGATGGATAGATGGATGGATACCAAATCAGTAACGGTACGAAAACAGAATAGATAGATAGATAGTGTCACTATCAGTGTTTCCTATATACCAGTATACTGTGCTAGTACAATAGCAAGGGTATCAGCCGTGGACAAAGCCGAGCCCCCGAACCCCCCCCCCCCAGAGTTGACTGGTTTCAAGTAAGTTACTGGAAGACACTTCCAGTAACAAGACTTTGGTGCTACAGGAGATAATCTTACTTTCCCTTTCTCTGTTTCTGTTTGGTTGTACATTCACACGGGCTGCCCAGCTATTGATCTTTACCATCTTTTGACTGGTAAGGTATACATTATTAATATGTGAACACATACTAAGATGAAACATTGATGAGATAAATAACCACATCATAAACAGTTGAAAGGAAAGATTCACCCAGCTGTGTGTACAATGTAAATACTGCTTGTGCCAAGTTCAGCGGCAGTTCACACTGTTGATATTAAATGTTGTTCACGGTAGTTATGACAATGACTGAAGGGCAAAGGAGGTAGAAGGAGGAGAGCTATCTGACAGCACCTTGACAGCGCAGCCAGGACACACGGCTCCTTCCCAGGGAAACACTTAATCCAGCTTTTAACAGCTTTGGCATCTGTACGTGTGTGTGTGTGTTTATGTGAGAGAAAGTGTATAGACGGGTGGGGCTGGTGCACTGACATACCTAATCCTTGTAAACTCTCAGGGCTGATGGAGAGTGTGCAGCTGCAGGCACAGATTTTTGTTCGAGAGGGAGATAGGACTGTGTGTGTGAGTGTGTGAGTGTGTAGGGAAAGTTGACAACACCGGCAAGGTGTGTGTTGTGTGCATGTACCTCCGACATGCCTCTGTGTGTGATTGATCAATGGAATGGAAAGACCATGATCCATCTCTGCTTATGATCACGCAAATATTAACAATGTTTTTAATATTCAGAGCACACACATAGCCCTCTTAGTGAGGATATGTGTCTCTTCAAATCTAATATATATTCTAATCACAGAGAATCCTCTCACCACACAGATTACAATGCTTACTTTGCCGAAGCAGTTTGTCTTCTTATTTTTTTGTTTTCTTTCTTTAAATGTTTGGCTCTTTATTGTCATTGTGACAAGAAATCACTCAGATCCCTCACATGTGCATATACACACACACACACACACATCATCATCATCTATATTTAGATGATGCTTGTTTGTCACTTTAAAGAGGTCGTGTCTGGATGTTGTCACTACTTGTACAGTCAAGCAGTGACAACATTGAATGAACCCAGCAGACATTCATCCATATGTGTATAATGGGTACACTTGACCTTTCACCTTTGCATATTTATCACACTGACAAGCTTCTTTAGAGAGTTTACATTATGCATGTTTGAGTGTATTTATCTTATCATTGGGTCAAGGTTCACCCCCGTCCTTCATAACCTCCTTCATAACCTCCACTGGCTCCCCATCCCCCAGTGTATCCACTTCAAACTCCTCATCCTCACCTACAAAGCCCTCCATATCCTGGCTCCCCCCCCCCACTCCTCATCCTCACCTACGGGTGGGAGTTGGCCACCAGCCAACTCCCACAGAGACTCCCCCTCACTCACTTCCTTCAAGAAACCCCTCAAAACTCATCTCTTCAACATTGACTAATATATTATTATTACTATTATTACATTAAGCTGAATGCCGTACAATGATCATTATACAAACCGTTCTTATAATTCTGCCTGAATTATTCAATGCACTGGAAGCCTGGAAATCAAATACATTTTAATGATACTGTATAAAGTAGGTATATATGTCCCATGTCTGCATTCAAAGTTAAATGAACAAAAACCTTAAATCACTATCAGTTCCTCTGAATACACAATGCCTCATGGTACACCTACTCCAACCACACTGTTAGAAACACAACTCTTGCCATCTACCTATCATCGTTGGTGTCATGGAGTGTGTAATTCTGACCTCACTGCACTTTCACTCACTTATAAATAAGGAATAAAGTTTTAGACTAGAGAGTTTATAAATATTGAGGGCCACAAATAAAGTGGAAGGGAATTATGTGTTCTGGACTGATTTCAGAAAGTGACAGATATAGAGGATCTTGTGTTTTATAGAGGAAAGAAACGGAGGAAAGAAAACCACAGATATGTTTAAGAGAAAAACAGAATAATACTCTAAACTCCCAACACAAAAAAAGTGAACAAACAAGAAGTCAAACTGTGTAAGAGTACAGTAAAGGGAGCGGGGAAAGGAAAGGAATAAATGGATGTACTAAAGCGAGACCTTTGTGCATTCCTTGTTCGAGTCAGGGATTTCTGAGGTTTGGCGCTAGAGCTGGATTTATTTCACTCTTGGAATTTCACAGCACCGCTTGCTTTTGCTTTCCTCTCCTTCTTCTTACTCGATGTGTGGAGAGATATTTGTATAAAAGATCGATGGGAATTTTAGGAGCCCATCCTCATGTGAAGAGTGTCTGGTAAAAAGATGAGGGACTTTTTTTTTTTGTGAAGGAGGAAGATATTCAATCCGGGTCGTTAAACAAGAGAATAGCGGCCTGGGATCGCCTTGTAAATGTCCAGGCTGATGGTTGGAGTGCATATGTTTGGAGCACATAAACTACAGGCGAGTGTATTGAACTATATGATATGGATTTCTTTTTTCAGAAAAGGAAGAAATGGGAGGCAGTTTAGAGAATAGGATTTATGTATAATCACTGTTTTATGTTGCTTCTAACCTTATTTAAACCCATACATTCAGAAAAGCGCACAGTGTGGTGGTAAAATATACCACTGTACTAGTAATATAAATCATTAATATATTATATTAACAGTGTGGTCTTGTATTAAGCATTCATAGACACAACTACATTAAGGCCAACTACATTTTCCAAAGTTTTAAGAAAATGCCATCTGATTAACAAACATTAAGATGGTACTGAGCAGCTGAATCATTTTATAATATAATTAGATGTCCTGGTGAGTCTTGGACATCCAGTCTTTCAAAGAAACAGACAAAAAAACAAGACAAAGATGATGCGTCATTAAAGAATAAAAAGTAAATCGTTAGCTAGATAACTGACTTGAACTTTCTTCTGTCTGAGTTTACTCAAAAGTGTATCAATCAATTCATGTTTATCTGTACAGGGCCAAGTCTTGACAGGTCTAGATAGTACTCTTTGTTATAAACAATATTGTAATTTATTTGCAGAACCCGCGCCACTTCAATTTCCTATGACGTTTCGCAACAGTTTAAACCATAAAGTATGGGTGGAATGTCTGAGGGAGGCAGAGAGAGTTTACGGCCTGGAATGATTGACCAAGGAGTAAAACTGATAACCGTCAAAACAGAGACGCAAATCCAGAAGATCTCTGACTTTCTTTGTGTTGCTTTTTTTTTCTTTCAACTCTGTGTATTGGTGTTGGCAAAAAAAACAAGTTTTCATGCAGGTGTAATTTGGTGGATATTTTTGACTTCTCGGAGTAGAACTGCACCTTAGAGTCATTTTCATTATGCTCAGACAGATTCTTTCTACCTCACTGAATCCATTAGTTTTGTTTTTTTAAGCTCTGCATGTGAGGCAGTGGTTCTATGTGAAAAGGGTTTAACTCCAAACATGCCTTCCCCTTCAAAGATAGGTTGCCTGCTTCAGCGGTTGTTTAAATTCATATAGAACGTGTAACAGCTGGTTTAAAGTATGTAAGCGTGTTTATCTGGTGCATGCCATAATCCATCCAACCATCTGTTTGAACATCTCACCGGCTTGGTTGGTGGTGATGACGACAGCAGCGTACTGCCTCATCTTTGGTGCCAGTGGTGACACTCCGTTCTGTGCTTCGATCTCGAATGTGTAGTTGGTGTGGGCCAGCAGATCTCCCACTGTCACCGTGGTGTTGTGAAGGCCAATGGCTCTCGGCAGGAAGCGAACATTGCTCCGGCACGGCTCACAGCGCTGGGTCCCTGCGTTGCTGCCGTTAGCAGGGACCCCACGGCAGCGTTTGCAGAGGACAGTGAAGGTGATGTCCCTGCGCCCGCCGCTGTCCTCCGGCCAGTTCCATTCAAGGATTACTGAAGTCTCGTTGATGGAGGAGATCACGTTTCGAGGAGCTGAAGGAGGACCTGGTTGACAGAAAGGATGGGGGACGGGATAAATGGATATTTAGAGGAAGATAGAGGTTTGTGTGTAAGGGTAGACGATAGAAAGAAAGGTCAGAAGAAAGGACATCCAGTAAAACGAGTTAAAAAGACGTTTTAAAAGGCAAAGTATTGTCGAATCTCTAAGCAAAGTTTTCCTTTTCAGAAAGATGACATTCATGGAAGTTTTGTGATTAGTGATCAAAGGGTGTTTAGTACTTTATCCAAATGAATTGGGACAGTAATTAAGGTAAAGTAGGTCATACTCTCTCTGCCTCAAAGGTCCTCAAATTGCAAAAGCAGTGCTTCTTATATTAAGCTAACCACTTAATAAGTGCTATACAAGTACCTTTGTCACAGTTACTTTGTGGTAAATTGTAATGCCATGGTTTAGTTTACAGGAATCTGTGTATCTAATACAGTAAAGTTATATTTCCCTCTTCCCTTCTGGATCAGTAAAAGGAAGAAAAAAGCCTCTTAAGAATGTAGACTGAATCTAAAAGTATAGACATCTTATTACTAACAGATTTCTCTGAATATTTCCAGACTTTTATATCAAAGCTAAGACTGTAATTACATGGAGGACAAAACAAAACTGCCAAATAACTCCACGAGCTTTGAGCAGGAGGAGGAGGAGGAGGAGGAAAGAGCTTGAAATAAGCGTGCTGGATTGTATTTGCAATGAAATGCTTTGTTTGGTGTGTTTGACAGACAAGACTTTACTTCATTCTCAAACTATGCGCAGCTCCTGACTTGGTAATCTGCATTAGTTTCTCTGACTGTTATTTGCAAAAGAAAGTCGAGAGGAAAACGGCACAATCCTTCAGCACACATATTAAATAAAGCACACCAGGGTATTTGGGAGTTCCAAAATATTAGATTTCTGATAATCTGTCATTGAAGTCTGTAAATCAAGTGAAGAATGATAGAAAATAAAACAGATGAAATGTGTATTCATCAGGAGTTTGTAACAGAATCAGGACTCAGTGATATACCTTTGACATTTTTTTTAAAGCCAGCTGAAAGCCTCCTCAGAACGAGACAGTACTTCTTTGAATCCTGACCCTGACAGTCGTGGGCTCAACTCGCTACCTTCTCTGACTCCATCAAACTACTGTAATCCCTCTGCGATATAACCTGCACATGCATGCACATGATGTACACATGCAGGCAATCATAAACCAATTTCAAATGTCAATATAAAGAATGGACATTGAGATGAACATATGACATGAATTATGTTGTGTAAGACCTGAGGATGTGTGAGTATTCTCCACTCCCTCACACAGGGACTTATGTATTGATGATTCTCTGTAGGCTCCTTCCAGCCTGCTAATGTTAGCAGATGCTGAAACTCTATGTCTCAAGAAAAAAAAAGAAAAGAAGGGGGGGTTTTACTTTTTTGTGTTGTTCAAAAAGTTTAAGCAATGTTAATAATCAGTTGGACTGGCACTTTTCGTGCACTTTTGTGCTAATTTGGAGGCAATGCTTGTGGGACGTAGGGGAATGCATTGATGCATTTTTAATCGTTGGAACTGAATTCTAGAGAGTAGACAAAATATTCCTCAGCCAATGCTGCGCAGCTGTTATAAAAATGTCTCATGTTAGATATAACAGGAAATACCGTAAGGTTGTTGAAGTATTATGGTTTTAAAGTTCTCTCATATCCCCTTCCCTTTGAGGTTTTTTTTTTTTTTTTTGGCCAATACATCTAAATTTCCAGAGTTAATTCTAAAACAACCTCTATCACACTGCCAACAGTAAAATCCCTTCTGAGATAATCATGATCATTATCTTCTAACAATGTGTCTATTCATCTGCAGCCCTTGCGTCGCTCAATCTGTCCCAATGTGGTGAAATTTGCCTAGTTGACAAGATGGCGTTGAGATAATGACAACAGGGACCTGCCGTGACTGTCTTTCTAATTAGGATTCTGTCAATGGCTGTGGGCGTCAGATTGTGTTTTCTACTGTTCTCCGCACAATTAAAGACTTTTTTTTGATTTCCTCCTCTCTTGCACGTTTAGAAACGGATGTATCTATAACCTGACATAAGGGAATGCAGAGATTTATAGTTTGATGGGGAATGCAGTTTGGAAGGTTTGCAGTGTGCATCTGCATCTGCAATCCATCTGCATCAGAGGAAGACAAAGGAGAATCATGCAGAGAGCAGGAAAAGGCTGATAAAGAGGTTGTGGTTTTGGTGACCTTTACATAAAAAACAAGGAATGCCAGTGTTGTTTGTCTATTACGCTTTTTTCCCCCAGTGAATTGGGAAACTGCACTCCATTATGACTATCTTTAAATATTTTATGTGGAAAAATCCAATAATGAATGAAATCACGCTCCATGAGCAAAATCTTAACACGAGGTCCAGTAAAGGCTTCTTTGAGATGTCATTTTACAGCGTCTGGAGGAAATTTACCGACTTGTGCTTTTTTAGTTGCATGTCTCTTTTAATCAAATATCGTGCTGTTTTTTTTTTAATTTGAATTTAAAACAATAATGTTATGTTGACCCCCCCTCCCCTCTGTTTGTCCTTGGTCTTCTTCCTGCAACTTCCTCTATCCCATTTCTCAAGCCCAGCGCAGTTTCATCAGATGGCTGTTCATCATGAGTCTGGTTTTGCAAAAGATTTCTGCCTCTTAAAAGGTTCTGTTTTTCTTTCGACTGTAACTTTGCTAAATGCCGCTTAGTGCTCATGATAGACTAAAATTCGGTCTTTGTATATAATATAACAATGAGTAAGCTCTTTTGTAGTACAATATAAAAAAAGATTAAGGTCTTTTACCTGATTTTTGTAAAGTGTATCGGGATAACATTTGTCATGAATTAGCGCTGTACAAATACAGATTGATTGATGATATTTTGCATTGACAAATTTACTGTTCTGGAAAAATGATTCAGAGTGAGCAGCATCTGAAAGCATTTAGAACATAATAGGACACTAAAACCCAGTGACAGGCAAACTAATGGGTTTAAACATCTCTCCAAGGCAGATCCCATTCCATGTTTTATAGGCTAATGAGAGAAAATCCTCCCACACCACACTGAAGGGGATCTCTTGTCAGATATCTGATAAAAAAAATAACGCAAGTAGCTGTGGTCAGGGCAGAAACCTGCGTCACTCCAATAATCCAGTGACCCCACATATATAAATCAAGCAGCCCCAAATGTTCTGTAAAAGCATACTTACGGGTGCAGGCCATAGAGGCAGGGTCTCCCTCAGCACGGAAGTAATTCTTCTCGCAGCCACAGTGCAGCGAGCCCTCGTGGTGGGAGAAGCTATGGGGCGGACACTTTGAACACTCCATATTTCCAAGCGTAGATTTGTAGAAGCCCGCCCTGCACACTGGAGACAAAAGAACACAGACAGAAACATGAGCATCGTGCTGAGCCAGCACATATAGCTACCTTATATAGATGCATTTTTGTCAGGAAGCTTAAAACAAAAACAAGAAGGGAAAGATTGGCTTTATTTAATGCACTCGCATGCATGCAGACGAACCACAAGAACAAGGCATAATCTAAATCTCATGTTAATGTAACAGGAATCTATCGACTGCTTGTAAAAAACAATAACTCTCTGAAATGTCTTAGTATCTATTCCTCTCCCTCTTCTTCTCTCAGAGGGCACAACATGAATAATGCAAATTGTCCCTTCAGATAAAAGGGCTGCTCTCTTTAAATATCGTTGGTATTAAATCTGCACTCAGCAGCTCTTTTAACTCCTACACACCACAAATCTGTTGCAATCTGTATAAGTAGGGTGACACTCCACCTGTGTACAGTATATCTTATGTGTTAGTGTGTCTGTGTGGGAAGGAAGATCAAGGGGGGTAAAATACTTTTCCTTCTTTCTGCCACATTTTCTGTTATTTAGTTAGTTCCTCTTTCATAGCTCTACTCTCTTCCTCCCCGCTTAAATGAAAATCTTCACAACACATCACAGAATTAAAGCAACAAGAACATTTTCAGTATATTCAAAAGTGAATGTCATTGTGTTTGAAAAGAGAAAAATGTTTTAGCAAATCTTTGAATCATATCTGATAAGAGGTGGGCGAGACTGATTGATCCGGAACCAGATTTTTATTCAAAAACAAACGGAAGGAAAGGATGGAAGTTTTACAGTAATACAATACAGTTGCAGACATCTTGATCTCTCACACATGCACACACACCAGACTTTTTTTTTTTTTAAATGGCTAGCAGCACTCGTAGCAAGCCAGCCGAATGTGTGGGCTCAGCAGAACAGGTCTGACAGATCCCAGTGGTGGACAACACACCTCTGCAAAAGCCAACACTGCTGATACTACTGCCATATCCATCACTGACACTGGCACACCAAGGTCCCTGTGCTGCACTAAATACTCCTCTACTGAGTATGTGTGTGATTGTGTGTGTGTGTCAGTATGATGTTGTGCCAGTGTGTCCGTGTGTGTGTGAGACAGTATGACGGTGTGTGTGTGTGTGCGTGTGTGTGTGATATTGATAGTTTGTGATGTGGGTTTAAACAGCCCTGTATGATCCTACTGATGGAATGACAACCACAACGCTTGCTGACACACACAAAACAGACCACCCTGATTGGAGGACACGGCAGGAAATTGGACCTGACAGCCAGGGCCTTGAGCCAATCAGGTAGCAGAAGCAACGAGATAACCGCTGGGTCAGCAGAAATGGAACAGAAAACAGAAGTCCTGATAAAAAATAAAAAAAAAACAGAAGTTCAAAGGAATTGATCTCGTAACAGTGGCTGATTCTTTATCTGACACCCCCTCTTCATAGGCAATCTTTGGCTAAGCACATTTGCCGCTAACAGCTCATCTCTGGGGAACACCAAAGAAAAAGGCCCTCGCTATATTTGTTGGAAAGTAAACCACTTGGCTCAAGTCAGATTGCAACTGTTTCCATTTAGCTACTGCATACAGACTCCTGGCATTGATTTAAAATAGTTTTTTAAACCAATCAAAAGGTATGTACTTTCACAGGTTTTTTCTATTTTTTCAAATCAGACAAAGTTATAATGACATTCATACTGTTGGTACGTTCATCTAAAACCAACCAAGAAAAAGTCAAGATATTTAATCCATCATATAAATATTTTAAATGTGTTTTCATAAGTATGGACTTTCAAAAAATTATGTGTATGCTCAGCCCCAAGCCTATTGGGTCCTTCTAAATAGAAAATATGCTTTAAAAATGGGTCAAAATGTTATATTTTAACTTTTGTTTTTAAAGCTGAGTGCTTTCACTAAAATGCTCGACACTGTTGTTTTTCACAAATATAACTACAGTCTATGGAGAGTAAATGGTCTCGAGTAGACGGAGCTCCCCCGACCTTCAGCATAGTGATCTGGCACAACTACCACCTGATATCCCTGACGCCCCGGCCACTACCATCAGACCGTGTCATGGCCATAACCACCGCCTGGTGCCTAGCCACCCCATTGGACTGTGTTGTCCCATCCACCGCCCGATGCTCAGCCACTAACATCAGACTGTGTCGTTGACCATTAGATAAAATCTGTAGGCCTGGGAATTTGTTTGCCAGGCCAACATTTCTCTGCAATTGCAAATCCACTTTTTGATGTCTCTCATTTGGATGCTTTGAAGACATGTTTTCAATATTTTTCATTGTAAAGGAACATTAATATTCTGGAAGCACAAGTTGAACATTACTTCGGTTGTATAGGATTGACTCTTTAAGCGTGGCCGTCTACAACTGCTGGAGTTACTTCCAATGTTTCTATTCTTGAAAAAATGACTGTTAACACTTCACAACATAGGAAAAAAAAAACAGGCTCGTTTCCACTTGAAAGTTAAAAATACAAAGGGGGCTTTCGAGTATGTAACAGGGCTTTTAAATTTATTAGGCACACAGTGGATCTCTTAAACATTCAATGTTAAAATGAATAACTAAAGCTGCACTCACAGTATGAGGTTTTCATATGACAGTATAGTGATATGTTGTATTTTCTTGACCGCAGCCCTAAAAATATTTTTATAACAGCTGGAAAAGGATAATAATGGTCCCGTTTCTTCCCTGTGAGTGTGCCAGGATAAAAAGCAGCTCTGACAGAGGCTGATGGTAAAATCAGACTCAGCTCGCAGGAGGTTAACTACTTATCTAAAGGAGAACCAAGGTGTGTTACACTGACATTCAGCAGCAGTGTGCGCAAAGACATGAGAGGATAGTATGATATCTTGTGCGTGGTGGGGTCTTTGTGTGTGTGTGTGTGTGTGTGTGTGTGTGTGTGTGTGTGTGTGTGTGTGTGTGTGTGTGTGTGTGTGTGTGTGTGTGTGTGTGTGTGTGTGCGTGTGTGTGTGTTAGCCCCAGGAGAGGAAACAACACCTCTTCAGATGACAGAGTATGTAAGATTAATTAAAAGATGTGTGTGTAGATATGTGTGTGTGTGTGTGTGTGTGTGTGTGTGTGTGTTTCTACTGTATGTGTGAAAAAACCACAGAGTCACACATTCCACAAGCGCATCACTACCTTATCAAATAGAAAGAAAATGAAATATTTGCGGAGAAAGAAAAAGATTGATGTTGACCCCTAAAATCATCTTTTATTTATTTTCAAATCAATAATGACAGAGGAGCAGCCTATAAGGGCAGTATCTCTGTCCAGTGTAAGTACTCTTTTGTGTTACACACAAACACACATACACACACACACCCAAACACAGTCACGCATGCATACAGTTGCAGCAGCCACATGATCTTGTGGTTGTAAAATAACTGGGGCTGCAATTTGCTCAATCAATAGTCCAGGTCATAGGACACCCTCATCAATAATGAACATGACTGCTACATGGTGCTGGTGCACATGCAATCCCCTCTTTAATATGCTGGTGGGAAACCTGACCTGACCTTGGAGGGGATTATTTTTTACGACGCAACTTTTTCATGGGACCACTTCAAAATACAACAACGTGAATTTACTGTCCAAATTAGAGGTTCTAAAGCCAGGAAAGTTCAGCATTTAATGGTTTTAGTATAGAGCCCAACATGTGGTGGCACCCAGGCTAACAATACATCACTGGGAACAAATGACAGAAAGTTCCATTCAGCATTATAATGGTATTAGAAGCCAGCAAAGCTGTAATCATCAAAAAACATCACTGATTATTGCATGCAACAGATTGATGACTTCTGGACCTCTCTCGTTTGTTGTGAACTGACGTGTATGTCACATCGGGTAGGTAGGAAAAAGCCTCTGTGCTTGAGCTCTTTCTTTTCGTCAGCTGGATCCAAAGTTTTGGTTTTGATCACCATCCCTTGCTCTCCTTCTCTCTCACAAACTTCAAGGCTCAGTGCAGCTTCTACCACAGTCGGAGCAAAAACACCGACCCAACAACTGATTTCCTGTTTCCATACCACATCGCCTCTTTTCCTTTCCAATCCGACAACATCACATTGACTTTCACTCCCTCTCTCCACCCCTTCCATTTTCCTCCATCTCCACCTCCTCGTCATCCTGCCCAGCCTCTTCCAGTTCTTTTCTGTGGCTTTCCCTTCTCTTTATTTCGCTCCATCCTTCTTTCCTTAATTGGAAAAGCTCTCTTTGAAATGGAAAAGTTATTTACTTTGACAGCTTAGGCATTTGGCCGGCGGTCTTATCCGGAGCCACTTGTAATGTTACTGGAAACATGGCAACAGTAAACATGTTGCCCCCTGCCATGAAATCCCCCTTCAGGCCAAACAGTAACAAGTTACAGAGATCTGAAAAAAGTCCATGTCTTTCATGAAACCATTATACATTTTGGTGGGAAATTTCCACTGCCTTGTAATTATGTCATTGTTTAAAAGTAATGCATCATGGTATAACATGGTGCTTATTGGACCAATTTATTTTTAACAATGCCTTTATGATAATTTACAATTTACCTGAATATCAGAGGAAAGTTTGACTGTTAAGTATTGGTGTAATATGTAGGATTTTTACAATTAAATATCTAAATTAATTAAACATTTAGAAAACCTTTGTTATTTTTTCAGCGAGTAATAACATGACGTCTAAGATTTCCAACCGTTATCAAAGCCAGAGAAATACTTGATTTTATAGTTGTTACGACTCGTGTCTTTTGTGGTGACAGAGCCGCAATGAAAGATATTACATGTTTGCCGTTGCCATGGAAACACCGGATGTTATGTCAAAGACCGCTGTATAAGAAAGCGGGAGTAGTGACTGAAAGCTGCCGTACAGTTGCTATATGTTCTGCTGGGTTAAAAACATCATGATAATTGTGCTTGGATACTTCTTCGGTAAACATTCTGGTTCGGTTTTTCGATTCGGTTCCGCCCGTTCGTCTTGAATACGGTCAACTTGGAGTTCAATTTCTAGGAGGGGTGGGGGTGGAGTAGCAGAAGGAATCACACCCATGATTCCCCATCAACCTCAACGTCATCTTTTGTAATTGTTGTGATTGAGAGCCCCCTGGTGGCAGAATTTACAAACTAAGTGGTGTTTCTTTTTTTGAAGACACCTAATAGTGGCACAAAACTGGACACTGTTAACTGCATATGAAAATAGTCCCATGTATCAAACCCAAGACAAATTCACAATGTGATAGAGATAATGAAAAGCAAAATGTTAGAGGGAAAAGATGAATAAAGGTGAGCTTTGAAAAAATATCCAAAAGTGACACAGTTAACCATTAAAATGCATTATGACCAATTTGTTAAAGCTAATACGTCTGTAATCCAACAAAAAAATAATTTGTCCTTTTCAGAAATATAAATGGCAGCAATTGTCAAAATTGAGAAAGCTGTTTCTTGGGGCCAACTGCTACACATTCAATCTCTCTTACATTCAAATCATTTGTCATTTACCATGATAATCACATTTGTAACATAGATGAGTATTTCCATTCATCAGTATGGCAGACATATGTGGGTTTGCTTGCCAGCAGGGAAATTATTTTGTACATCTGCGAGGTTCCACAGCCAGTATCCATCAACAGTAAGACACATTAACCACCGGGGACAGTGAGGAGAGCTGCCAAAGCTAATCAGAATATAACAAAGTCATGTAATAGGCGCACAGCTCTTGAGGTCATAATTGCTGATGAGTTTATGCTGTGGTCATTTCAGTCCTGTGCTGGCGCAGCATACCCTCGCTAAAGGACCAGGTGGGATTTAGCAGCCATATCAGCACTATTTAGTGGTTCCTTTGTAGGAGTTCAGAATGTCAATACAATTCCCAGTAACTGCTGAATTTCATTGCTTCTAGGTGAAATAATCTGAAATGAACACATTCTTTGTATTAAAGGTAGATGATAAAGGGGAAAAAAGAAAGTTATCACAGGGAACTCTTACACTGTTTAACAAAATAGAGTCCAACATTGACATATTTGAAAATGAAATACCCTTTTTTTGAATTCTTGCCTGGTCATGCAAATGCAATTGTGAATGCTAAATGAGATTCATAAAATTTCATAAAAATATTCAATCAAATGGCTGTATTATAACAATAGTGCAGCTAATCATATTTTCCATAAAGTTTGAAGCCTTGCACTAAACCAGCTCCATTAGAAGAAAGCTAGGAACCATGCCCACTTTCACAGAGCACCAAAAATGTGCCACTTGATCCATTTCTGACCCCAGTGTGCAGCTCTGTCATTCTGTCATGATGACCTCATTGGGCTGCATTTTCAACAGCCATAGAAATGAAGCAGTTGGCTCCATCAGCTGAGTATTGGAGGGCCAGATTGGAGTTTGTGATGCTAACTGCGGGCTAATGGCCTGGAGAGACCCCACCATTCAAGTCTGTTTATCTAAGCACACTCAAAGAGACTCTTCTCCAGCCTAGATGTTCTGTGTTTCTGTGAGTGTGTGAGTGTGTCCTAAATGCTAATCATCATACCACACAAGCACCAGCATTTTCTGTCAGTGTGAAAAACAAGTTATTTTGTGTGTATCGTGTGTGTGTTTGTGCATGTGTGTTTGTGTTCCCTTCAACTGCATGTGTGTGTGAAAATTGGCAGAGCAAAGCTTAATTAAGTGATCTGATCCAACGCTGATTTGCATAATAAAGCCGCCGATGAGGAGGATGAGAGGAGGACCAAAAGGAAGCAGAGGAAGATGAGGGGAGGTAGAGGAGGATGTGAGGAGGATGAGGGGGAGGGAGTGCAAGGTGAGGATGGAGGGCAGTCTACATTGTATGTATTACACTATTGTAGACAGGAAAGTACAAAGGAAGCACATGTTTGTGAGAGCAAAGCCACACAAGCACATTATCATAATAAAAGAAACAAAGAGTGTGTGTGTGTGTGTGTTTTGTGTATGTGCGTCAAGGTTTTATGACTTTAACAACCTGTGAGATTGTGCGCCTTTCCCCACAATTACAGCTCGCATTAACACAAGGAGATGAAGAGTAAATGTATTAATGTAATCTAATCATCAAACAAGCAATGTGGCCAAAGTCAGCTCCCTGTTCTAAATGAGATTTTGAAAGCAGCAAATGTTGGCCTTCCTACAGCAGTGTAACCTTGATGATTACAAGGACCGGAGATTGAACCCCTTTCTTTTGTTTCCTCTGCCTCACTTTTATATTTATGCAAAGCAGTTGAGAGGGAAGTGAGCAGAATCAACACATCAGTTCTGTATAAAACGAGATTGAGACGCTGTGGAGGCCAAAGAGAAATTCAAATTATGAAAATGAAAATAACATTTTTAACAGCTCACATCCTCATGACATTTTTTTTTTGTTTGAAAAAAGAGGAAATTTCAACTAAGCTTTTCACGCATCGGGGTGCAGATTGCCTAGCAGTTAGGTTATGCCCCATGTAGGGAGGCGGTATTCCTCTGAGCGAGTGGCCAGGGTTTAGGTCCGACCTGCAGCTCATTTCCCGCATGTCATTTCCCAATCTCTTTCTCTATCAAATAAAAAGCACCAAATAAAAAATGTTTTGAAACATGTACAATACTGCAAGCTTTTATGAAATTATTTCATGCTTCTATATTTTCCATCTGTTTACTACAAAAGATTAAAGTGTTGTAAAATTAAAACACTGAAATTATCATAATCATGACTTCAATGCAAGACACTTAAAAATAATTATATGATAATACTTATATATAATGTACAAATATTAATAATAATATATTGTATTTATGAACCACTTTACATTTGAAGTGAATCTCAAAGTGATACAATTTTGACACTTGGCTTATTTTCTTAGAACTTAATAAATGGAGCATGTTTGTTCCCAATATGTGTGTTAAAGTGTATGTGTGTGTGTGTGTGTGTGTGTGTGTGTGTGTGTCTGTGTATGTGTGTGTGTGTGTGTGTGTGTGTGTGTGTGTGTGTGTGTGTGTGTGTGTGTGTCAAAGATTGCTGTTGTGTGAAGGACAATAAACTGGGGCAAAACAGGGCAAGCACTGTACAAACCCCACACACGCAGAGGCATGGATCAACTCCCTGCTGTATCCATCAAGGATGCAATAACTGTTCCCAACCCTCTCCACACTCCAGAGGTTAGCCAGGTCAGTCAGAAAATCCAGGACAACCAGCACAGCAGCACAAACACTCTCCAAGCACACACACACACAGACACAAACACACTAAGACACACACACACACACACACACACTGAGGTGATGTTAATTTCCCAGGGATGGATGTGGGGAGACAGGACGTTAGTGCACACATAAACATGGGGAGATAGGAGGAGAGACAAAGGACAAAGAGAGGATGAAGAAGGCTGTGAGTAGGAGACACGGATGGAGAGAGAGTCGGAAATCACAGCCAAAACATAAAAACACATTAACACATTCCCACACTATGCACACCCCTCAACAATAAACCCATTTGTCTCATTCCAACACACACGATAGGATTACAACTGTTAGCATTTCCTGGGAACCAACACGGCGAGATGTGTGTCCATTTATGTGTTGAGTTGTGAAGATGACACTGACCTCTCAATGCCCCCTCACTTTGTCCAAACATAGATACACACATGTGCATTCCACTGTTACACTCCCTGGAAACACACACACTGCACAACCAAACAGGCCCTAAAAACATTTGCCTCCACTCATCCTTTACTGGACCATTGTGTTTCTTTGAATACAACCGATAACCAGTGGTGTACACCAAACACACTTATTCAGCTGGTGGTTTAGAGCTGGACAGGCCATTGTGCAGTAATCCAATGTGTGACAATGGTAGCTGGTGGCAACCATGTCACCATTTCCATGCTGATATGGGAAAATTGATGTGGAACTCAGACAAATTTATATAATCTCTTGGCTTTCCACTAGCAAGCAGGGAATTTATACCAGTGCCTCTACTCAAATCTCATTTGAAATGAATTAATATTTTGTTTGATTACAAGGACACAAAAGATAATGACAGCTACTGCCTACAAGACATACAACAACTACAACAACACACAAAAAGACAAGAAAAGAAAAGGAAGGCCGTTTGTCCAGGGGAGAGGCCACAAGAGATGCAAGTCAGGGGCAGGGGGCTGTTAGACATCAAAACTGGTACAGATCATCACTTTTGTCTTGCATGCATAGACCTGCCTACATACTTTGGGATCAGGTTATTATTCTATAATTCAACTTTGCTCAAATAACAGTCCATGAGGTATCTAGTACACTCTCATAGTCACTGACAATTCAGGCCGTATTTTCTTTGAAAGTAAGTCAAAGAAGTCCATAAGCTGGTTGTGTTTGTTATAGCAGTCCGGTTTGCAGATTTTACAGTTCATCAGTATTTTCCTCTTTAAAGACAAAAGAGTTAATGCCTATGTTGTCCCATCATATTTCCAAGTATGCACATATTAGGGAATTAAGACATACGAACTAACTAATAATTGCAGAAATGCAGAACTATTCAACTCATGGAATGGATAAAATATCTCCATCCCTTATGATGTGACCAATTTGAGTGCTCATTTGGTTTATCCAGGGGCTCTTAGAAGTGTTGTATTGCTTGAAGTCAACTATTCCATATTGACCAGGTTGGTAGAGACACACCAATAATAGATCATAGTTTGTGTAATGCCTTTGCACTTTTACAAGAAAATTAAATGAGTTGATTATTCATTTTAGTATTATATTTAGGGTATCATAGTTGACATAAGCAAAATTGATATGTTATATTGTAATGTTCCTCTTTGGCCACTAAACTACCTAATACATAATGATTTATCTTGTTGTATGACTGTAATGTGATGGTATTTTACATTAAATGCAGTATAAAGACTAACTTTACTGTTATATGAAAAGGGTCATAAGTTCAACTTGCCAAGGCGAAATCAGTAAATACCTCAAATAAAAGCTAAATGCAGTGTCGTCTTTGACCACTGAAAGCAGTCTGGAAAACATTTAATTGGCAGGTGTACAGATGGATGACTAGAACAACTGGTGGGAATAGTTGCAGTGTAAAATGCATAGGGTGAAAAAGGAAGTTGAAATTCCATATGCATCTATAAACATTGAGTAAATATGTAACTTTATGTGTGTGTGTGTGTGTGTGTGTCTGTGTGTGTGTGTGTGTGTGTTTGGGGGGCCGTTGTTTATAGTGACAAGCAACACCAGAGCGGTTTTATTGACCAGTGCCAAAGTGAGCACTCTCTCTACTTAAAGAGAAAATAGGCCATCTACAACGCTGCTGGACACACACATTCACACACACAATGATGTTGACCCACTTCACTCAATGTGCTCAGTCGGCAAGGCTTACAATTGCTGAGAAGAAATTGAAGTGATGCACTTTTATAATCGCATTGATGCGGGGCAGCACCCATGTCATTTAAAATGTTTCAAGACACAGTTTACAATGAGAAAGAGAAAAAAAAACTTTTATTTAATTCTAATGGAAATAATTTTCTGGACTTGTATATCCATCTAAATTTTAATTAGATGCACATTCGAAAAAATGATGTCATTTGATGTGTCATAGTCATAGCTTTATTGGGTTTTAGCACTGATTAAATGCCCCAAAATAAGCTACAGTCATATACATATAAATTTGACCTTTTTTCAATTTAGCTTTAAATATATTACTTGTAGGGCTGACCCCATATAGTCAAATACTCGACAATTAGTTAGTCAGAACCTTAGTCGACTGCCAGTCTCACAGTCGATCATATGGGATCATTCAATTCTAGCAACTATATGGGTGTGTTTAATGTGTAATTTTAAATAGACTTGTCTGTTTTCTCCAAATAACTCATGGCTCATCAATGGCCTATTTTGGTATAAATATCATCTTATTAATACTTTTAATGCAGTTTAAAAAACACACTTTAAATCAATCTCCTTAGTGTGCACATGAAGAAATCCCCCCAAAGCATTGATAGAAGCAGCCTGTCTATGTTTGAGATTGGCTACTGACTGACTGAAGAGATGTCAGTCATGGGCACAGTCGCTTGTACAAAGGCTCTCATTGGCTGCTATAGGCTGTTATGAAGTGTCATAAGGTCAGCAGAATAGAATTATTCTGTTTTTTACAGTTGTTATGGATGTTATGTGTTTGGATTAAATCTTCTACTGGATTGATTGGAATCATGGGGACCTTGTTGGTGGAAAATTATGATCAGGGGAGATTACAGTTAATATTCAAATGGCAAGTTAAAAGACATTGTTTGCTTGTCGGTGGTTGGACCCGCACACACTGGGCCATCATTCTGTGTGTCTTCTTTAGGCTACTGGACATGTGTAATATAGTTAAAAGGTCACCTTAATACAGACTTAATATATGGATCCTCAATGAGCGCAAAAAAACAACAACAAAACTTTAGACTGTCAGTCGAATCAGGTTCGACTATGTAAATACTTCATCGGTGACAGGCGTACCTACTTGTAAGCTAAATGAACTTTTAAGAGTGTACAATGACTCTTTATTGTCCATGCTCTGTGAATAGATAAGAGTTATATGTTATGACTCTGGATTGCGGTCCCTCATGTTGTAATTCAGATGACGAGACCTCCGTATGGTTGCTGACATTGAGCACCAGCCAGGAAGGTGCTCCTGTGCCTGCTAAGGTCTGAGTGAAGAGTTGTAAAGCCCCCCTTAGGGAAAGACTACTTTCACTCGTGGACCACCTGAGGACGATTGAAGGACACAAACACACGAACACACACACACACACACACGGTTATGCATATGCTGACAGAAACCTACTCACAAGTCTCAGTATGCTGCTGCTGCCATATGGTAAAGAGCCCCCAGGCTCCTCTCACTTCAGACAACATGACATTGTGGCTCACATTGCCCACCGTGTTACTCTCACTGGGAACTGAACCACCCAGACTACAGAAAATACACTAGCACGAGCTGAAAACTGAATGGAAATAGAATCATGCAGTTCAAATTGATTTACCCAGCACTATCAAATGGACTGTACTTACATAGAACTTTTACACTACAAGTAACATTCACCCAGTCACAACTCATTCACACACTTATGGCTGACTGTACTCTGTAAAGAGCCCATCAGTAGTAACTAATCCCTTTGTTACACATTCATAAGCAGATGTTAAAGTCACAGGGAGAAATTTGGGGTTCAGTGTTTATCCAAATCAGATGTGAACATGAATTATGATCTTAAAATGCTTTACTTCTACCATGCAGTATAAGGGCTGCATAATAAATGTTCAACAACTTCCTAACTCACTATCAATAAGCAGCAATTAGGAGGGTATTGAGGGTAAACTCTTAATGACCCATATGCTATAGAATACAGTCATAAAGGGTAAGGTACTAATATTACACTTAGTAATGACTAATAACTAGCCAGAATGCTACAAAACAGCATGCTAATAAGCAACTAGTTAATGGTAAATATTGTGACCTTAATATAAAGCATTATGGATATGTGGACTGCATCGGCTGGGAAACCCCAAACCTTCTGATTGAGAGACAACACCTCTACCACAGAGCCACAGCTTATTTCTGGTGGACAATCACACTTTGATTCTAATCAAGGTTCCTCACTGTTGATTTTCATAATGGAATATTGTGTGGGACAAATAACGGTAACAGTGGTTTCCAGTTTCAAACATCTCAACATCTGGATTGCATTTGTTGCTATGGGAGACATCATGAAACACTGTACAAACATGGACATGAGCCATAAAGATTTATTCCCTTTTAGTTTCCACCTTCAGAAGCTCAAACTGTATTTTGACTTTTAAATACACCTTGGACAGCTTGTGTTTTCAGTCCATGCAATTCCAATGCTTTTGGCCTTTTCATTAGATTTAGAAAACAGTCTAAAGAGATGCAGTTGTGTTGGAGCGAGGGGGTTAGAATTTCATAAAGCAGTGGTGAGGGTGGCTGTGATTCCAAGGCCACAAGGTGGAATGACAGAGTACAGTGCAAGTTAATCTGAAAGTACTTTTTCAAATATTCATCTTAGCTCGCTTATTATCACAACCATATCATCACACCAAGCCAAATATTTCACATGTATCTCATTAGTTTTAACCTTGAAGTGAACACCACCCGATGAATCACTGACAGAAGCAGGAAGGTCAGAATCTATTAGTTAAGGTCTTGAGAATTCCTCTGTGTAGCCGAGGCCTGAGGTGGCTAATAGGATTCTCCTGCATGCCACGGGGAATAATATGAAAGGCAATTTGATCATGTAACAAAAATAAGAATCACATTTACAACTCCATGCCAATGTTGCAGCCTTCGACTAACAGCGTTGTGGATCTCATTAGCATTGTCTCATTCACATTGTTATGTTGTGACTTTTTCTAACCTGTGACATTCTTTGATGTAAACAAACAGAGCAAGACTCAGGAAGTCACAGATGTGGATGTGTGAGTCAGGCGGGGAATTTCCTAATAACCACTACACCCAAACTCAACATTGGAAAAAAAAACCTGCTAAAAAAAAAAAAAGCTTGAATAACACCCTCAACCAAATTAACTTTAATTTTGTGCCATGTTTTTACTGAATCACATATAGTCATGTACCGTACATGAGGTTCAAGTGAGATACAGTACATTGAACTCAACTTTAGAAACAAACCAACAAATGTTAAAAACTATAAATGTCCCAAATTTTTATTTCTGAAGCCTACCCAAGTTTGCTAATGCCATAAGTTCTATTTTGTGCTTGGATTCATTAGACAAGTTGACTATTTGCCTGATTGTGGGTTGCAATGATGAACTCTCAATGGTGTTCCCCTCTCTTGAACCCATTGCATTTTGGGATAGATTCCAGTCCCGGGTCCCTCTGGAACGACTTAGAAGCTAGAGAAAATCAGGAATTCATAACAGAACATCTTAGTAGTCCATGAGCCAGTGGGACCATGAGTGCAAAATAATGGTGTCTCCTTTGGCAAGTGGGACTGTCAGTGTATTAGGAGAGAGTGCTGAAACACTACGTGAATGTGTGTCCAATCTGTGCACATTTAGAAATGCATGCATCTGTGTGTATCCATGAAATTTATGTGTGTGTGTGTGTGTGTGCTTTTATGTGTGCATGTGAGTGTGTGCTGCAGGATTCCTGGGGCAGGTGTCTCAGCAGTGGCTGGGGCAAAGCAGTGCTAAATCACTCCTCAACTGACACACCTCTCCACAGGGCGCCCCGCCATGTGTTACTGCAAAGGGAGGGAGAGGGAGAGAGGGAGAAACCAAGGGTAGCGGTTACTGGGTCAGAGAGGGAGATAAACTTCTCTATAAATCAGCATCTTGAGATTTGTGTGTGTGTGTGTGTGTGTGTGTGTGTGTGTGTGTGTGTGTGTGTGTGTGTGTGTGTATGACAAAGAGACAAAGAGAGAGAGAGAATGCACATGCTATGCCCTTGAAAGTGTGTGTTTTTTGTGTATTGTTTTGTTTATTAGTGCACCATTTTTGCCTGTGTCAGTGTGTGCAAGTGTGTACATGACAGACCAGCGCAGGTGAGATACAGACAAGGCTAGACATCCTGGCACGAACCAAGAACACATCAAGGATCTCGCCTTACAACGTTCTTCTGGATCTACCTCCCATCACCCTCAGCTGCTTTAGGATATTTCACATAAACACAATTACTCACACACTCAGGGCCTGATTCACAAAAGCATTGCATCGCTATTACACCTGCTAACCTGTGCCAAGAGAAAAATGAAAGAGTCAAAAATATGAAACAATCAGGGTTAAATGCACCCCTAACTGCACTGCCTAGCTAACTGCACCGGTGTTGTGACGTGTATTTAAATGTGCCATTAATCAGTAATTTGGAGAACAGTTGGTCCCTTTCTCTGCAAGTGCGGTCTCATTGCAAAAAGCCTCTTATTCACAAACATCAGTGCTGCCAGCCAAACGCAGTTTGCTAAGCAGTATAACAGATGTCACGCAAACTTTCCAGTAATCAAGAAAACAATTCCACCTCTGAATGACTTGAAGGTAAATAACCTGAAAATAAAGTTTGTAAAAATGACTTTCACCTAACTATTATTATTATTATAACCAGGGGTTAAATCAGCCCAGTGCTGTCAGTGGCTCGACACTTCATCCACATGTGGAGATCGTCTGGAGCCATTTCTCACGATGAGGATGCGATTTTTCTTCGAGTTGTCGTTGCTCGCTCCATTCAGGGACGAAAATTAGTTCCAAACGGTGAAACTCATAATGCATATTTTTCAGCTAGGCCTCAAAATAGACTTGAAATAGTCTCCTCCTAGCTCATTATGTTTATGTGGACAGAATTGTGCTTCATCAGCATGAGAGAACAACTCTTTGCAGAGTAAAGGTGCAGACAGCTTTTCTCCACATCCAGACGGAAAAAAAACAAGAGCAGACTGCATGAAGCAGGACAACTTTTTGGGAATGTTTGTGCTACATGCTTTGTGAATAAGACCTTGAGACAGAGCAGACAGCAGGAGCAAGTTATGTGTAGCTTTCTGAGCTGTAAACAGCAGAAATCAATTCTTTAAAAATCAGGCTGTCAGTGTGCAAATAGTAAGTGTTACCGTTATCCCATTTTTAAAAAAACCTTTATCAGATTTCAGTAGCAGAGGTTATTTGTCTGAATCACTTAATATTTGTTGTTGTACCTTACATGTTTATATGAATGCGCAAATGTTCAGAGAAATGCACACCTGCTAGAAACACACATGCTGTGTACACATACAGGGACAAATTCCTGCTGAGTGTGTAAACAACATGTTTCATGCATAGAGTGTGTTATGGAGTCATCAACGATGACACACCAGCGTGGACAGTATTCACACGGGTCCATTCTAAATAAACTTCCTGTACTAATGTTAGAACACACACACACACACACACACACACACACACACACACACACACACACACACACACACACACACACACACACTACACGCTTACAAACACTTACACACTACCAAGTGCTGCAGAGATTCATGAGAGCACTTACACAACACACTAGAGACTAAATAAGATTAAGAAAAATGACTTACATAAAAGCAATAATAAATATACAGTATCAAGGCTACTTGGAAAAAAAAAAAGTAAATTAGTTTGATTAAAGCTGCAACAATTTGCAGCCTGAAGTGACCATCATCTCCCAAATGCAGTACCAAAGAGTGGCCATGTTTTACATTTCAACTTTACAAGTGTGATTATGTTGGCATATTGACTTTCAGTAGCACAAAGGTTATAATAAACAATGAGAAAATAACAAACAACTTCTGTAACATTACATAAAGTAAAATAGGTTAATAGGATTCGCTCTAGTCTTGGTGTCTGAGAGTCAAAATACAACTATTAAATTCCCTTGAGTATCAAATTTCTGTTATTACCTTTGCTCAGGAGTGACTCTGTCATGACTTTCTAAACTTTATTTCTCTGACTTTGTGTGCTTGGGGTGCGGAGTAGTGGGTGTTTTCTGGTGTCAGGGTTGAGCTCTTGAAAAGTGCGGCATCAGCACAAGTGTATATCCAGTGTGGAACCCTGCAGGGCTAACCTTAGTGGGAGTCTTTGGAGCCCCAGCTCAACGCAGTGTGAAACCAAAGTTGAATAAACCAGATTGAAGTTGTCATCCTCCCAAAGCAATGCTTACAGGTTTCCCCTGAGATGCAAAAATACAGTTTGCAAAGTCTTACAAGCTGATATGTTCAGAGACAAACATGTGCTTATAATTATACACTCAACACACAGGCACACACGTGAGAACTGTTCAACTCACACATTGTATTTTTCTATCCTAATCATTGTTGGATCCCAAAAAAGGGTGGATGTATGATAGTGTAGATGGTAAGCAATACTAAGAGAGTGGATATTTCTGGGGAAATGACGCAGCAATACAAACTGAATTTGATACAGTACTTGCCTTTGTGGCATGGAAGATTCAGCCCACATACAGTACTTTACAGAATACAGCCATGTATGCACACACAGAAACACAGAGAACTTATTTGGGCAGCAGAAAGCAAAGCTGACCCACATTGTACAGTTGATATGGGCCTTTTAGTAGAAATCAGATACTGTCCAGTCTATGACATCCACAGTTTCCCAGCCAACCACAGCTAGTGAAACTTAACTCAACACTCTGTAAAAGCCTCAATGGAAGTAGCCTTGACCCGTCTTAAAAAAGCAGAAGAGTTATAGTGTCTCATGGTGGTCAAAGGGTTGTTTCAGGAGCTTGAACCACTCTAGGAAGAGTCACATTATGCAGAAAAGCTGGATTTCTGTATCATCTTCCAATGAAATTCACCTTGAAGTATTTTTAATGGTTTATACCAAATGACATTTAAGCCAATATTTTATCTTACAAAAGTAGTGTTTAAATTACCAACAAGAGTAAGGCACTGCAAAACCAGACGAAAAAATACAATGTCTCTTCTCTCTCTTGAACATCATAGGTTAGCAATACTGCAGGCTAATGTTATGAGGAATGGCAAGAGCATGAAAGGCTCTCGCCGCTGCCATTCATCAAGAGAGAAAGTAGACATCCATCATTGGGTTGCTAAAGACTCCAGTAAAGAATGGCCTGTAACGGTCCATTTAAATTCAAACCAAAATTGGAATGCTTTTGTGTATTATTTTAGTATTAAGGAGCATTATTAAGAAGCCAAGTATATTATTTCTGTCTATTTGAGGAATTATTTGCAATTAGTTTAATGGCGAAAAATTTGACAAAACACAAAGCTGGACAGAAAGTCTTTCTCACACACAGACACTCACACACATACATGTAATGGTGTGTCCCCCTTAATACCAGGGCCGGTGACAGGCTGAAAGGCGAGAGTGATGGATGGGCAGGGCTTAATCACCTTTAATCAGCTCTGTCCTTGAATAATGATGAACAGCCCCCTTTTTACACACAGAATACAGAGAGAAAGAGGGGGAAAGAGAGGGAGAAGCTTTGAGAAAAGATGTGCGTTCCATACTCTTTGTTGAATTCACAAGTAGCGGCAGATGCCACCCCTCCTCCTCCTCTTTCATTCCATACGTTCACTTCCTCAATGCAGCACAGTCTGCATAAATGCACTGGCTACTGTGTTCCTCTGCTCGGCCCGCACAGACTCATCCATGTATCTTTACAACAAAATCAACAAACACTGTCTTTATTTAGCCCAGCTCAGATGGAGGTGTTGTTCTGTCGGGTGAATGCCTCTTTACTCCAAATTCCACAAAAAAAGCTGAGACAGAAATTTAGTCAGTGCCAGACATTGTTGATGTTAAAATGGGCTCTCAGCTCTGCAGGTGTTAAAAGCATGCCAACACTCAAAAGAGACACAACAGTTAAAAATGTCAACTATTTCCTGGATGAAAGCAGAGTGTCTTTTCCCTTTCAGTGTGTATCTGTTCAATATAAAGCCAAAAAATGTATACATTCCCACTTCTATCAAAAAGGGACATTAACACATATTTGTTTTCTGTTTTTGTCATTTTCAAGTAACCAGATTGTAGCTTTAGTCACAGCACCAAGCCCAGCCTCGCCACTCCCACTCTCCCATCAACCACCACAATCCTGGTGGTTGACAGGGAGCCGAGCGGCGGTGCTGTCAGGGAGGCCAGAGGCTGAAGCGTGGGGGGCCTGGCGGGGCGACTAAGCCCCAGGACAATGCCATTACAGTGGGGATGAGGGCTGCATAAATGACCTGAGGAAATCATGGGGCGAGTAGGAATGTTCACCCGCTGGGCGCACACATGGTATTTCACTCTGCAGCGGGGTGATAACCCCCACTCTCCCCAATAACAGCCACCCAGAACAGTCTATCATTAAAAAGAAGCCTGTCGAAAAGGTCTCTCATTGCGCACGGATGAAGTCTGCTGCATGTATGCAAACATATTAAAGCTGAAAAAGTTTCTTTAGAAACTAGACTGCGATCATTAAACACATGCACCATTTTCCTCAATTTCCATATATGACCAACATATTTTAAAAACTGAAACACATTCAAATAGCTAAAGCAATGATTTGTTTACTGAAAACCTCTGTGTAGTAGCCGGCCTTGCATTGCATTTACCAACAGTAAATGTGGACGGCCTCCCATTGAAGGGGACCCTGAGCTCAACCTTATGGCCCCCACATTTTAAGCCTCAATAGCAGCCAATAGGAGCATGTTACAACCCCATATAGACTAGTCTATAGAGTGTGTTACATATCCTCATTGACAGCGGCCACAGGTTACTATAGTTCACTGGCTAACAAGTCTTGCGGTTTAAACTCTTTGGGTGTCATATACTCGGAAAGAAAGCAGGTTATGGAGACCAAAAGCTGCGCTGCCACTCACAGCAAGGAGGTCACGCTGTGCTCTTATGTTTAAGAATATCAAGTTAACTAGCAAGGCAAGCCAACAAAATAATGGTAAGAAAACAGGACTAAACTCCATCTCATTGGACACAACTACAATCGATTTTGAAAGTGAGGTGACCCTAAAAGTATTTATCGGTAAGCTGTGACATTCTTCATTAATGTAGTCGGCTGTCAGTCAGTTGTTTACCTGTGATCAATACACATCTTCTTACATTAGCTTTATACATGAAACCAAACACACATATATGAATTAGAAGCTCTAGGTGTAACTTCACAAATGCACTATAATGTCGAAAAAAGACTGTCTGCTATACGTCAGAAAACATAACAGCATATACCAAAAACATCTTCCAATGTTAACCAGATGTTAAGAATTGAGTGCAATTAAGTCAAAGTGATGCGGTACGCTCCATCAAACTCAACAGGCGTCCTCATCTTTCCCATGTCCTGGAAGTGTTCATCGTGTAAGTAAAACCCCTTCTTCTCTTTCCTTATTGTTATTATAGGCCCATAAATAGTCCAGGGCTAAATTAATGAGGCCACAGAGACGCTGATGGAGGAGTTAGGGGATAAAGAAATTGAGAGATGAAGGGAGTGATAGATGGCATCATTATAGCAAAGCACATCTCACTTAACAGAACTGTTGGCTTTGGAAGTTGCATGTTTTAGGGTATGCCAATTTCTGCCTCGCCTTGCATAAATGTACAAACATAGACACACATAGACACACACACATGCGAAGGAGACAAAGAAAATAAAGTTAATAAAGCCCTCTGAAGCCCACTATTTCCACCGCCAGAACAGATATGCATGAACATATATACACAGACGAACAAATGTACGATATGCAAGCTGGAACAATTAAGTCATATTTTTAACCACACGCTATACAAACCCTCCCAAGCTAAACACGACACACACCATCATAATGAGCTCAATTGAAGCAATGAGAAATGAAGATAGCCTATTCTTTTTCCCACCTGGGGACAATTTACTGAGTATCTCCGTTAAGCTGAACACACTGGTAATTAACACTGAACCTCAGTCCGTTAGCCGGCTGATAGCAGAATTCTTCATTGTTTTAGTCGAGGGACTTCACATCGCCTATTTCTGCACACATCAGAGTGAGCTATTCTTCTCTGCAGAAACCTTAAATTAGAAGATGATCTATTAAGAAGGACTAATAACTGTGATACTAAAGCACTGCAAGAGTGCAACACACACTACCCTGGCTCTCCATAAGACTCAAAGACATCGCTCCTATCACCTCCTGGAGTCGAAACTGATCCCTTGAAGGTTTAAATACCGCCTTAAGATTTTAGGACGTGTCCAACTTTATTGTTTTTAAAGAAGTTAAATACAAAGATTTAAAAGTGAAACCAATTAAAGTCTGACATTTATTTAGTTTCTCCAAAAAACGAAATTTCATCAGAGACCTTTTAAGTTTCCGAGACTTACAGTAATGCTTTAAAAACCCACACGGGAAGTATTCAATGGGGTTAAAACATATATAATTGGATTAAATGCAGTTTCCCACACATTATTATATCCCACGCATTAGCAGCAAGGCATGCATGAGCAGGGGAACGCACTCCAATTCTTATCATCATAATTGAATGACAGTAAAAGAACAAAAAAACATCGAGAAACCCTGTTGTGCACAGATGTGTGAAGGATCTGACACACTAGATGAAAGATGTTTGCTTTATAATTAAAAGGTGTGCACTCCCACTGTCAATGTATAGCACTGTAATTAACACCTTTCTTCACTGTTAATGGGATTCAGTGCAACCTATCAGCGATCAAGCGGTCATGTCTCTCGCTCTCTCTCCCCCTGTCTCTCAGTCTCTCAACCCCTTCATTTCTGCATGTGTGTTGGCAGCGCATGTGTCACTCAGCATGATATTAGCATGGTAAGTGCATGCAGATGGCAGCCACAGCCAGTAACCTTTCAGGAGCCATTTACATGTAAATCGATGGATTAATTGGCTAAAGCTCATTAGAGTCGGGGGTCTCATCAATAGCACGCACCTCTATTACCCCTGAAACTGAGCTGTCATCTCTAACCCAACATCCTCCGACTCACTCACACACACACACACACACACAAACACACAAATATACACGAGAACCTTTGAAATCTACCCAAAACATTTCTTATCTATTGCAATTGTTTGATTTATACCATAAAAGTTGTCTGACAGTTTTGAACTACTTTAACCAATGCACACTCAAAATTGAAAATGTATTTTTTGCACTGTGATTGCATATATTTATGAAAGGGTAATGTGATCCGATCAATTGTCAACTGCAAGTTATCAAATTAAAAAAAGAATCCAATCCAGTGTTTGTTTTGTATAGTGATTAAACAGAACACACCACATCATGTAAGAGATGGAGGGAAAAACATGATTTCCATACATCTCTAAAAGGCCAGTATCGGCCCTGCTACATCAATAAAGCTGTTTGCAGCCATCCAGCTCTGATCTGCAAAGCAAAGATTCAGTGCAAAGGTCTTGCATTAATCAGTGAGATTTCTCTAACATTCCTTGAGGCTTTGCACTTTGGCATCCCCTCCAGGTGTTGAAATTGAACACTTAATAGCTAAAGACCAGCGGAGCGGAAAAATGGAAAAAATTGGTCGGTTGTATCGCTAAGCGTGCTACGCTACCTTCACCTTGACAAATGCCTGGTGCCATCCTTTTAAACAGTGAGAGATGAAGGGAAATGAATAAGAGGAGGTGGGAAATCTGTGGATGATGAGTACAGTAATCTTGTTGGACACTGGTGTCTTCTATTCTCTGCTCATCTTCACAATGCTTCTAACCTTCTATGCATATTTGTGTGTCTACGGTGTGTGTGTGTGTGTGTGTGTGTGTGTGTGTGTGTGAGAGGGAATGTATGCGTGAGTGTGTAATCTGTAAGAAAGGTCACTGCTCATCTCTGCAGTAGCCCTCAACCTTTAAAGGTTGGATCCTTTGTCCCGTCATAAGTGACACTTCATCCCAGCCACTTCAGGAAGAGAGACTTAGGCAAAGACAGAAAGAGGGGCCTTTTGTTTGAGGGCAGGGGCATCTTGGCAGCACAGACACTTGTTGACACACAGCGGTGGTTTTGGGAATGCCAATGCTTAAAGGACTGAGAGAGTGAGGGGGGACAGCATGGCAGTAACTCACTGAAATCACGTACCATCTATAAAAGCTAAACACCAACATTACAACTTTATTTTACTCCATTATTTTTAACTTCCCCATGGAGACCCAGAGGTCTCCAAACATAACAGAGAACATTTACTTTAGCATCGAGCACTGAAATCTCAACACTGGGTCCCTTATCATGCTTTAGATCAGATCATCGTAAGTAGCAACAGATTTAAAATGCAGGTTCACTATTTAATAACATGTACATAATCTGTAAAACAACATAATATGTTATTTAAAAAACTACCTAATAAAGGTAAAACTTTATTTCAACTGGGAAAACAAATTAGAACTTAAGAGAAGTATTGAAACAATGCACAATGCCTTTAACTGTAGATTTAAAGAGATATCAAGATTTATAAAAATTATATTAACTTAAAAAAGACAATACGTGTATTTTTAATTTTGTTATAAAAAGTGATTTTTTTACAAGGTACAAGTTATTGTCATCCATATTTTTCCACAGGTTTCTTGATATCATGACATATTATATTTCGTATCTATAGCTCTTTTTATACTGCCAGTTCAAGGTATGACTTTGTGGATGCCTCTGTCCACAAGGTAAAATACATGGAGGTGTAATAGCGGGGTTCCTAGCAGGAATCAAAGTTAGTAAAACAGTTGAAACAAGGATGAAACAGTGTCACTTTAAATGTAGAGCGGGAAGTTGGAACTGTGTTAAGTGTGTGTGTCTCCATGTGAGTGTTTAAGCTTCCGCTTATTGTTCGTACGTCATGACTCATGCTTCCGCAACGGATTAACTCAATGTAAAGATTGCACACTGACACTCCAGTGTTATGCAGTTGCAGATTCAATATAAAAGTGTAAAGGTGATTGGGGATCTTCATTACAAATGATGACGTTGTTGTAGACCCATAATGTAGAAAAGGGTTTGTGTAAATTGTATTTTACTGGATATGAATATTTCAATGTACTCCAATGTAAACTTATTACATTATTTCAAGTGTACAAACTTCCCTTATGCAACATTAATGTCTTAGATCAAATGTGTTAATTAATTTTGAGGAAGACATTGTATTCAGTGCACATTCTAAGTTTTCTAGAGATGTTGGAAATTAGTATCAGGAGATAAAAAAAAACTGCTTCATTGAATATAAATGATTCTTATGTTAATTGCTGGCTATCGTCAGTGGGGAAAGACAGATAGACGTCCACACAGCTGCAGACCTTTAAGGTTGTCCGGTGAGGTCTCGCGGCGCAGTCGTTATGGTTGGATGCTCTGAGCATGCTCTGTTGTGTTTGGCATTCTGAGTGCAAGGACAGCTAAAGGCCTGATCACTGAGGCCTGACTGCCCTTAATCAGCACACGCAAACTGACACACACTCATATGCATACACAACAGTAGTTGCATATCTAACACGCAAATCAACCCCCCCCCCCCACTCACACTAGTTCACACAAACACTTGTACACACCAAAGGGCATGTCATTCCAGCTGACACCATTTCTAAGTCAACCGCCATGGCTGCAAGCTAAAATGTCACCACTCTGCTTCTTGCGGGTGGATAGGGATGGCTAGAGTATGCAATAAATGAGTGCAGGGACCTTTTCCTTCATCTCTATCAAATGTTACAGTAAGAAGAGTTAGGGATGCATGGAGTCTATGGATCAGTTTTATAAAGACACTTACACGGGGGCACAAGCTGGGAAATAAGTTCTCTTGAGACATGTTACTTTATTTGGTATGTCTTTTTTTTTAAAAATACATTTGTATTCTCCAGGGCCTCCAAGTAGAAATCCAGATAAAAGTCTCTTCGCTCTGACTTAGGTACCTCAGTGAGTTTTGGATCTGCCAATGTGACATCTTATTCCAAAGTTTTCTACATTGAGCTCTGCCACTGAAAGTAAAGCCAGCAACCATACGTATCGTATTGTCTCCACAATGTCATTTTTACAGCCACAGGCTCAGGCTTTTACTGGGGGCTGGGTTCACTACACAAAGTAAAAACTAAAAACAAATTGACCTCTCATATTTACTGTCTAGACTTTTCTTTAACCTAACTATGGATGCCCACTATAGCCAAACAACAAACTGGTTCTTAAACTATCACTTTGAACCCTAAGAAGCAAACCTGAGGTAACCAGCTAAGTTTACCATCCTGACAACCTTAATTGATGTCAAAGTTATTGTGTGTGTTGCAAATGAATGGGTACAAGATTCATCCTGGCCATCATATAGATAAAAACCTGTTAGATTCAAACTTTTGCAAAACAAGCTCACACAATGCTGATTGAGCCTGTCACTAATTATCTCTGTATTGTGCTTCACAATATGGCTGCATCAGTTGGTGCAGGTCTCTCTTAAGAAATTACAAGGTTTGTGTCCATACAGAAAATAAAGCAAGCATTCAAAAATGAAACAAAAGATCAACTGAACTGTGAGCACGAACAACAGCCATTGGATTATAAAAAAAAAGTCTTGAAACAAAGTTTCACTAGAATTAAACTTTTCTGCAGCAGAATAAATCTTGGTGGGGCTAATTATCTCATCTGATTACTCCATGACTTTACTTGTTCCCCTTCCCTTACATTAATATTGATTTTTTTTTAAAGGGGCTGGCAGCCTAGCTTGAGACCAAACTTTATGAGCATACTGTACATCAACAGTTTTGTGTAATTGCTCTAACTAACAGATGAGGTGAAAAAAGTTATGCACTACAACTTTTATCCCAATTTACTTACTTCACTGAATTAAATAAATATCAATGGAACCGCTCTATTACCCCACACTGCCAGGGTGTTCCTGACAGGACATCTCGGGGAGCTCAGGCAGAGTGTGCATGAACAGAGTGCAAAGGAATATAGACAACCTTAGGACCTGTAACTGGACCTGAAAGCTTGAGAGCAGCCTTTTCACAGCCTTTTCACAGCCTTTTCACAGCCTTTCATTCCAACCCTTGAAAAAGCATGATTTTAAGTTTAACTTTATTCCAAACGGTTTCCTTTGATCCATTTCAGCCTATTTCTGGTCAAGAGGAGAAAGATTGTTGACAGACAGCCATATCATCTCAAGGCTGTGTCATAACAGAAAGAAATCCATTTTGGACGTCTGGAAATTCATGTCCTGATGTGTACTGGCCGATGAAGGATTGGTTTGGCAGACTAAATGTATGCATAGAACAGTCAGTATGTGTGTGTGTGTTAGTGTGTGTGTGTGTGTGTGAGAAGCGTCTCCTGCTGCGGTAAGCACTTTGTCTTCCTTTCCTCACCTCTGCTCACTTCTGGTTTACTAATGACCTGTGTATATTGACAGATATGTCTCCCACACTTATGTCTTGCACTTATTCTCTCTTTCTCTCTCTCTCTCACACACACACACACACACACACACACACACACACACACACATGCATGCACAGATCCTGGAGGAGCTCTAAAGAATCTCTTCCTGCTGACTTGATTAAGATGGAAGACACAAACAACAAAAACACAGAGGTCACCATGGCAAGGTCAACAACACAGAAGCAGGCGCAGGTAAGAAGAATAAAACACATTCAAAAGTACCAAGGTAGCTGAGGCTCAACTATTAAACAGTTAGGCAAGATGAATTTATACTTCCTTTTTTATAATTCTGAAGTATCAGAAGCTTTCTAAAACCAAAGACGCATATGTACACAGATATTTTTTGTAAAAACTGATGTGCAGAAAGGTTGAAAACACACACAGTATTCAGTAAGACATTCCTATACCATAGCCATGTTTTGAACGCTTTTAGGATCTTTTCCACACTTGGCTGCATTAGCGGGCTACAAGCTGGTCAAAACCATCTGTGGTGCCTTAGTGTGGCCAAAATGTTCTTCATGTTTGTTAAGAGAAAATAAGGCAAACGCAGTCTTCAGATGCTAATGGTCTGCTTTGGCTTGATTCTATTGTATTTATGCGCCTCATAATTGGCGTTAGTAAATGTCGGCGCTGCAATGCAGACAATGAAAATCTCTCAGATGGACACATCAATTAGACTCTTTGAATTGCCAAATCACAGCAAAAGTAATCTCACAACACTTTACAGAGCAGGTCTAGACTGTACTCACTCGTTTTTTCATTGTATTTTGAGGAACCCGTGTGTGCACTCTCTGAAGGGAAAACTTCCTTTGAACATGCAGAATTGAACAGGACCAGACTCATTGGTGAACAGCCATCTGTCACAACTGGACGGGCCCAAAAAGTGGGATAGAGAGAGAGAGATAGTTTAAAACGGGGGCCTGAACCATCACCTGGTTTAGCTCCTATGACTTACTCCTGTAGCAGCAGACCGGGTTTGATTCCAAATTTTAGGCAATTGCTGCACGCCTTCCCCTCTCTGCTCATCGTTTTTTCCTCCATATGTTTGTTTTTTTCCCCCTCAGAAAACACTGGGGCTGACTGGCGTTTATGTTGAAGGACAGATAACTGAAGCAACTCTTACGTGTCACTACATCAGTGGTTACTGTCTACATCATAACTAGCGAAGCCTCGGCACAAAAATTACCAGCACATTTCCGTGCTGTGCCCCCGACTCTCCAAAGTGTGAAAACAGACATCTCTGTCTTTGCCTGGCTGTCATTAGAGTGCAGTGTTTGTTGAAATGGAAAGGTTGTTATGCCTGCATCTGTGATGTAGCAGCACAGCATGATCAGACAGCTGCTGGAAGACAGACATTTATGCGGTGACGCTTCGGTTTGAAACTCCGACACTCCGAGGCCTCTCTTCGCTGAACGCATTGCAGCTGTAAAGCCTCTGACAACCACTCTCACTGTCATTATACAAGTGTACAGGACGTGTTTGGATATGTGAGACACTTGACAGCCGAAGCTCTTTGACATGGGTGACACATCTTCAGCACAGAGGACAGCAGACATCACGCATGACCAGCTTACCATAGGAACCTTTATATGCATGGTTTGCAGAGATGCATCAAAAATGGTCGAAAAAGCTTCTGTTGAATATCTTTTCACTTCAAGTAGTTTTTATATTATGTGTAAAAGCTCTAAAAGTATTATGGTCGTTTATTTTACAGTTTATTACTGTATCCCGTGGCCCTGTGATTTGCATTGTTCGGTCATCTAGTCCTGCTGAAGGTGGACATCAAAGCTGTGCACATGATAAAAAGATAGAGCTGTGATGTGGAACACTGATAGTAGGAGTGGGAAGTGCTAATGGAAAGTAAGGAGAAAAAGGTTAAATGCAAATGAGCTGCTGATTGTGCTGTAGATCAGAGTCGCTCAAAGTAATTATAACAGATAAAAAAAAAGTGATGAAGGTACAGAACGTTCGCACCACAAATGTTGTGCCTATTATCAATTATTCAAAAGCAGTTTCTAATGTTTCATGTTCTGTTTTTATGCAGAATAGTTGTAAAAAAAACACAGGAATACAACCAACATAATTATGACATAAATCCTTATTTCATCAGAAATGTTTGTTCATCACTTGTAGTTTTTTTTTTTGTTCTTGGAACCTGTCTGTCTTCCAGATGTGATGGAAAATGTGTTTTTCAGCCAGCATACTCGAACATTTGAGAGCAATGCTTGTAGGAAGAAGATTAGTGGCATAAAGATGAAGGGGGAAAAAAAATAAAGAAGCGAGCATGTCGGCCTCTGTGGACGTTGAATTGATAGCGGCAAAGTCACAAATCACAAAACAAGCATTCTGTGCCAAAGAGTGTTCAGCGGGGGTCTGTATCCCAGTGACAGCTTGCTTTCTTTCGCTCTTGCCTTCACCCCAACCACCACCACCCGTCTCTCTCTCTCTCCCCCCCCCCCTCTCTTCTCCAGCTTGCTCCCTCTCATCTATCAGGAATGATGGAGTGACTCCCCTGTTCCACTCCCCCATGTCCCTCCCCTGTTACATTACATGTGTATCCAAACATCCACCGTGTCTGTCAAACAGGACGTTTCCTGCAGTGTTCATCCCTCTGTCCTTGCCTGTCCGCCGACACACACACTTACGCACACATATACGCACACACACTCACGAGTAATGTCAGTCCCGCAATGATCGTTCACCGGTGTTAGCCACACCTTTTGTCTGCGTGTGTGGAAATGCACAGAAAACACATATCCTCATACAGATGTCTATTTTATTATCGTCTTTTTTTTTTTGTTGCCAAAATACAAACTGTATGCAAACCATGTCTCTTTGTACAGTACACACTCAAAACCCACACTCACAAAATACAAAGCTGGACTACGGTGAAGTGGTCCTGCCGACCAATAGGGGTCTCTCTAACAAATAAACAGCCCATCTATCTATCCGTCCACGTTCGTTCTGGGTCTGGTTCTGTATGTGTGTGCCTCAGTGTGTATTTGTCTGCATGTGTTGAGTTGAATTCCTGAGCCTGTGGTTACCAACTGCTTTGAAGTCCTATAACAGCACCAAGGCACCAAGGGGTGACGGACTTACCCGCCACCCCGGGCCTGTTCTGCAAGGCCCGTAAAGAGAAAAGCAAACAGGCAATAACACCCCGAATGAATAAAACTTCTCCTGAATCTTTGGCTCTGGCTTCCCGTCTTGGCCCTGTGTGCCAGAAACACACTCACCTAGGCGCACACACACACACACACACACACACACACACACACACACACACACACACACACACACACACACACACTACATCAGTATACTACATAAGCTCACAAAGAGATCAAAGTTTGATTTAAGAGGACAGAGACACAAACAGACACACACTCCTGCAGTCTTTTACCCAGCATGCAAAGCATTGACTGGAATATGAATGGGGCTTTTCTCTGTCTAATGCATTACTGTAATGTATTATAAACAAAGAGACTAACACAGAGTGATGTTTATACAGCCTATTGTATATGAACATATACAACATCGTCTGTGTTTGCTCACTTAGAAAGTAATTCCTGTCTTTGGACAACAGCTGGATGGTGTCTGTAATTAATGCTATGCTCATTATCTCTGTCTCTTAGTCGCTCTCTCTTCACACTCTCTCTTCTCAGCCATTGTTGGAAACAGCAGAAATGCATTCACTTTGAGGTTAACAGAATGCGCTTCTAAACACAGCAGGACATGGCAGCACCTCTGCATGCTCACTTTTGCAATATATTCGACTAATCAGAACTGTTAATGTGACTGTTCTCTGCTTGCAGGAATGGGTGAAAATGCTCGGTTTATTTTTACATACAGTGAATTTCACATGTTGGTTGTTAACACAATTATTAAAGACCTTGCTCCTTGGATCACATAATAAATGCCTTGTCCCTTTCTTCACTTTCTTTTTCAGCTCCAAAAAGGAATCATGCCAGGCAGCACACAGCCAAATGGCTGCAGCAGAAAAGGCCTCCACGCTAAACTCTTGTGACAGGAGAGGAGGAGACCAATGCAATGAAGCGCCAGTGTCAGAGCAGAGCTGAGTACAGTAACTCATTTCAATCACCCGAACACACAGGACATGCATCCTCTGATGTGATCGACTGGATTAGCTTGAACATGTGTGTGGCTGAATTACATGAACAAAACATGCTCTCAAACACAGTAGAGGTGCTCCTTATGCAGGATCAGAAACAGGCTATTGTTGTACTCTGCTAGACGTGTGTGTCTTTGTGATGTGTAGCAGTGTGCTTCTGGAGACAAGAACAATGACTTTGAGGACTAGAAAAGTGTAGGCTAAAACATACAGATGCAGACAGTACATGCAAAAATAAGGAGAAGAAAGAAGATGATGTGATACATATATCAGTCAGGATTAGAAATACTGCCATTGTAATAAGGGACTATTGTGTGTGTGTGTGTGTATAAAACTGATCTGTTCTTGTGGAGAGCCTGGCCGTTATATAATCGCCAACTGAAACAAACAGAGTCCTTCCAAGGGACCAGAGGAGAGCCAATAGCTCCATGGATTCACAGCACTCAGCCTCAACAGACTGCTAGAAAAAATATACAAGAGACACAATCCAAAACAACAATGTTGGTGATGAGAAAAATAAGAGGGCAACAGAAAGCATAGCTTTAGAAATTTAGGACGCTGGATCTCCTCTGCTCATATGAATTGGTCAAACTAGTTTTTTATCAAAACGTTTCTCTAGAAGAACTTAAAATACATAGTGTATTTGTATTCCTTTCAATAAAAATACGAAGAGTAAGAACAGGATAAAGCCTTTAAAACATTCTAAAATACACAGAAGTCAAATGTCGCTGAAGGTTTAATTAGATCCTGTAGCAATTGATTTTGTAATAAACAGAAAGTGAATCATTAGGGGGGAGATAATGCACAAATCTAACAGAAACAGAACCTCACTACTTCATTAACTTGAATATTACCTGGTATTTTAGCTCTGCTGTTTGACCACTTCTTAGTAATGTGACTGGATTTTTTTCTTCCATCAGCCACATTGGATCTCTACCGTTTTGCATAAACCTCATTGTTGAGTCATTGTTGAATTCAGCGTTCAAATTAATCAAACACTAAAATGGATTGCAGACTCATTTCAGAGACCTGAGCTCGTGTATTCCGCTGGTCAGGGTTTGATGTAGGCTTTGCGTGACCGAGTCATTGAAAGATGTATAATGTGTCTGCTTGAAAGCCAAGCATGTCTGCGCACAAGGGCAGCAGCTAAATCACTTAAGCGCGAGGGTGGAGAGTGATTTAAAACATTCGACAGGAGATGGACTGTAAGCTTTGAACCGTCGGCCCAGATGATCGGCCACTGGGGGAAGCGGAGAGACGGGGCAGAGAGGAGAGGATGTAAACATGGAGGAAGAAGAGGCCCTTCTTTTTTTTTGGAAGTGATGAGATTACTGCAGTCTATAAAAACAACTAACTTTAGAACATCAATCCTGAGAGGACAGACCTATTTTAAAAAGATGAGAAAGCATGACTTCATAGTTCTCTACTTCCACTTGTAACATATATAATATTTGCCAAAACATCAACTCCAGCATAAGCAGGCCTGAGTATATGTGTCTCTGTGTCGGATTAACTCTGTGTGTAATTATAATAAGCATTATGGAGCTGGCAACTTTGAGGATAGAGTGTCTTGATAAATCCAGTAAGAATGTAAACCTGCGTCTCTCGTCTACGTGCAGCATGAACAGCTGCTTGCATTTGCAACACACACACACACACACACACTAACACTAACCCTAACTCGACAGACACACATCCGTTTGCTGTTTTAGGATCAAATTAGGGTTGCAGGAATTTCACACTGATGCTAGATAGGAGTTAGTTCACCTGCTCCAGTCTGTTCTAATGACAGATGAAAGAGCAGCTTACAGCGAGATTAGATCTGGCCTCACATTCTCTGTGGAAAGGCCAAAGCCTGCTCGCAAAAACATACAGTAATCCTGACGATGACTGACGCGTGCATTCACCTGGTACACAGTCTTGAAAAACTCCGCCCGCTCACCACGTTTTACTCCCTGACAAACAGATCCGATAACATCTCTTCTCCTCGGATCTGGATGATGAAATATCAAAATAGGCTCACAGCAGTCACTACATCCCGGGAAATGCGTGATGACCCATTACAGCCATCAGCCAACACACGAATACATCCTCAATAGCATGCAGCTCACACACACACACACACAGACACACATTAGTGTCCCATCGCCAAAGCCAGACAGAAGTCGTGTGTTCTTTCGAAGGCGCCACTGAAAAAACATCCTCGCTTTGACAAATATCTTTGCCTATAGACGTGAACACACACACAGCCAGGCAAGATAATGACAGTCTTATACAACAGTGTATTCTATTAAAGCCCTTAAACACACTTTGGAGGCTGTATAAACAACGGCAACTGCTCTCACACTCTGTCTCTCTTCCTCTCTTACACACACACACATTGAGCAGAGGCTTAGGTAATCGGAAGATGCTGCATCAAGGCATTCGGTCAAAGAAAACAAAGCATGAAATATTCAGCGAAGGTGCTCCATCCTCATGACTCAGAGCTAACAGTCAAAGCCAACAACATTTAATCCAAACACCTCGTTGTCGGTCTAAAATCCAGCTAGCTGCCGCAGCCAGACAATGTGAATATTGCAGTTCCGTGCTTGAATAAACTAATATTATACTGGTTTATTTAATATAAGCAATATATGGAAATATGTCCACAACAACCAAACTCTCTCTGAATGCAGTCATACGATAACATGTGTCCAAGAGAATTCAGGGGCCCCATTTCTAGGTCTGTGATATGTGAGTGCTTGAGAAATTGTGGTTTAGGCATCTGTTTCACTCTGTTGAATCTGGCTACAGCAATGTAAATATGTTTTCATCTTTTTTCTCTATCTGTCCGTGCGGCGACCTAACCTCATGCACTCATCTATCTGTTAACACAGAAGGCCTGAGGAGCGAGCTGCGCGCTGGGGGCCAACGGCGGCTACACGCGGGGGGCAGTGGGGGGGCCCTGTTGGTGCAGCTGTCCGACTCCGCGGTAACATAAGACCTTATTAGAGTCCATTAGTCCTCTCTGAAACCAATAAGAGATTGTCGAATACATCCAAACATTCACACAATTCACAGGGAGACAGGAAGTGACAGGAGGGTGGTAGGAAGGGGGCACAGGGGGTCGGCCATTTGTCCACATAATGTCGCATTCTTGCATCGACAACTTTTGGCCTTTACATTTTTTTGGGAACAGCATTCGTGGATCATGGATTCTTTTGTACCAAAAATTGAATTGCATCAGTGTTTTCTTTTTTAATCTACTAATACCCTTAAGAACACGTTTCAAAACAGCATGCAGACTTTGGAAACTTTTTATTAAATGGTGAATCTTATATTCTGTAAGATCCTCAAAGCCCCTTCTTCTGGAAAGAAAAAAAAGTTCCACAATGAATTGGCATCAAATTGTGAACAAGCAAATTTGTATCTCTTAGTACTGTAATGTATTTGGTTGTCGCTGTCTGCTATTCCACATCTCCCTGTGCCATGTTTACATTTTGTTCGAATAAGGATTCCAACTGACAGCTGCCACAAAGTTTCTCCCAGCATCTGGACAGTAAGACAGGCTGGTTTGGAGTCAAACTGCCCCCGGAAAAGAGCTCCCCTTGGCCCTGACAGCAGGGGCTTGACCTAGGAGACTGCCTTTGATCTTTAATTAACACTGCGCAGGGCTCAAGAGAGGGCAGAGTTGATGAACATGGTGAGTGTTTAGGACCAGCTACAATAAGTCAGAAAGCTGCAGACAGACTGGAGTTCCCTTTTTACTTTCACCACTGTTTTAGCTTTAAAGACTTTGTGGAACAGCCGCAGTGCAGAGGCGGCTGCCTTCAAATGGATGCTTCCTAAGCAATGTGAGGAGCTCACTGAAACTGAGAAAAGAGAGACACATCAAAATTGACATGGGTGGAAGAAACCAGCCTCAACAAAAGAAAGGTGGAGTTTCATGGCCCATGCAGTGACCAAGCCACTGTGAGCAGTTTTCTCTGGTCAAACATAACATACAGAAACATTAACCAGTGGGCCATGAACAAGCAGGTATACACCCTCTCTGTTGTTATTTTACATTATATACCTTTGTGTTTAAATATGCCATGTGCTGTTGCGTATGATTTTTATGTAAAGCATACTTTCCACAAAAACGGCAGCAGCTGCTGTACAGATGCAAAAATAAGTGTAGCAGAGTCACACTGATGAAGTACTGCATCTGTCAATGATGAGAAGTGCTACACTAGCCCACTGAAGAATCCTGCCCATTGAAAATGGATGTTTGCCAAATTATCGTGGATAACATATTTACAACCATTATAAAGACAATAACCACATTATAACTTTTAACCGGACTGGGATAGTATGTGCTGAGATGACTTATTGACACATTCAACCTCTGACACAAAGTGAATTCTAACAGTTTCAGATTGAGGTAGCTCATGAATGGCTTTCTTCTTTCTTTTTGTAAAAGATACATCCTATTGCATCACTATTCATGTCAGTCCGTTTCATAACTATTTACAGTTAAACTTCATACAGGGAGTTTAAGTTGAGTATAGTGAAATGAAGAGTAACATTCAAAGGACAGACAAGTTGTCTGGAAAAAGTTGTCTGCTTGCAAACTTTTAGTAAGTAAGTAAGTAAGTAAGGTGTGTTTCACATGTTTCATATACCAGTCCAGTTCAGCAGAAGCAAGAAGAAGCTTTACTGACTTCTATCATTGTGACAATTTGATTACTTCCAATATCCAACTGGCAGCAACTCAAACCAGACCCCCTGGTAAACATGTGGTATGATGATGTCACAGACAGTCTGAAATTAAAAGGCAGCCAGACATACTTTAAGATTTTTTGCAATCTCCTAGAAGGCGACGACAGGCTTTGGGGTAAGATCAAGTATCTTCAAACTCCAGTGTCTACCCACTCATGACTCCACCAACACCCACAACCATCACCACAACTTTTCCATGATCCACCGTCCACTACAGCCCATTCCTTTCTTCTGTGTTATCAGTCCCATCCCTGCTACTCTGGTTAAGATCTTCCCATAGCTAATGATGTGTCACAGAGAGGATTACTATTGAACTACTGCACGTTGCTCCCTGGAGCTCAAAGATCTGGACAACACGTCACACACATACATGGAAAAAGATATGAACAACTATCCACCAACACTTTGGGATTCTGGGGTTATTTTGAAGACTTCAGACATATAGAATCCATACATACATGAACACTCAAAGGTTGGGCCTTAAACGTTGTGGACTGACAGATATGAAGTGGGACAGTCTTCTTATCACACACTTTGCACTCTTTGTAGCCTTGGCAAACTTTGCCTTCATCCCCAAGTACTTCAAACAAGATACATGAAAAAAAAAAAAAAACTGTTTCCATAAAGAGGCAAGCGAAGAAGATAAATTGGATATAACACATGTATAAAAAGTAGTTACTGGACACAATGAAAGTATGAGAGAACTGGGAAAATAAAAAGCATGAGTGAAAGAGCTTTCTTACTTTGGCAGGTGTTGCTTCTCTCCTCGTACCCTGGGTTGCATAGACACTTCCCAATAGGAACAAGCCACTCCCCCTCCGTACTGCAGTACATTCGTGGAGGCTCCTCCTCTTTGGAGTGATTGACGCACAAGCCTTTCACCTCCACTAGCGACTGGGAGTCCATGGGCACCGTATCAGGGAAGGAGGCCAGATTCCTCACAGTGTTCGGGCACTTCTTGAAGTAAACCCTCACTGAAACCAAAGCTACGCAGGCACCCACATCCTGGAACGCCAGGTAGAAGCCCTTCTTGGTCATTGGACCGACCTCACGCACCTCAGTGTTGAGCTTGAGGATGCGATCTCCCAAGTCCATTTGGGTGAAACTCTCATCAGCTGCGATGGTGTCGATCTTAGAGAACTGGTGCTCTCTGAAGTGACTGCCCTGGTCGTCATCTGCCTCCAGGTAGAGGAGGTTGAAGGTCTCTTTGCAGGTACCCAACACCAACGGGATGGAGTTGCAGTCCCTCAGGGTGAACTTCAGCTCCACGTAGATCTTCTGAGCCGACTGGCGGGGGATCCAGTTGGTACGAAGCCAGTTGTTCTGGCTGTACTCCATCACATTGCATACCTGGAAGGTCCGGATGGGAGTGTAGTGCTCATCGACCCCGCTGATCTCCTCCCACTGAAAGAGATGGAGAGAGGGAGAGGTGGAAGACAGAAACAGAGGGAGACGGAAAGGAGCAACAGACGAGAGACAGGGAACCGAATGCAAAGGAAAAGGGAAGCAAATTTTAAGAAGGAAGAGACAAGGATAGAATGCAAAGTAGAAAGCAGAAGGAATTGAAGGGAAGGGTGTGATACAGAAAGTGATCACATCAGAGGAAAATTAATAGAGGCCGAGATAAAGGTGACAGAGGGAAATAGGGCAAGGGGTCAAAAGGGTTGGGGTTCAAAATAGAAGAAAATAGGAGTAAGGGCATAAAAGGAGTCAAAAAGGAAGTGATAGTAAGAAGGGAATTTGGAGCCAGGAGAAGGAGGTAGAAACGGGAGAAGAGGGGAAATAGAAGAGAAAAACAAAGTTATCTCCACGCTATAAGCATTCACAGATGAATTATTTAGATTCAGATTCACTCTTTGTGAATACTAAGCATCTAATAAACACTTAAGGGTGAAAAATCACACTACCAGATCTCTTGTAAATGACTCAAATTAATTAAAAGCAAACTTGCTGCCTTAGCCAAATTTCCCAGATTAGAGGGCTGTGAAAATATCTCAGCGAAAGAAAAACACGAGGTGCAATTTTCCATCCACATCCTTCTAAATTTGTGTGAAGCTGCTTAATTGCTGTTAAATATTAACAAAATCTCGTAGTGTTTTTTTTTCACCCTTCTTCTAACATGTTTTTTTTTTTTCTCTACAAGTGAGGACTTTCAAGCTGCAGTCTTGGTTATTTGCATCACAGTACTACTGCTACTAAAAAGGAAACGTGCTGAATCCACTATGAAACAAAAGAAGCTACGAAGTATAGACAGATGTGAGTGTATACCAGGAACGTTCGTGTCTATCTTACATTTTCCCTCCACTGGGAGAAAGCAATGAGAGGAGAGGAGAAAAAAGAGAGCCGGGTCATTGCTTTTGAATTCAACACAGCGGGAAGTCTCATTGATCATGCGCTTTGGCTTCCATGTCCAGGCAAATCAACACTGAATCAGAGCGATGATGAATGGGAAAACACCTGAAACACTGGGCTCATTGTGGTTAAAATGACAATCATTAGAATGAATGGGCGTCAATGTGTAAATGGATGCTTTTATTTTCTGTTGTTTCCTTTCCGTGGAATTCAGAAATGGATGTATGCTTGAGTGAGCAGTGTTTTCTTCAGAGACAGACAGAGAAAGGGAAACCCGCTCTGGGTAAATGGAAACTGAATTATCGCTACTTTCACACAAGCATTAATGGAAACATAAACCCGCACACACATATACATTCACATAAGGCTCATGTGAAGTGTTTAGAGTCCCATAGCAGGCGGACACAGCAGGTGCTTTCAGCCTGAACACAGAAATTAATGACGAGCTAAGAAACTCTAGGTTCTCTATTACATGTGTTTTTGTCCCTGAGTGTGTGTGTGTGTGTGTGTGTGTGTGTGTGTGTGTGTGTGTGCTGGTGTTTGAGCCTGTGTGGGGGAGTAAAGTGTATCTATGAGTGTCTGGCGTTCAAGGAGCTCTCAGGCTGAAGGATGACCACTTGCTTTTCATCTCACTGTGAAGTTAATGAAACACCCTGAGAGAGAAAGAATAATAAAGAGGAAGCTGGAAAGAAAAGAAGAGGAGAGAGAGCAAAAAAAAAAGAAAGAGCTGAAAAATAGCAAGAGAGAAAAGGAAGGAGAGATAAAGCAAAGAGGAAAACTAAGCGGAGAGATTCCATTGGTGTTTAGTCTCCCCCGTCAGGCCTTCCTTGGCTTCACCTCATTCATCAGAATGTAGTCCAAGCTCTCTATAGGCCCAACCATAACAGGAAAAGTGCAGTCGAGTGCGGCTAAACACAAAGAGGCTAAGAGAAACTTAACATTTCACCTCAGTTTACCGACGAGTTTAAAAGCTCGACTGAAATTCTATGTAGATTTAATGATGTGCTGACATGTAGAAAGGTTCCATGATAGATTTTTACACCACAGGAAGACAAGATCTGGAACTACAATTAGTGATTATGTTTGATAAGACTGTACTTAGTTGAAGACATAGAGGAGGAAATAGAGGAAATAAAGCCCCATAGTCTGCTTGAGCTTTAGGTATTAATGGTTGAACTATGTCTTTTCGCCAGGATTGATAGCAGCACAAGTCAGGGTTGTTTCTACATATGTGCCTCTTTAAGAAATGTACTGTTTCGACTTCTGGCTATGTACATTTTTTTTAAATCTAAATCTGTCTGATATCTAAGCCATCTAATAGAAAACTAAATTGGTTGGAGCCAATGTAAACAGAGCAGTCTAAAATGTCTACACTGGATGACATCTATCCTGCCTCATTTCTTCAAGAGCTTCTCCATTTATTTAGGAAATCATTGTAACATTTTTGAGCCACACTTTATCTTTCCATGAAAGTAAGCTACTATAGCAAAATTGTTTTCCACCCGTACATTTTTGATTTAGCGTTGTTAAGCATGTACCTAAAGAGGAGACGTCTGAGCTGCAGAGTCCCTATTCATCAAGCTATGACAGTGGAAAGTAAAGTAAATCAACTGTGGCATGTGGAAGCCCTCTTTTAGCTTACTGTTTGGGTGTGCTGCTGAAGGACTGCAAAAGTATGCAGTGCTTCTTAAACACATTACCTGAAAACCAAACTATTATATTTGTCTTACTCCTTCAGTAATGTTTCTGCGTTACATAACCAAGTGGTTTTTGGAGCCTAAACCTAACCAAACTGCTTCCTATAGACAACGTTGAGCACATATTTATTTAGTTGTGAATTCAAAACAATAAAATGTCAAATCATTCTCAGAAAGCTTGAATGAAAATGTCTAACCAGGAGACACTTACTTATGTGGGTAAATTCACTTGGTGATCATCAAGTACAAAACTGATAAAAGTGGGTTATCTAAAGGTTGTATTCTCTAAGTTCTCTAAAACGAAGCTGCCACACAACATGGATGTGAGAATGTACGGATATTAAAAGTGGACCTATTCTAAAGCAACTGAGAGAGAGTATGCTGCACTCTGCTTCTTTATGGAGGTCCTAAGTTGGCCACACGCTAACACATACAGGGTATACAATCAAACCCAGGTGTGTGTGTGTATGCAAATTTATGTTTGTGTCAATGGGCCGGAGCTCTATCCTATTCCAGAGAGCATACTATATAACTCTGACTTGAGCAGTCTGTTGAGTCTCTGCCAAAGTAAACAAGACCTCCACTACGATGTGAGGATCCCTATCTAGAATCCATTACATGGACCCTCCTCGTTTTTTTTCCATTCCTAAGTATAACATCATCACAATGATCTTCTCCGTTCTTGAATCACCTCCCCCAGGGTAATTAGCTGAGTCTTATTTTGTGTTCTTAAATTAACAAGGAGGGAGAGAGAGAGGGGGGGGAAATAAATGACTTATATCTCAGCAGTATATGTCACCTCCAGATCTAGAGAAACATTTGCTGGAAGAGACACACATTCTATTCCAAGCAAAGGCAATAGTTTAACCTTCATTACATTTACTTTTGGCAAAAGCTCTTCCACCAGCAGAGTCAAAGTGGGACGCTGTTTGTACATCTCCCAGGGTAAATAAAAGACTAAAAGGCACTGTTGTGTTTCACTCTAAGGGACGTAACCCCCCCTCAGCCTGTCCTCTAATTGATATATAACAACACCAGGACCCAACACCAGTCCTGTTGACCGCTGACCCCGACCCCTGATGGCCACAGTGGGGGCACAGTTTGGTGTGATCTTGCCCCTGGTTCCTCTGATCTGTGCTGTAGGTGAAGCAGCTAAAGGGACAGTAAAATGGAGGGTGGTAACTTGACCCGCTCAGGACATTATAACGACGGCAACAGGCACGACTCAGAGTCACCAAGTCAGCACACCAGTTCACCCACTTCAAAGACATGCAGGTCAACGGGAGTTAATGGGCCAGTTAATGGGCCAGTATAGAGTAACAATGCATGTATACCAAGCTGTATTTTTAGGACTCAAGATTGGGGTGAGCTCACTCTTTTATAGCAATAATAAAAAATGTCTTCATTGTTTTGACAGAGTCAGTGAGGAGGTTTGGTAACAATCTGATGATCTTTATTTTCTGTATTGTTTGGCTCTGATTTATTGAAGACCCTCTGTAATGCAATTAGCTCTGGAAAGGAGTGATGGTTAAATCTAAGTTGTGACAATATTTACTTTAGTAATATAATCAAGGTTGCAAGAAGCATTAAAACGCAACATAAAATGTAATTTAGATATTGCATTTCAGTTTTTTCTTGATAGTTTTTCTTAAAAACAATTCTTTTTGTCTTGTTTTTTGGGATATAAATTTCAAGACTTTTGAATAATAAAAGTCATGGTAGAGACATATAATTCTTGTTCACGTCTACAGCAGGAAAAGAGTTCATCTTTAACACTGGATCATCCATAACAAGTGCGTATAGCCCCTTCACGCTTTGGGCTCCAGAGGGGCCAGAAGGGTCACAGACACGACAACTGCAGCATATCAGTCAAAGGACATTTCATCAGCTGCTCTTACCGAATAGAAACCTGAATACACACTTCCCACCTTCTTCCTCCTTCCCCCTGTTTTTCAACTGCCCCCAGCCTTGCCCTGCTAATCCCTGTTTATGCTTTGCTCAAGGACACATCAGCAGCATTTGCTGAGTGATGCTGGGAAGCATTAATTCCAATTAACCATGTCTGCAGTATACCGAAAATACTTAAGGGTGTAATAAGTACATGACCTTTTAGTCTGTAATGAATGGCTTTTTAATTATACTAATATGTTGGGTGTTTTGTTGTGTAGCGGGGTTTTATGGTACATGGGGGATGTATTTCTTGTTCTTAGAGGTGTATTTGTGGTAATTTTGTAAATGCTCTCATGCTTAATATTTGTTGCATAACATCTGCAATAAAACACTTAAGACTTCCTTCACTCAGGTCCCTCGCCTTGCCCTGCTAATCCTCGTTTATGGATGGGCTTTTCTGTGTACTCTCTCACTCTCTCTCTCTCTCACTCTCTCTCTCTCTCTCTCTCTCTCTCTCTCTCTCTCTCTCTCTTTCTGAGGGGTGGGGGAGGCATTTTCTGCTGGTCAGGCTGATTTCGCAGATGGGGTGGCAGTTGTGCATGGTGGGCTTTAAGAGCCCTTTGGCGACTAAAGAAGTTGAAACAGCAGTCTGTTCTCTGAGAGGGAAAACAAATAGATGATGACTGTAGTGGAGGACAGAGTCTGAAATATAAAAACCAATGCCATTATACTGTGTCGGCCCCCACTCTCTCTTTCCAGACCTGAGAATTAGAACGTGGGAATTGAATGTCAGTGTACTTGAATATTCCTGATAGTATTTCTATATGACTGCTTTCTTCTTTAGATGTCAAGCTACCTTATCACAATGCTAATTAAACTATTGTTCCTAGCTTTGTTTACATAGACCCATGGAGGGCATTGAACCAAAACGTACTGTATGTACAAATATTTTATCATATTCATCATCATAATAATAATAATTATAATGATAATATATAATCCTTCAAAGTTAGTCTATATATAAATATTGAAGAATTTGATCCAATCGATTTAATGCAAAAGTCAAAAAGCATCAGTCTTGGCAAAAACAGTGATGGAGTTGTGTCCCCAGTTGGTTCCTATATGGAAAATGGGCTTCACTTGGTATGTGTCCATTAATTCTATTTTGTATGCACAGTCAGTGTCTGGGGTTTTGGTTTGTTGCTGAAGAATGCTTTCAAAGCACGCAAGAATGTAATCTTTAACACTCTTTAGTCTTGTGAAGGGCTAAGCCCCCTGGACACTGCTCAGCAATCAGCCTGCCTCCCAGACAGATAACAGTATATCTGGATCACACGCACTCTCACACAAACATACACACACACACACACACACACACACACACACACACACACACACACAGTTGTCAGTCTGGTCTGTGAGTCCGGAGTGACCGTCCTGGGGAGGCTAAGCTCTTAATTTGTTGTGACCAGAGCACGTTGTGTCTCAGTAGGCCGATAGTTGCAGCCCCTCCATCAATGTGAATGCGTGTGTTTGTCTTTGTGTGTGTGTGTGTGTGTGTGTGTGTGTGTGTGTGTGTGTGTGTGTGTGTTTGAGGGCTTCGTGCCACTGCCACATTATGAGAAATCATTTGTGAGCAGCAGTCTCCCTGGGCAGGCTGCTTATCGGAGTGCAGTCAGTGGATGACGTGAGTAATTACAGATGATTCACCTTGAGGACTTGATCATCAGCAATATCTCTCTCTCTGCTTCTCTCCCCTCCTTTTCCTGCCCTTCCCTTACTCCTCCTATCTGTCTTTCATCCCCTTTCTTTCTCTCTCTTTATCCCTTTTGTGTTTCTTCCTCTACCTCTTCCCTTCCCCCCGTCCGTCCGTCTTCATCCTCTCCTATCCACTCTCTCTCTCTCTCTCTCTCTCTCTCTCTCTCTCTCTCTCTCTCTCTCTCTATTCATTCCTAGCTAAGAATGACATTGGCTTCTTTGTTGCTGCATTTTTTTACAACACGTACAATCACTCGCTTCTCTTCTGAACTCGTTCAAAGTAAATAAGATGAAATAAAGCAGAGATGACTGCCTGCACTGCTGAAGCTCTGTGTCACATTCCAGAGTCCGGTGCTGGATCAGGTCCTGGACATATCGGTCCACATTTTCCTACTTACTGACACGTGAATAACTTCTATCAACACAATATCAATCTTTTTTGCTCAATTACGCAAATACGAATTGTTCTGTGGCCTGCGATTGTCCTTGAAGTGAATACATTCTAAACTGCCTACAGTTTTTCCTTGGGGTCACTCAGTCCTTCATTGTGGTTCACCCTCCTGAAGAAACCCTGAACGTTTGGACAGAGCCAGCACTGTATACGGCCGAAGGAAACAAGGTTTGGCAGCTCCACGGAACAAATGACTGGATTACCTTAAGCCACTGCCAAGGAGTAATTCTAACACTTAATAAAGGAAAAAAAAAAAAGGAAGTGAGGTGTGTGTGTGAGAGTATGTGTGTGTGTGTGTGTGTGTTGTGTGTCACTGGGCCAACCCTTAGGCTCAGTAGTCTAACTAGTTAGACAAATAAACACTGAACAAGAGCCCACTGCAGGGACTCTGGTAGCAGAGAGAGACTGAATGAGGCTGCAGACATCGTTTTACCAAAGTCTGGGACCATGTTGCCGTATTTGTTTTTTCTTTGTTACAAAAGCTGTAAAGTTTAAATAAAGTAGGATATGTTTTAAAAAGTAGAAAATCTGCAGCAAAAAAAAGCCAAAACAATTATTTTAAAGAATAGGTTTATGAAGTTACTGAATTTGTCTTGAATAAAAGTAACTCAGCATGTGCCAACTTTAATGAGAGTTTCATATTTATTTGTTTATGTATTACCGTAATGTGCACCCCTACAGACATGAAGATGGGTGTTAAAGGGCTAGTAATGCATGTGCATGTGCATAACAGTATGTGCAACAGACAGAATGAAGTGGAGAATATTTACAGTTAAAAACAAATGGATAATGGAATTACTGTACAATGTTTACAAGCAAAATAAATCAAAGTCTATCTCCTTTGTTGGTGTGATATTTATTCAAAAAGGGGAGGCTTATCATAATTTTTTGTGTGGATGCTTATGTGCCTAAAACCTTAAAATCCCTTAATGCCTTAATCTTTTGTTAAACACCCCGACACACACACACGCAGTTCAATTTTCTGTAAGCATCTTGACCATATGGCAGGATCTGAATACTTAACCTCTAACCTGCGTGATGAAGAATGGACATAAAACGTCTAAAGAAAAGTGGGTTAATCTGCACTTGGCTCAATGAGACAACATGATAGTGTGAACCCCCAGGAGTTTGAAAATCCTGACGTCATGTGGTGCAGGGGGGGGGGGGGGGGGGGCTGTTAATCCTACATCCATGTTCATGTTGGGGGATCTGACTTCCAGATGTAAGCATATACACACATGATGTGGATAAAAATGGAGATAAGAGGATACTCACCCCATGCGATGGGTAGGAAATCCATCCTAACTCCCCTTGGCTTGCTTTAGAGTCTAACAGGTTAACTGTGATGAGAAAGAGAGAGAGAGAGAGAGAACAAAGAGAACATGAGTGTCTAGTCCTTGTTAGCCCCAATTAGCTCTCATATAATCCCACAGGAGGGATCACTAGCAGCGATCATGACTTTATTTTCTCAGCTGCCACACGCACACACACAAACACACACAAACACACACACACACTCTCTACATGTGTTATAAGCTAACCAACAGCAAGAGCCGCCCTTTCTTGCCTTTCTGCTCTGTGTGAAACCAGATGTTGGCTGGGCAAACTGGCTAAAGCACAGAAATTCCGAAAAGATTTTGGACTAACATAGATCTATCATTTCAAATACCAGAAGATGTATTTCATTTCCACGTCTCCTGTTTTTAGACCCAACTGACCCCACAGTGTGCATAGCCACACATACAGCCATGGTTATTGGGCTGTCACCAGGTAGAACTGCATCAAATCCAAAAATCAGATCCAATCAGCAGATTCAGAGGTGGTCGGAGATACAATTGGCCACACTGAAACAAAATATAAATCCAGTTATAATGAATGGAAATGCAATTTCATGTCGGTTTTCCTTCCATGAAGTCTTTCATGTCAAACAGAAACCCAGACGCAGAGAGAGGAAGCCATGTCGATGGAATATGACAGAGAACAACTAAGACAGGGACCTTCATTAACGTGACACTCGACACTTTTGGTCGGGGAAAGAAGATATCAGGCAAAAGAAGCAGCTGTGTCAGTACTCAATGTTTTCCACAGAGCAATCCAAATGACCAAAGGGGGAATTCTACCTCTAATGCCGATCTGCATGCATGGGGCAAAATGAGGAGTACACAGTAAAAAGTGGAAGGGACTTAAAGAAATTCAGCCATATCCTTAGCCCCTTTTGTTGGCAATATTAACTCTGTTATAAAGTATCTCAACCACAGAAACATGAGGTTTGTATATTCTTTATGACGTGGAGGAAACACTATGAGCTGTAGATGCCCCATGTCCATACTGTAGAAATACATTGACTGTGTTAAGACACCATATGGGTTTAGGGTCTGTCAGTAGAATAAACATACAATTTAATACTAAAATTATAAAAATCCAATAAAACTTTGTAGAAATCCATGGCAGCAAGTTGACAATATGCATTGAAATTTAGAAATTTGTTTTGTTTGTTTTATTCCCTTAAATTTCAAATACTCAAAAGAAGCTTTATATCAACTGAATTACAGTCTGCAGTAGAGTGAGTGAGGACTGAAGATGGTGATACAATAATGACTTACAAGACTTTAATTTTTGCACATTTTAAGGGAGATGTTCCCTTTTTGTTTCTCTTAAGTTCAAAACCTCTTTACTGACATAAAATGCTTTATGAAGCATGCCATTGTGATCATCCTTTGGAATTACTTGAATCTAGTTAAAATGAACGGCTTGTGCCATGTTTTTACTGATTTGACTGATTGATTATTTGGAGAAAAAAACCCACAAATGTACATGTTTCTTCTAAAAATTTGAATTAAATGACATGAAAAAGAGGATAAAGATTTTATGAATACAAAATAGAAGAATTAAGTACAAATAATTATTTCCTTTAAGTTTGAACTGGAAACTGACTCAGCCTCTTTTTCTTCCTGCTGAGAGCAAATCAGTCTACAGTTCAACACACACACACACACACGCACACCAGTGTAAACTACACACACCCTCTTGCCCAAGCGAGAGCACACAACAAAGTGAAGCAGCAGTGCAGTCAGGCCCTGCAGCTGAAACTCTATTCACTGTGAAAATATAAGGAAAACAATCTCTCGGTATTCTCCCATTCAAAGCTTCAATAAGCAGAGTGTACACATCTTTGAGGATTGTCAAAGGGAGTGTTTGTGGGTCAGGGTGGACTGCTGTGGCACTGTGGAAATTATTTTAGTCATGCCAAATTAACCCCCCCACAAGCAGCATAAACAAACTTTGCAGTAAAAAGGGATTCCGCTGCTCCGTGGACTAATTGCTATTTCACACTGGAATAAAAGTTGAGATGGAGATGATCATTTTTTTCTCCGGCCAGTCTGACAACTATCAGCCATAATGCTGAGAAGAAAAAAAAATGAGCCAGGCTGGGAAGTGGAGAAAGAAAAACACACAAAGCCAGACTTATTATAAAATTTCCAGTTTCAAAAAGCTTCTAACTGGAGGCTCACCTGAGCCGTGGCCATGCTAAGCCACTCGGCCAGATGAGTGGCAGTCGACACATTCCTATTAGAGTCTAATGAAGCTATCTGTTCATGTCAGATAATAGCAGCTCAGCATCCAGGGCCATTGCTTCCAATTTACATTTCTCAACGAGCCGAGCCCACCACTCAAATTGAGCCGAGCGGGGGAATTTGAGAGCAGAAAATTAGACGACTCTTATAACGCGGGAGGAAAAAGCCCCCTCCAGCTGCACTTGGCTAGAGAAATCAGCACCCACACATGCACACAAAGGCACACAAATACACACTTGAAAATGCATGCATAAACACAAAACACGGTGCAGTTATTAAAAACACAAAATCACACCAGAAGATGCATCCTAATTCAAGAAACTAGGGAAGTAAACACAACATTGAAATGCATGCAGATCTATTAAAATGTTCCAACATTAAAGCATTGACCAACACAAATATGCACACATCTACATACACTGTAGCCTAGCATACAGTCTTTAAGATGCCGACCAAAACATGAGCACAGTCTCGCGCATGCGTACTCCAGCAGGCACAAAATAAGAGCATACACAAACTTGAGCTGACAGTCTTTCTTACTCTCGCTCTCGCCAGCTCTCTCTCACTCTCCTACACACACACACACACACACACACACACACACACACACACACAGAGTCAGTTAGCAATCTAGCGCCAGCCAAGCATATAGCCCCTGCCCCATCAGGGAGTGCCTCTAAACGGGAACTCAGAGTATTAATAGCAAACTGAGCCAGCCTGTCTGGGAGGGAGCAAAACATCACTGAGGTAGAAACAGGTGAATCAATGTTTGATACATATGTAGGCCCCCCATCAACACCCACATACTAGAATATACCCTGATAAAATGGAAGAGGAATCACCTTGCCACAGGCAACCATACAACTGTGTATGTTCAGGATTTACTGATGGATATTCATTGATTTTTCCTTCAGACCATAAATGCATATGCACCGTCGCAAATAGACCACTCGTCATATAACATTAGTTCCCTTTTTTTCCTCTTGCAATGACCTAGTATCGCTTGGCATAGCACATGTTGAAATATTTACATGAAATGTTGGAGCAAAGATCTGCAGGGTGCCCGTTTTGATGTCTATGCTCTCATAGTTTTAACACCATTATGACTGTCTAGCTCAAACTTTAATTCAATAGTCTAGCTATTCCAGTCAAATTTGATGAAGGAAGCCGTTTCCCAGCAGATGCATGTGGAAATGTAATCCTCAGACATAATTAAAATGTTGGAGGAGTGGAAGGAGAAGCTGTCAGTCAGAGACGCTGAGCTAGAATCAACACATGGCTCCGTCAGCAGAGTGGAGACCCTCCCATCTGGACTGAGTCGCTCAATTCTTCAGGATAGAGGAGAATAGAATAGAGATGTTGTGTGTATGCATGTGTTCCTGTAATATCTAGCATCTGACTGAGCACAGAGTTGAGAGGGCATTGGCTCTACAGCCCAGCTCCGTGCATGTGAAGGTTGGCAGGCCGCAGTGCAGGCAAAGCAAGGCGACTTGTGTTTGTGTTAAAGGGTGAAGTGTTCACCTCCCATTATGAATTATTCAAGTGCAGAGTTGCTCTGTCTGATGTTGCTGCTGCCTGCCCAGCCCCTCTGCCCCCATTCCCCTTTCTTTCTTTCTTTCTTTCTTTCTGTCTGTCTGTCTTTCTACTTTTACACCACATGCCTTATACACACATGGTCTTAAACACTCACATAATGGCAGACAGCACTTCTGCACACATTCTGTATAATTTTATATCTCTTCAGACACACCCACACACTTAAAGACACACACGTTTCTCTTTACTATGAAGCTGAAAAGACGTGTGAAAATAAGGATGCATCCATGTATCCAGCTCAATGTTTGATCAACTCACACGTACGACCTGCAAAATATATGAAGTGGATTTATTATAAAAGGAGAGGTTATGTGTAAGCATATTTCTAGTACCACCTCTGAGAGGTACCATCGCTCACAAACGCCCATCCGTCCCAGCGGGACTGCTGCACCGGCCTCTCCGGGCCAAGCCTCCCCACCACCGGCTAAAAATACCCGAGGCCTCCCGACGCCCCTCAGCAGGCCAATATCTCAGCACGCAACCACGCAAACAGACGTGCACCGCTCACATGAAGAAAAACCCCTCTCTTTTTTTTGTTTCTTCATTTATTAAAATAATATCCACTGGTTCATCATGACTATAATGAACTGACGGACTTTATTTGGATTTTTCCTCAACTTCCCCCTTTAAGTTTTATTCAAGGGGATTAGAGGCATATACGAAAGAAAGGGGCACTGTGTCAGCTGGGTCAGAAGATTGAAGAATTATTACCTTCTAGCCTACATGAAATAGCCTATAGCTTAACTACGTTCCTGTTTCATTGAAATGGGAATGATAAATATAATGGCGTATTTTTTTTCCCTTCATCTCGTCCCAAGCGGAGTTTGTGGATTTATTCTGTAGCCTCATTCAAGCGGTAAAGGCTACACATCAATTCTGTTTGCTGACTGCGGTTTTTAATTACTTCCTAATTTACTGATAAAACCTTAAAGCAGGCTATCGAATAATTTACACCTGCTGCGTTTATGACCATGGATTTTGAAGTGTCCACCCTTTATTCTCTTATTCTGTGCTGCGCGCTCGTTGGATTAGAACAGCAGTATGTGAGCATGGACATAAAAGTCAGAATAACTTTATCCTTCCCTCATGTGAAAGTAGCCGGAATTGGTTAAAAACACACGGGGGAAGACAGGTTAGTGATTAATTAAATACACAGTTGTAAAAAAAATAAAAAATAAAAAAAAAGCTAGGCTATCCTGGTGTGTTTATTTACGAATCACTACGGTAATCAGTCCCAAATGTGGAGCTTTGCGATAGACAAAGTTACATTGATTTTACTGTTGAAGAAAAGGGGCTCTGCTTCTCATCATGAGTGAGCTCATGTTGGTCTGCTTTGTTGTTTCACGCTCATGATGCTTAAAAAACAACACTGTGGCTCCTGTTTCTGTGGAGGAATAGCTGTAAAGCAGGGCGACGTATACGCAACAGAAAAAAAAATCTGTAGCCTATCAAAGTGGTCTTTTTCTATCTTGGTAAAGGTAAAAAAAAATGTCTGTATAGATTTCTCTGTAATATACAGACGGAGCGGCTCGATACTGACACTCTCTGGTGAATTTAACTCACGGAGGTGTTCCTTATTTCCAAAATGATGCTTTCCTAAAAAAAAAAAAAAATCGGTCAGGTGTTCTCTCTCTCTCTCTCTCTCTCTCTCTCACACACATACACACACACACACACACACGCAAACTCTCTCACTCACACACTCACACACACACACACACACACACACACACACACACACACACACACACACACACACACACACACACACACCACTTCAGATTACCATATTATATCTGAATACTAATATTTTTTGGGGGAAATTCTGCGGAGGTTGCTGTTGTTTATTTTAATAAATATAGGCTATGAAATCATTAAAGTTAGCAATAAGAAAATTCAAGTTTCTTACGACTAATGCAGATTCACAGGACATAGCCTATAAGTAGCCTTTATAGATCCTAACTAACATCTTTGTGATTTTTTTGTTGTTGCAACTTTCCCAAATTTCCAATCAGTCCACTGATGCATTCATGTAGGCTATTAAAAAAAAATCACAAATAAAAAGTTTGGATCCCCTGCTCTGAATTAACACCAAAGCAGGGCACTGCGTTGTTTGCCTGACGAGACAAGGCGCGCAGAAAGACAACGCACAAATAAACTTTTCTACAGGGTCAGAAGCCTGGGGACAACACATGATTTCGTTTAAATGCAAGTTTACGGTTTTAACTACTAAAAGATCTTATGTTGACGTAGTGACCATGAAGTTAAACTAAATGTAGCCTAACTTTTAGTCTGCTTCGGTTATTTGTCATTTCAGTTTTGGGGTGACCCCATCATTGTAAAAAAAAAAAAAAAATCATTTTATCTTTGTAAGGACTATGTGAGTGTTCTTAGAAACTTTGTTTGACTTCGCATGAAGACCCAAACTTTCCAAACTCACCCTACAACGTCAGCACACACGATCCTTACTTTCTGACACTTCTGGAGGCTACGTGTGCTGCAGAAAGGTCAGGAACACGTTTCTGCGTCTTACATTTTCCACCTGTGTGACTCCAGACATTTAATGACTGAAGTGTAAATAACAACCACCAAAGGCTCAGTCAGAATATTTGATTTGTATTGTGCTTTTGAATCACTCCCTCACTCAACTGTTTCTTACTTCGGTATAAGGGAAGTGTCGGAGTGAATATGCATCTTTTTATTCATTTGTTCGTTTTGTATTTATTTATCTATCTATTTTACAGGAAATAACTGAAATCGTTGTCACTGTCCCTTTATACAGTGTGACCCAAATCTACTCCCAAAAGTATTGTCCCCCTCTGCGTGCATAACCTTTACACAACTCGGGACGCGCGTGCCTCTCCTTTTTACCCTGACCCTGCTGCAAAACACTTCAGCCGTGCCAAAAGAAGCTCTAGAGCAGTGGCACTGGTTTTGTTCATTTAAGACATTTGAGCAAAATGTGCAAGTTGTGTTAAGGAAGGAGACTGTTTCACTTGTTTCCAGGGCAGCTCCACGTGTTCGGAGACGCGACTCTGCAGAAAGTAGACCGCTCTGTCCTGATCTGCGGGGGTTCCAAATGCTGCCCCATGTTCGTTTTAACCAAAGAAATAAAGGGCATTAGCACTGGGGAGAGGTAGATCAAGCCGTCTGCACATTCGTCATTTTTGCTCGATTAATGAAGGTCGGATTTAAATATTATCCTCAACAGAGTCGTTATGGCTTCGTTTAATGGACAGTCTATCCACGCAGCAGCCTAAAAGTCCACTGCTTTGGATCTATTCAGGTCAGAACCATAAAAAAACACACATCCGCGTTTTTTGCGCACTATGTGCGTTGGAGCTCATCTTCTATTTATTGCCTTTAAATCGGTGTGTCTGCCAGCTTCAGTGGGGCGTCTACCCCGACTGGATCCTTAGATAAAACAGAACAACGTGAACCTGTGATGGAAACACAGACAGCGGAGTTTCTTTACATCACATTATCCCGTAATAACTCCACAATGAGCGCTTTGGAAGCTGTCTCGCATTTTAACCCAATTCAAACAACTATTTACCCCCGTGCGCAAGACGATCCGAAATGAGACTGCCATGTCTGCTTTGTTTGGATCTTTTGAAGTTTATTCTGGAATTACAGTCTGTAAGTGGTAGTATCCCGGCTCCACATGGTCTTCAGTCTCATGTCCACTCTTTAAATCGCCTTGTTATTGTTATCGCTCTTATTTGGACAGTTGCGAGTCCGCGATGTGTCCAACACGCGCGCGCCCAACACATAAACACACATGTTTAGCAGACAGAGAGTTGCCTTACCTTCATTCGGGGGGTAGATGACGGGAAACGCAGGAATAACGCAGGACAATAAAAGAGGTAAAATGAAAAGAAGTGATCGCGGATTGCAATCCATGGCGGCGGATCAGAGGTACATAACTCCATGAAGCCACTGACTGATCTGAGAGCGTCTCCTCTTCTCTCAGCTTTCTCTCCTCTCTCTCGCTCCGGCTCCCTCCGGCTGGAGCATTTTTCCGCTGGGTCCTACAGAGTCTGACAGACAGCAAAACACAGCGTGCAAGTTCACCACAGGTCACTCCAGGCACTTGAACACGGACGTCTTCTTGATTTGAGTGGCAAACAGATACAGTCAAATCAAATCTGTGAATCCGTTCACTCAAATGTAGAGCCGAGACTATAAAAGAAATATTAGATAAACTGTATTTGTGAGAAAATAAGGGCAACAGCTCATGTTTCAGTGACCCATTACTGCAATAACTGAATCACATCACACACAAAATACTTCACTTGCTGTATTCCTCTGCTTTATTCTCCAATCAAGGAGACTATAATAAAGTTGGTTTTATTCTGAAGAGGAAATATGTTCTTTTGAATCCCATAAGTGTAACACAAAGGCAACTTTGGCCAAGTTATAGTTAAAGCAGCTCGCTCTATGATCTTCACGTCATCTTTTTATTCAACAAGAGCGCTGATAAAATGTGCACAAATATTAAGAATCACAAAAAAGGAACTCAAATAAGGAATCACTTTGACATGACTGTGGGTCACTTGATAAGAACCTGATGGTTTGTAATAAAACAGCAAAAACAGCGATTTTCAGTCAAACAAGGAACATCTTGGTTTATTATTTACTCTTATTGTCCACGTTCTTTACGTTAATGTTTCATTTTCAAATGTAAAGACTGTGCAGGATGAGTGTGTTCTTAACCTTTAGAACCAACAGAACCCATTTATTGATTTCTTTCCTGCACTCATTCAAAACAATTGTCTTTCACATGACTCTAGTGTGTATGCTTTACTCACATAAATAACATAGACTGACCTATCATAAATGTCTGTTTGTACTGTTCATGTGACAATGTTCACTGACTGACTAAGGTTTAACTCATCATTGTTATCAGGGAGACATCATGTGCTTGTGTTTGCATCTACTGTGCATTTCTGTGTGAGGGCCATTAGAGGCCCCTGACACCACCATACATGATCGGCAGTGAAAGGCTGGGTGGCAGAGTAACGTCAGGGCCCTCGCTGAGACACCAGCTGTTGCGGTGGGGGGTTGAGCCGGAGGTTGAGAAGGCATCTGACGAATGGGGAAAGTTTGAGGACTCGGCTCACACAAACCAATGATTCACTGTCATTTATAGAAATGGTTTCAAAATAAAATAAAAATAAAAATCAATACCTTCCTCAACTGGATACAACAGGAGGTCTCACTCCTATATAAAACAATATGAAAGAAGTTCTTGATGCATTAAATATTGTGTTATTTCATGAAAAACTAATTTACTGATCATATTTCAAAGGTTTTCTTCAAACTGAAAAAAAGAGGTAGAAGTGAAATCTTTCAGCAGCAGCTGAACTCATGCTAATGTTATGCTCCCTCTGAATGAACTTAATTAACTTTTTTTTTTTTAAGAGAATGATTATACAAACCATTACGACATGGAAGAAAACATTTCCTAATTTTGTGAAAAATGCCCAAGATATGCAAATTACGTACTGCATTTGAAAAATATCGCTGCACACATGAGGCATCCACACACTGCTGCATGTCCAGGAGGGAATCTGTTCACAAATACTCTACAACTTCTTTTTTTGTAAAGCATTTAACGCAGATGTCTTACAACAAATGACTTAACAGCAAACTCCTCGCAGCGTCTAACTCTGAGAGATTCATTAGTTGCAGGTCGTCAATGGAAACGGGGAAGAATGATGCCAGCAGGTCTCTGGCCACATTATTAAGTGGCTGTGGCATGTGGATTTACAGCAGGTTTTAGATGTGCCAGCCTCCGTCATACATCATCTTCTACATCCCACTAATTCACTTATTACACACTGAGAGAGATTAATATGAGAGGTCCCACGGCTAACCATCAATTCAACGGCTGCTCGTTCCGGGCTCATATAGTAGTTTACAGGGATGAGGATGGAGTTCGAGGCAGAAGTTGGTGAGGAAACAGCTGCATTCATTTATTTTTACTGTGCTACATACTAGTTAATACGAGTTCTACAAATCTGTATTTTTTTTCAGGAATTATCAGCTTAATTTAAAAATATTCTTAAAAATATTGACATGCATTTTTTACTCCAATAAGGACAAAGCAAAGTTCACAAAACAGAAGAAAATGAAGTAAATGTAATAATTCAATTAGTTTAATAACAGTGCATTTTAAAATTTGAATATTTGCAACAACGTAATAAAAAAGGGTCTTGATGACTATGGTTGCATTTTTTTAATTTGAGTAACTGTTTGCCGACTTAGAACATAGTCAGTAGTAATTATTAAAGTGGTCCAAAAGATGCTGTCACTGTGTTTTTCAGTCATAAAACTACAAGTTATTTCAGACTAATTGCTTTAAATCTGTTTCTGATTGTGGTGAATTGGAAAAATGTGATGGGTCCCTCCCATCAATCCACTCCAACTTTTTTTCCCCCCCTCCTCTCAATGAGAGCTTGTCCGCTCTTGAACTTTTTCCAGTGGAACAATCCAGAATGAGAAGGAGGGAAATATTGATTTAGAGCTGCAATTGTAACTCATGATGTGTCCTGACACGGCTGAACTGTTTAGCCTTTTCAAACTCACAGAACAGATGATGTTTAGGAGCAGCTTTGAAGCTTTGACGGGCCGGGTCTTCCTGCACTGTGACATACAAACAAACAAACAAACAAACGGATAGGCTGACTGTGTTTACTGCCTGCTGTCAGTACCCTCGTCCTCCCCGTGGTTCTCAGGCGGCACATTCCTCTAAACTCAGAGCGTACGGGGCGAGGAGAAGCCAGCAGGCTGCTGGCATGTAACACTATCCCCCCCTACACCAGACATCATACCAGGGACGCTGTCTCACCAGTGCCAACACCACCACTCTGCACACTTTTCCAAGTCCTTTTCTTCTGCTGTAGACTTCCATTTCTGCATGTTTCACACAGTTGCAATTGTTTTTTTGTACAGTACAAAGTTTGCGATTCAGCGTAAGACAGATAAACTGCATTCACATACATTTTAATACCAACATCCAAAAGTGACATTCATGGAAGAATTTAATTGTGTCTACATGTTCCGCTTACCCAAAATTCTCTTCTCACCCTCTTCAAGATGAAGCTGATAGGACTGAATGGAGTGTATAACAGCAGGCGGAGAGACGGAGCTGGGCATCCTTCCATCTTTGAAACAATCTCTCACCACACTAGCGTCCCATCAGACTGTGGGAAATGGCTGACAGGAGGGAGAGCATAAAGCGTGATGAGAGCAGAATTATGGATTTGCTTATGTGATTGTTTGTGTTCCCTTCGGAATCAATGAAAGATTCCTCATCGTAGGATAAAGAGTGAAGCCAGTCTTTTTTTTATTTTTTACATAATATGGGATGTCTTCTCATAAAACCAGCTACAAACAATTGCTGCAGCCATCACTAAGCCCTTCAGTTATTATTGTTATCATGATGTTTCTTTATAAATGTTGTTGTTGTTTCTCTCCAGTAACGGGAACATTGTTCAAATCTATGGCCCCGGTGGAGGCAGTCGGTTTTGTTACCGTCTAAACAAAGCAACAACATGGAAGAACACAAATTCCTTGCTGATGCAGCAGCAAGCTCTTAACTTTATTTAAAAAAATACCACTGTAGGGCGCCAGTAGCCTAGTGGTTAGTGCTCGTTGTCCATGTAAGGAGGCTATTGTCCTCAATCAGGTGGCAGGGGTTCGAAACTGACCTGTGGCCCCTTTCCTGCATGTCATCCCCCACTCTCTCTCTCTTCCCCTATTTCCAACTCTGTCCACTGTACTATCTCTACAAAAAAGCCTGAACATAAATCATCAAAAACACAACTGTCCATACATTTGATCGTTTTGTCAGTATAAGTAAATAACTTTAACTCATGGTGAAGAAAAGTAAAGTGTGTTTTTTCCCAACAGTGTGTATGTTATGTAGCAATTTGGAGCATTTACAGGTCAGCAGGAAAATATATTGAGGAATGAGAAAGAAAGAAAAAAGGGAAGAAAGAAAAGAAGAGAGAGAGAAATTCAACTAGAAGAGGGAGGACAGAAACAATGGAGTTCAGATATAAAATATCAAAGTAAATGTGATTCAACAGTCATCAAGCTAACATTTTTTTTCATGTTATCCAACTTTTTCTCTTGTCAATGACACATGCAGGATTGTGAAATAAAACAAGAAATATCTTCTAAAATGCGTCCACTTTTTTTCTCCTGTCAGGACATCTGCCTGAAAATATTAGACTTCGCGCTCTTCCAACTTTGCACAGTTGAAGTCCTTATGCATTGATAGTGTCTGTGTGTTTCTGCGCCGCAACATTTGGTGACATTTTTAGAGATCACACAGCCAGTCAGCAGTGTTGAGGACACTTCATTTCCTGGTGAAGGCTGGAATTTCTGTTGATTGTGCGTATTTCTTTGTCTGTTCAGGGTGGATGTTGTTGCTCAGGCTAACCGACCAACCAGTCGAAACTGATTAAGCAGTAAAATGTAAGACACGTAACTTCCCACATTCTTGAGGGATTTCTTTCTGGGAAAGACTGACCAGAGAAGCAAAGCCTTCATGAACTAGTTTTGTCACTGCACACTTTCGATGACGTTATATGTTTAAGACTTAGACGAGACGTTTAACTAAATGTAAAAGGTTTTCACAGTGTTCCTACCTGGGAACACATTTAGGCAGTTATGCTTCTAACTGAGAAATGCCCCGAAACAAACAGTGTGACATGATGTTTTATTTACTGCACGATAACTAAACACGGCTAAACCATAAAAGCTGGTAATTAGAGAGCGAGGAAACAACATTTGGTCTCCTTGATGGCATTGAGGTTTTGTCACGAGGAGAGGCAAAAATGCAAACAGGCGGGCTAAAACTCTCTCTCTCTCTCTCTCTCTCTCTCTCACACACACACACAGAGAACACACACAGCACACACAAAGTACGGGTCTGCCTTAAGTAAAAAAATGTAGACAATTTGTGTAATGACCCATTCACTTGTTTTTTTGTGAATCTGTATTTTGCCCCTCCGTGCTTTGTCATATATGAAAAATCGACGGAGGGAAAAGATTGGTTAGAAGCAGCATACTTGATCACTTATCTCACTGAAATAATAAACTCATTTTTATAGTGTTGCAACTGTATACTCATGGCCAAGTACAGCTTGGGATAATTAGCTCAAATGAATGGAAGTGTTGTGTTTTCTGGGAACGAGTTCAGTCCTAATACAGGAAGACGCCGGTCACAGAGGCGGCTCTCATCAATCTTTGAAGGACAGTGTCTTCACCCCCATCTGACTCCCTCTGCTGCTCACCCTGCCAGTATTGTCTTGGATACTATTCCTCCTCCATCTGCTATAGGATTACGTTCACACACACATGCACGCAAACACACACTTTCAGGTTTTAGGACTCTGTGTGCCAAATAGGACCTTATCTGCTATGTAGCTGACACAAATGAAGTTTTTTTGGATTTTATCCTCAAAATCAACTTTTGAAATATGTTCACAAAGATTCAGAATGGACACACATTGTGACCACATTTATGTAATTCAAAGCATATGGTGTGTTTTGCTTTATTGAGCACTACACAATGTTATCTGGAAATATATATATATAAAACCTAGAAGACTTGGTCATACACCGGAAAGTATAGGACATTCTGCATGTCAGAGTCATTTAAGAGGATACATGCTACTGTATTAATGTGTGTGTGTGTTTGTGTGTGTGTGTGTGTGTGTGTTTGAGTCTGTGTAAGTCTGCTGCTTTCTAGTGGCCTCACACTTCAAGCAGCATTGGGAAGACAGGTCTGTTGCTGCACTGTTGCAGTGACTTAACTAAAATATTCAGGAGAAAAGCACCTTAATTATACAGATGATGGAGTACAGACCCTGAAGTCGAGTGTGTGTGTGTGTGAGTGAGAGAGAGAGAGACTATGTCAGTATCACACAGCTTCCATAATAGCATCTAATTGGCCTATGGCTTCACAAATCTCTCCTTCTCATTGGGTGCATCTGTCTTGTCTAGACTGTTGCTGCACCTATTCACTGAGAAGACAAATGTGTGTGTGCAGATAAACACATCAATGTATTGTATATACTTTTGATGTTTCCATAACATGTGCATACAACTCACACATATACACAGATATGCATGAACAAATATTCTCTAATATGTCATAAACCCACAAACAATGTGTGCTATGGCGGGCTTTTGTGTTTACTCCTGGTGCATTGGGAGAGACGGACACACAACCTGTAAGACACTGAAAAGTGTGGAAACACACACACACACACACATGTACGCACACAGGCATGCACACACACACACTTGTTGCCGTCTTCCTGCCAGATCTACTAAATGAGGTGTTCCTTTTTCATTAATCATGGCTGTTGTTAGGGTTACCTGAGCGACACACTGGGGAAAAAAAAAGGCAGCCGGAGCACTGAGTGACACTGAACAGCCTTGCTTACATACTAATTATAATACATTAATGTGATTATTTCAACACCTACTCATTAAATTACAATCTCAGCCTACACATAGCCTTTTCATTAGGATATATGGTTCATTTATTTGTGCAGGAAAACGTAAAGTGTTTTGACACATGCATGTAATGTAGATATTAAGAAATGTGAGGATTAATGTGCACCACTTAAGGTTGAAGTGAAACAAGTTTTGCTTTGAGAGTAAGCATCATTACCTACACTTAAAAAACAGAACAGGATGTAGTACAAACTCCTCAATAGTAATGTCTTTGTCTAGCTTTGTAAACCCTCCTTTTGTGGATTTGGACTTTTCCTGTCATCTGCTCGCAGTCTCTCGCCTGTGGAGCTATGAACAGTTGGCAGGCATGGTGAAAACCAAGGCTTTGGGTGTGGTGCACATCTACAAATGTAAGCCCGGCTACATTAGAAATAACCTTGTGTTGAAACATCTCAGTATCCCGGTTAAATCCTTACTGGGAGCCTGGCTGGAATGTTGTTTTGTTTGTGGCTGCACTCTTAACTCCGCTACGATGCATAAAATGCAGATTCAAAGCCCACTGGGAACAGAGATAAATAAATCTCACAATGTAACTATTCAGCAGTTAAACATCATGAGACAGAACCTTCAGAGCCCAGGCATTTGAACTACTCCTAACTCTGAAGTAGTGTCAAGAAATGCCTTTCTTGATATGTAATGTGCTTCAAAGAAGAAAGTAGAGATGAACTTTTCCCATAATCAAACAGAGTGCAATCAAACTGAACAAAAACACCTCTATACTTTTAACATGTTTAGTTCTGTTTAAGTATCAAAAAACGTGCTTTCAACAAAGAGTTTCCAGGGCATAAAAACGCTTTATAGGAACTGTTACAAAATGTATTGTTCCCAGACAAGCAAACCAAGCTTAAGGAACTCCGCTCAGTTAATGTCAGCAGCTAACAACTATGTGTGCTACCGAGAGTGTGAATGATTATATTTGCCCAGCCGAAAATAATCACCTCAGGTCATAATAAGAGGTTGTCACATTACTGAATGTAGAATGCTGATGATGCTTAAATTGACTGAACATAACATAAATGTGCAAAGTGGGATAAAAATAGACATCACATCATCTTTATGATACACAGTGAAACTGCTGCGTGTGTTACGCAACATCTACCAGGTTGTCTTTTGCGAGACAACCTGGTAGATGTTAAAGACAGGGTTGGTAATTATCTCCAGATACACTTTTTTAAGATTTTGGTTGAAATTGTTTTTAGGTCCTGACAGACATCAATTATGTATGTGCTTTGAAAAAGGAACGAAGAAAACCCCTCATCTGTAGCAGTTGTAAGCCTGTAAAAACTTTTAAACCAATTTTAAGAACCAATCACGCCTCCCCGCTCGTTCTATACCCCATGCATGCACAAGCCCACATTCAAAGCATGAGCTGAGGCCCGCTTCTGGACCAATGGCATTTGTGCATGTAAGTGAGAGGCGTGGCTTTAGAGGGAGCACAGAGGGGAGGGGGTGGGTGCAGACGAAGCACTGAGGGAATGCTACTTTTCGAAATCATGCTAGTTCTCGAAAATTACCAACCCTGCCTTTAACTTTAATTTACATTCAAAGTAAAGACATTTTGAAAAAAACAAAACTCGGTGCTCGGTGCCTTAAATCCAACTTTGGCATGCAGTGCTCGGCTTTGGAGCAGTCGTGACCTTTGCTCACATTCTGTTTCATGAGTTCCAAATTGATTCGTTCAGTTCACCAGAAACATTAGCCCGTTAAATGAATGTGTGTTAAGGCAAAACAGAGCATTACCTATAATAGCTGTAACAGTTAGATTCAAGCAGGTCCACGTCTTTAGGCAATCCACAACAACGATCCTGCAGGAACCTGCAACACAACGGGAGCCAGGTTTTTAACCTCCTTTAATGACACATGAACGGAAACAGAAAGGATGAATGAATGAATGAAAACAACAGCACAGGTCCAAACGGGCCAATGACTCTATCGTTGCTCATCATATCCAACCCTGTTCCCGTAAATCCCAAACAGCACTTCATCATGGATCAGGTATGTTGCCATCCATTATCCCGCTCTTTGTCAGTGCAGTCTAAGCATGTATATCCTCTGGCACACATGGTTACCATCAGCACCACTCCGACCACAAAACCACAGTGTTAGTCTAATCTCTAAATACTGTGTGTAATAGGCCCCAGTCATTATGTTGCTTCAGTTTATGACACACGCACACACACAGTCCTAAGAACAGCTATGAGAGTGTGTTTGTACCACAGCCAGGCAACACTGTAATACTGAATGGTAAAAACCTCTTCAGTCGTCGCAGCGCTGCCTTTCATGTGAAGAGTGTCTGACGCTCTTCCTGTCTCGTTTCAGACATGTTTAACACATTCAGAAGAGGAATTAACATGTTTTCAGCCTTGTGTCACATGTGTCGTCCCCCCCCCGCAGATAGACTGAGAAGGTGTGGTTGTGGCGTGGAAAAAAAGTCGATATTTGCTCAAATAATCCTGTCCATCTTAACTGTAGATATATTTCTTTCTCACTCTGTCTCTTCAATGGTCTCTCTTTGCCACCAAGACTCATCCTGAGAACAGAGAGATTACCTCCATTTGTCTTCATTAGCATATTAGCTAACAGGCCCTTTGCCGGAGCCCGTGGGAAACTGCTGTAATTGCTAAGATAGCTGTAGACTAAGCCACTGAAGGAATCTGTAGAGCTGTGTGTGCATGTGTTTCAATAACGGAGGGGGGGGGGGGATTTCAGAGATGAACTTCACCTTGACTCTTATGTCTCCTCTCTCCAGTCTTGTATCTCTGCGAGTGCACACTGTATACGTGTGAGAGAGAGAGAGAGAGAGAGTGCAGAGAGCTGAGAGGAAACAACAATCCAGAAAATTACTCGGAGCAGCCAGCTGTTTCTGAATCTCATCACAGGACTTTATCAACAAACATAATTCTGGCGCCAACCTCCTATGGCGCTCCAAACATTTCCATGAAAAGAATAATCACACAACTATCCCATCCTCACTTGTGAGAGCTGGCTGTTTATGAGGGGTATTTTTGAGTTTTTCACTTCATGCGGATGAATGCAAAAATGAATTATCCTTGCATATCTGAACTACTAGGCAGGAGAGCTTGTTTGATCCATTCTAATATATGGATGATTGCAATACACTGTGATTCAAATTACTGAGCGTGCACTCATCCTCAAAAACATCCCATACAGTCCAAATGGCAGCTGAACTGCTCCTAATTGCAAGGCACAAACAAACACAAAAATTACAGCAACTGTGCCCAATTAGGGGATATTTTTGCTTTGCTTTCTGTGGTTCTATGGTTGATTAGCTGCCTGTTCAGGTGAGCAGCTAGCATTGAATACATCTGAATTTGATAGAGTTCAGGTCATTCACTTGAAAGACGCCAAAACTTCGCTTGGAATTGAATAGAATTTGCCTGAGTTTGGCAATATAACATTTGAATTTTGATTTGATGAATCCAGAAGAAAATTGAAAGCATCATTGGTTTCTGGTTTCCATTTGTAGGAAAACAGTCTTTGTAGAGAAGTCTGCAAGTATGCAATCCAGACTCCCATTTTATTAATCTCTATTAACAGACATCACCATGCCAATAGAGCTGAGAATCCTCTTTGTTGTTGTCTCTCATTTCCAAGTCCATTCTTGCTTTTAATGTTGCTAGAGGGACTGTAAAAAATGCAACACACCAAAAGGGAAGTCTAGGCCCGATATCCTTAACCGCTTACTGTCACTGGAAGCCCAGAAAAGTCTCCTGTTGCCTCAAGAGGCTAAATCATCAGCAGATAATATGTGATGGGTTCAGAGATTGCATATACTGTAATGGAACTAGACAAATATGACAAGAATCAAATGCTGAAAAAAAGGGACAAATGGCTAACTAACGGCTTACAAATTCAGCTAAGGAAACAAGCATAACAAACAAATATAACCAAACTGAACAGAGTCATAAAATATGGTTGACGATGTCAAGGCTGAACAAAGACAACCAGTCAAACAAGGAGGAAAGACAAAGGAGTATCGGAACTAGGTTGGCAATCAGTTTCAGGTATGTGATGAGAACTGGTGGTGATAATCAAGAAACCAGGAGACACAAGGACAGCAACTGAAATGTCAGAAGATGTCAGACTTTAAAAATGTATCAGAAAATGTAATGAGAAAGGATACACTGATTGTTAAATAAGTCTATTTCCAGTTTATTATTTGCTTTCTATGGAAGCGATTAGTGATCAGAATTCAAATGATGAAGCTAATTTGAAAATTCAAATGCATTAACAGAAATTCTTTTTAACTTTCAGAATATGAGTGTATTATTTGACTCAAAAATAAAATGATGATTAATTTATCTAATTTGAATTTTAGTTTTCAACTTTAAAAATGCACATTCTTTGACTAAATTAAAATGAAGAAGAAAATGAAATTTGCTTTATCATTTTCAAAAAATGCCCCGCTAAATCTGTATCATAATTCAAATGAAAAAGCTCATTTTAAAATGAAAATACATTTTCAGATTATAGGTGCATTATTTGACCTATATTTAAAATGAATATTCAGTCATCCAGTTTGCATTATACTTTTACTCTCTGTGTATGCATATTGTATGACATCATTCAAATGAAAACAAAAAGGTCTTTGGCTTTTCGTTTTCAAACTTGCCGTGCTAAAAAGTGATCATAATTCAAACCAACTCGAAAACGAATTGGCAAAGTGGACGACGCAGGAAAGTGACGTCAGACTCCAGCTCCCAGGCAGGTGAACGTAATGTTTACAGTCTATGAGGCGAGCGGGCAGAACGCGCAGTACGATGGGTGGCGGGGTGAATCTTTAACGCTGGTACAAGCTCCAAACTAGTTGTTGCCCTGATTTTGATTCAATTTTAGCCTTGTAGTTGATTATTCTTTTAATAACTACAAAACAACATCTGAAAGGGAGAGAGCGCTCGATACAGTCGGTCGAGAGGGAGAGTGTGTGCCATTACGCACAGAGGATGAGAGACACTTTGTGTACAGAGCTGGAGAGATTATTTGAAACAGAAAATTCAATCGATAATCTTTTTTAATGTAATTAAGTTAAGCAGAGAAGAGAGTGATCTATAATCTATCAATAAACCGGTTTTAGGACACGTCTGTGTGAATTTCACGGCGTGCAGATGCTGAGTGACTCTCACGGTCAGAGATAGTGGGCATGGTGTCATGCGTGAGACTTGGGAGCTCGGGTTATAAAGCTGCTGCGTCATGCTCACTGAAAGTTCAGTGTGCGCTGAAAAAAACACTCCGATCACCACCTGTATCACAGTGTGAACTAAAGTCTGCCCTAGTGTTAAAGATTCACCCCGCCACCCATTGTACTGCGCGTTCTGCCCGCTCGCCTCATAGACTGTAAATATTACGTTCACCTGCCTGGGAGCTGAAGTCTGACGTCACTTTCCTGCGTCGTCCACTTTGCCAATTCGTTTTCGAGTTGGTTTGAATTATGATCACTTTTTAGCACGGCAAGTTTGAAAACGAAAAGCCAAAGACCTTTTAGTTTTCATTTGAATGATGTCATACAATATGCATACATAGAGAGTAAAAGTATAATGCAAACTGGATGACTGAATATTCATTTTAAATATAGGTCAAATAATGCACCTATAATCTGAAAATGTATTTTCATTTTAAAATTAGCTTTTTCATTTGAATTATGATACAGATTTAGCGGGGCATTTTTTGAAAATGATAAAGCAAATGTCATTTTCTTCCTCATTTTAATTTAGTCAAAGACTGCATTTTTGAAGTTGAAAACTAAAATTCAAATTAGATAAATTAATAATCATTTTATTTTTGAGTCAAATAATACACCCATATTCTGAAAATTAAAAATAATTTCTGTTAATGCATTTGAATTTTCAAATTAGCTTTATCATTTGAATTCTGATCACTAATCGCTTCCATAGCTTTCAAGTCCTATAATTTCAATCTAAAGAAGAACATGGATAAGAAACCCACTATTGGAGGTGACTAAGAAATATGCATGAATAGAGAATATAGTGTTTGCAGTAGTCAACATAAAATATGAATCCCACTGTCATCCCGAAGCACAACACTGCAGCATTGTTAACAAAGAGGGCAACAGAAAAAGAAGGTCAAGCAATAGAACAAATACACACATGCAGTATAATTATGCACACAATACACCGATCTGGCCAGAGGGGGGCTGGGTTGCGTGTGAAATCCAACCAACATACTCACGCATGCTTGTTAAGACAGTCTAAAGCATGGTGACACAAGCCCCGTGGCACAATTTCACTGACACACACACTCAGCCTCACGCCATCTCTTACCTTCAAATGACTTAGTGTTACAGCAGACAGAATTACTCTGCACAGAAGAGAACCCTAATGTCGTCCAGTCAAGTGTAACGCTTTAAGAGACAGTATGGTATTAATGTATGTTTATTTAAAGTCCTGCTGTCACCGGCTGAAGCTGGCATTAAGCCAAACGACTTTTTTTTTTTTCATGTAGAACAATGCACGTATCTAGTTTTCCCTTTTCTCAAGAGATTATCTCAGGTCAGTGAAGTGTCTAACCAGAGATGGCAATGTGGCAATCACGCATAGAGAAGAGTTCATGCATTTCAGCTGATCTGTAGAGCGCATTCGAGATTTTATTCTCCCGTGTTTTTTGATATAGAGTGCATCATATATTCTCATATAGGAATATGGTATAATTTCACTCATGAGTCCTTTTCATGTATCTTTTCTTCCTATATACAATAATTAAGTGTCACGTCAGATATGTGGCCCGATTTAGTTTAAATCTATGGGGCATGTTCTTCAAATGACCATTTGAGGCTGGCTCCAAAGCAAACCAATCTCAATAGTCACGTTACAATTGCTGACTTTACAGCGGGCATCCAGACCTTGTTTGCCGTGTTTTGGGTGAATATTCCACATCATTATAAATGATTACATAAGGTAACATGTCTGTCTGTGGGCTGAGTTCTTCTGACGGCCCACCTATGACAGAGAATTCTTCGACTGAGTGTTTGACTTTTTTATTAATATTTTTGCACTAATTAGCAGGTCTTCTGGTTTTTGAATTTAATTCATGAAAACTTTAGAAGGTCCATAAATCACCAGCATTAACTACTTCAGGGAAAAATGGCTGGTGAATTCCACAGACTGCAGGCTTGTGTGAGCCGCTGGAATCCTCTCTGTAGCTCTTCGGGTTCATGGGCCTGAGCTCAAAGTTTACACACCCACACCACCAGATAACTTGGGATCTCTCCCTCCCTCCCTCCCTCCAGTTTCCAAGTTTCCTACCTCTCTCTTTCAGACCAATTGAGTCTACAACTGCACCAGTTTTCCTTTGTGTAGTCCGCTCCATAAAACTATCTACTTGTATCAACAATGAATATATCATGTTTCTCTCAAAATTGCTCATAAGTTTGGTTGTATTTGTTGTCTCTCTCGAAGCCCACAGTCTCAGACAGCTGATCAGTGTGTTGCAGGTGGAGGAGCACATATGTGGTGTACCTAACTAGTAGCCTACAAAAAACAAAGTGACTTGCTAACAGAAAAGTAAAGCCCAGAGAAGATCTTTTATACATATTATACATTTACACCATTGTTGTGTTTTGGTTAGTCTTTCTTAAAATGAAGGCCCTGTCTGCATAGCCTCCATGCAGGCACTCAAGCCGGTCTGTCCTTAAAGTAAGTTGGTTTGCTGACCAGCATCACATAAATATACCTCATACGAAACCCCTTCAAAAAGACCAAACTATCCCTTTAAAACACTTTAAAACAGAACTCCAAAAATCAAGAGGAGACTTCACAGTAACAGTAAGTATCACTTTATTCTTATCTAGTCTTTGATCATGCACAAGCATGCAAATTATAGCATTACAGTAGTTCTGATATTTTCATAGCTAAATTAGCAACCAGCTAGTGAGTTGTGCCAACTAGCATCCAACATCTATGCCAGAAGTTGTTTTTGTATTGCAAACTGTTCTAATCACTTTTTGATGTCTTTGTAAACCCTAAATGGAGGTGTCATTGAGAGTTGTAGATAAAAAGCTGTAAGATTGAAAGAATTGGAGAAATAGATTCAGAAGGTGAGAGACTGGTGCAGTTTGATTGTGTCGTTGGCTTGGCCCTCTACGCTGGATTGATTGAATTTGATTAGAGGTGCCATGCTGTCTGCCAGGGTACTCGAGCACCACTTAGATCCTGATTGCTTTGCCAACCCACCCAGGCTTAAACCTCCCCCATCCTCCCATCTCTCCTCTCATCCTGTTCTTCCATCCATCCTTCCTTTTGTAGAGTGTTTGCCAGGGGCAGAACCACATGGGCAAATCCACAGAGACTTGCATTGACTAAAAAAGTGCTTATTTGACCTATCTGGTTAAATAAAGAAGGGCAAAAACACTCCTCTTTTCCACACAATCTCCCCTGTCTACTTTTCCATCCCTACCTCACTGCTGTCTTTACTTCAGAGCCAAGGCCATTCCAGGCCCTGTCAGGTCAGGGAACTCCACCGCATGTCAGACATCTCACTCTGACACACAATCCTTCCCTTTCTCCGTTCTCTGCCAACCCCCTACCTCATCCTCCCCATAGGCTTTCATGGAAAGTTGCACTCTTTTGTTGTGCCAAAGCCTGCATCCCAACACTCCTCCATTCTTTTGCTTCTCAATCAAAACCAAACAGAGGTAGCAGAGGTCTTCAAGATGGATCATTTTACTCGCTGCTCAAGTAATAAATCATATGTTGGACCAAGCAGTTCTTTCTTGTGTCATAAGTAACAGCAATCAGGGCGGTCTGACAGCTGGGATGTCAGTTCAAGGATTCAAAGGAAACAGGATTACTCTGCTATCCTGTACTGACCTCACAAAAATAAAGCACCAATCAGTCTGCGTAAACAATCACATGCATATCTGTGCACAAACATGGTTGATTATCGATGTTTTATCGATCAGGGACTTCTTCAAAGCTGTCACTGATTTCATGAGCATTGGGGCATTTGGAAGAAAGAAAACTTTAATGCATTTGCATTCTCAGGTTCTTCACTTTGAATCACTCCTATGGTTGATAATGACAGTAGTGTTTATGTTATCAATATTGTTCATATATGAGCATGTAATGTACATCAAATTGATATATGACAGCTTGTTAGAAAATGATTTACAGCTGACAGGTACACAGGTTCTGTCTGGTTTTGTTTTCATAGAAGGTAAATTTAGCTTGATGTATTGGCAAACTGATACGTTGGCTTAACCAGTAACACAAACACATACAGGCAGGCAGCCAGAACAGTGAGCCAAAAGTAGGATAGCTTTCCACAAAATATGCCCAGACTCCCACCTTCACACCTCATGGCCATTTATGTTCTGTTTGGTTCTTTCAGATCACCTATAGATTTACGGTGGACCACCTGCGAGACTCACCAACCAAGCTCAGACACAGACACGCATTGGCAGACATAAAATACAACCAGCTGGCAGACAGCAGCGATCCAGTGAGGGAAGCCTATGATTGATGTCTAAACACAGAGGAACGGATGAAACCAATCAAAACTAACGAGGAATGGCAGCTCAATACAATAGAGGCTGGGCAGACATAAGGAATATGTCCACGGCTTGACAAGGATGCAGCTACATCCTCTGATTACAATAGTGGTCTGCCATACTGTATACAATCCATGCACTGTTAGTCTCAGTTCGGTGTACAAATGTTTACCTTAAGCATCGGTTGATGAACAATGACTTTCACGGGAAACAGAAGAACAATGTTTTACTGACAGTGATGTTTTGGCTGGAGTCGGTGCAGACGCATCCAGACCGGTCTTCATTTTGTCCTCTCAGTTCAAAGTACACAAAGCATGTCCAAACTGTAAAATGGGAACATAAACTTTTCTGAAGCTTTGACGGATTATTTTATTCTAAAAGAAGCATGTGTTTTCACTTAAGCCGCTGGCCAAAAGACGACTTTTGGTTGCCAAGCTAAAGGTCTAATAGAACAGTTCTGCAGTAAATCCAGTCTTAATAAATTTACATTGTTTAAGTTCGGTTGAAACTGTTTTACAGATATTTGGAAACAACTGTATGGACATTTCAGACGCCATAGTTAATCCTAATTAATTGATCTAAATGGGAAAACTGAATGAAGAAAAACTTGTTGGTGTACCGCAGTACAACTCAAACAGTAAAATGAATTATACAGTGATTATACTGTTTAATCAACACATTTTATAAACTATAGGTAACGGAAATGTTAACATATTACCTTCATAAAGTGAGGATTTATATCTCAAAATTCTAGACATTTATTTATTTAAATCTATGTTAGCTTAAAACAATGACAAAAGAGGGTACAAACACATGAACGACTATTGGGTATCATACTGTAACAATATTTGAGACAAGGTAAGAAAAACTAGATATAAAGTGGTATGAAGCACTGTCAACTGAGTTAGATTTTGTGAGAGGTTTTCTATTATTTTTTCATCTCATTTATTAGGGGACAGTGTGCAATGACATTGATCATTGATACAAAGAAAAATGAAAAGATGGTTGCACCAGATAAAGCGAGTCCCTAATTTCCATCTGTAGTCCCACATAAAAATAAAGCAAGAAAAACAATGACACTCCACTCAACAGAGGACAATAAAGAAACACACCTGACAACACCACATAATAAAATGCTATAAACACTGTGGAACACAATAAGTATCCTGCTCAGTACCAAGTATGAAAACAAAACCATATCAAGATTGTAAAGAGACTAAGATACTAATGTAGGTTCCTTACTTAATAAAAATCTGAAGTACACGCTGCACAGTAGAGGCTGTAGTATGACACAGTCATTACATTACAAAGTAATAAAGAAGTGGTACATGAATATTCTTTAAAGTTGTGTCCTCTATCTCTTTCGAATTGTCCTTGTGAAATATAAAAATGAAAAAAAAGGACAGCATGAAAAAAAAAAGAATTGACTATTTAATTATTTAAATATTTAAAATTAATTAAGTATAGAATTTTGTTCAAAACAAAAAATAGTATAACTATCAGGGTGGGAACATATTAATGGTTTAAAAGACATTAGCAGGAAATAGTCATTAAGAGTTGCCTTAATGACTGTATGGGTGTACACTCTCTTCTGGTATTCCCCGTTACACTGCGGTCTGCTGTATCCTGTGAAGAAGAAGGCGTTGGTGACAAACGTTTGATTTACACATGGAACAGCGACTTGCAACAGTATGAATAACTTTCTCCTATCTGAAGGTTATTCATTAAGGCTTGTTGATGTTAGGCGGCTCAAAAACATGTTGACGACAGATGTCCTCTGTCTCTGCGAGTTACTGGCATCACAAATAGTCCGTAATGAAATAAAGTCACAGTTACTGTACCATTTACCAGATCTCTGCGGTGAACTTACTCACCCCTCATAACACACACACACAAACACACACTCACATGCAAAGAAACACATTAACACAACATGGTGGTGCAGTTACTCATTCTTCCTAAAGCTGCAATGTTTGTCTAAGCAACCACACAATTAAAATTCACTCTTTTTTTAATGATGTGGGTGTCTCCCTTGCAGCCACACCCACACATGCAACAATCACTGTGGGGCTCTTTCAAAGACAGTTCTTGTTTTCTTTTCTTAAAATCACAACAAACAAAGAGTCCTAAAAAAAATCTGGAAATATTCTGAAGGAAGACAAAAATTCACTGTATGGAGGTACAATTTTTTAAAAATATATATCAGCAGTAGATGCGTTTCAGTAATTACATTTTGCATATTGTGTACATCATACAGAAAAATATGAAAAGAGTGCATCATTATGCAACAATTTGGTGACTACTGTAATCATCTCACTTGAAAGGAACCACCATGATGCTAAACAAAAAGCAGACCCAGCACATCACCACGGGCACATTTTGTAATTGTGAAGCGTTTTTATTGCTAAATCTTCTACAACAGTCCTTCAGCTTTTATTAAAAACAAAGGCAATCCAAACATGACACCCACTGGGATCTGGACTCTCCCAAAAACAATTTAATGTCATGTGTGCAAACATGCACTGGAGCAATATACAGCTCTCTAACCACATGAAACTGATTGAGGTGTTTAATATCGGGCTGACTATCAAGCTGGATGAAGAGATTTGGTGTGGGCACATGAAGTAAGAGTGCCGTACCACTTTTCTTTATTATTTTTGAGTGTGTGTGTATGTTTGTGTGAAAAAAAAAAGCCTACGGTCAGCAGTACTACAAAGCTTGCAGGTATAGGAGTAAATTGGCAAGTCTCGATAAATGCCATCAGGTTCATCGTCTTCATGAAGAGATCCCTGTTCATGATGGCGGTAGTAGAGAGTTATTTCAGAAAGAAGCGATAATAATTGACTTCACTCTATGTTTTTTTTATATGTTAACTATAACATGCTGGTTAAAGAACATACAATCATATGACTGTCATTCTGCTGCTTTTCTGCTTTTAAAAGAAAGTCAAATGGCATTTTTATGATAGAACAGCAGAATGTCACAGTTCACAAACTGGTCCTGAATTATGCAAAGACTAAATGGATGATGTTTTCAAATGTGAGGCATACTAACTACAGCAATGTTAAAATTCATTTGAATAACAATACAGTGGTAGAGCGAGTGAAATATTATAAATATCTAAGACAACAACTGGGCTTTTATTTGAGAAATAAATCTTGGTTTCTTTTATTCATTAGGAAAATAATTACTGAAGCGGTTTTCCTTTCTGTACTTAATTATGGGGCGGTTATTTATGGACGTGCTGCCAGTATTACTTTCAAACCTTTGGATGCCATGTATCAATATGAACTGAGATTTATTTCCAGGAGACAGCTATGGGACACACGCTATGTAGTGAGAACATCAGAAGTAACTAATCCCATTCATACACATTCATACGCTGCCAATGAAGCAGCGGGAGCAATTCAGGGTTAAGTGTCTTGCCCAAGGACACATCAGACATATTGCTGCAGGAGCTGGGGATTGAACCCTAAATCTTCCGGCAGAGAGCTGAGGACTCTACCAACTGAGCCATAGCCCTTTCACCACGTTTAAATAAACTACCTCCTTATCTCTCAACTTTGCTTAGTAGCCACAATACACACTCTCAGTCATGGCTCACCCTGCAGGTTCCCAAAATCCTGTTATGACTGAAGGTCTGCTTTTAGCTACTACAGACCAAACACATGGAATTTATTTCAAAGACACTTTAACTCATTAATAACCCTGAGACATTCCCAAGTTATAATTTCCAATTGTATTGATTTCAACTGTTTTACCTTTTTAATTGTTCTTACTTCTACTATTTCTAATTCATTTATTATTATTTATTATACTTTCAGTATATATTCTTGCCATTTTAACTGTATTATATGAACTCCCTGTTTAATTCTTGCTTTTCTCTTGTTGTTACACCCTAGCCCAATATTTTCTTTGTATCTTGCCTCTTCTCTATTGTTGCCTGTACCTCAGCACTATTTCAAATGAGGGTTCTCCCTCAATGTATTTTCCAGGTATTTAAATATAAGAAATGATGATGAAGTTGATGACCCACAGAAAAGAACAAGTCATCTGTCTCTTTCAATGATGAGATTGTTAGATGCTGTCGGAGATTCCACAAAGAGTTAAATTCTCAATGACAGTGACGATTTTCCTTTTTAAATTTGTATTTTTACTTTCTTTACTTTACTACTTTACTTTCAGCTTTGAGTCCAGCTGGAGTCACTGAGGCCACATACCATAAGTGAACCACGTTGGAAAGTACATCCGGTTTTCCAGACAATCTTAGTATTGAGTTTATTCTCCCAACAGGCCTTTCCTCTGCTGTAGCTAGCTTAAGTCATTACACAGTGTGAGGGCGATGATGCTGCCCCTGGAGGTGGTCAAGAGGTAAATTGGAACTGAAGTGAGGGGCTCAGTGTCCACTGTGCAGAGCAGGGCCCAGACGAACCCTGGGGTCTTCAGGCCCCTCGTTAGAGGCCTACATGTTTTCATTCGCTGGCAAACTGCAGGAGGTCAATTGCTGCTGAATTACCAGCTTTGGCTGGGAAAACGGCGTGCAGATAATTAGTTCACTCTGCCTGTCCACACGATTAAGTTTTCTGAAAAACAGTCTAAGAGACGATTCAGGGCTCCAGTGCTGCAATTAGACCAACATTAGTCGAGTATTTTAAGCATGTGCGTGTATCTGTATTTGAGAGGCGAGTGGGAAGCCTAAAGAGGAAAACTCTGGTCAGTGTTTAGCAGACAAAATACATCACATGACTGCAACAGCCAAGCAGAGACACTAAATCTTCTCAAGATCTAGCAGCTTATAAATAAGCTCCAATATCTTCTCTCATCAAATATTACTTACAAAAAAACATTGTGAAAATTGGTAGAAATAAAGCCAGAGAAATTCACAAGGTTATTTCACCTACCAGCAGTTCTGGTACTGGTATCCAAGCAGTGGTATCTCTCTTGCTTAAAGGAAGATAAGTGCCCTATATTTGACTGGCCATGTCCAAAATTAATCATCCAACCATTTCAATGACAAAAGAAAGAATGTCTGACTCATGAGCTAAAGATTTAACTTGATATTAAGGTGTAAGAGAGGGGAGAAACTGTTGAGTGGTAAGATGGAAACGACACATTAGCTTGAAACACATATAGTAGAGTTAACTTAACATGTGTCTTCCTTTGCCCTGGTTATTTAAGATTTGATCAAAAACCCAGAAAGGGGCTTATATTGTTAATTTGCATGCTTAACCTGTCTATTCACTCATTTAATACACTGTACATATCTGAGTTTGTTTTAAGTCCATCTAAGATGCATGTCCCAGAATGCATTGTGGGAAAGGTCTCTTTTACGAGGAACCCATATTGGAAGCCCCTAGTTTTGGAACCATTTTGAGGGCTTGAGTTCATCATTTGATTGTTGCTTGATATTTTGAAGACTGCTGTGGCCGGCTATGGAAGTGAGAGTGGTTTTGCATTAATAGCCTTTATCCCAATTGACAGGTAGCAACTTGTTAATCACACATTAGCCAGGCCCTCAGGCGTGCCCTAATGTATTGTCTGTGTTACTCTAAATAGAAACATGATATATATATATAACATCATACGTTATGAGTAAGACTTAAAACACTGAACTGACACCATGAACTATAAGTCTTTTTTTTACTGATGTAGTAAATCAGATAAGAATTAGGGTCACTTATTTATTTTGACTTTTTTTCAAAATAATTGAAGCCACCCCCTGCTGGCCATTAGAAATAGTGCACATTAAACAACCTCCTCAACTGATTCCCTTTACTCTAGACATGGAGGCCACCTCTGCTACTTTTAGACAGGACATGAACCAGATAAATGGTTAACACAGTTGTTGCAGTGTCCAATGCAGTTCTAGTGTTCAGTGAAATAATGTGTGTAGAGTAAATCTCTATCAGTTCTTATTGGTTTGTAAGGTACTGGTAAGTGACATGTTGTTAAATGTATTTGTTTGGATCAGCTCAATCAGCCAATAGAAAGAGAGAGTTAAGGTTTGCACTCTTTAATATATAAATGCACTTGATGTGTACAAACACACTGGAATGCTTTTGTGCAACATCATGACTTGAGGCTTACCTTTGTTCAATTACACTAAAGAAAAATAGCTTTAAGGTCATACAGGCCACGTTACTGTAAACCTTGCAGGCCTGGAGGAAGTTAGCATAAGGTCTTGTTTCTTTGTTTAATAAGCAAACTGATGAATTGGGTAACAATTAGATCATAATAATTTGTCTACTTTACTATGGTATGATTTGTTATGGTAACCCTTATTCTCTGACCTGTACAGATAACAATCAGGTGTGTAAATTTGCACAGGGCATTCAAATACATTTACATGATCATGGTCAAATTTTTAATGTGTAAATTGATTTGCTTTGTTGCATGGATCCACAATCACTACCTGAGAAAATCTATTCCTACAGGGTCATGGTCTGTAAAAATCTCCATGCAAAAAGAATGGGCTGGCTTCAACTTAATTCAATGAAAATAAATGGAAATGTGATTCATGAGAAGTGATCTTGCCTTTCCATGGCCTTCTGTAAATAATTGATGATGGGGCATTTTTTCACAAAACTAAAATAGCTGCTGAAAATGAGTCTTTATTCTTTAAAGATCCAAAATGATCTCACAACAGCCACTCCACACACTTTGCAGTCGTTAAAAAAAGGCAGCTCTGTCAGTGACCAAACACTTCACGATGCATCATTTTCATTGTCTCCTCTAGATGCATACATTATCGAAATGAAACCTTTATCAAGAGCTTTGCTGCAGGTCCAAAGGTGACATTTAGCACTGTTGTGATGAAATATGTGAAATGTTTGACTTGCAGGTAGGATGTTTTTTGCATATAAAATCTAGTCATAAATAAAATGGCTAAATGTTTTGTTTTTCCTTCGTTGTCATTTAAAGCCCCTCCTTTATCTACCTTTTACCCCATTTCATGGTTTAGTCTTCATTTTCATTCATATTTCCTCTTTTTATTGTTTATATTTCTCAGATGTTTCAATTCTAACTCGGTGGTTGTATTAGGATGTATGTGTCTCAACAGTCTGCCATTTCAGACACAGCAGTTACATGAATCCCACTATTCACTACATAAATTATGTATCACATCATTTACCTGCAGTCAGTCAAACCCCAGGAAGATCTGAAAAATGCTGCTAATGATTAAAACTGAAACAGTTTCTTTCTGGAGCAGATGCTTGTTCAAGAACATTGAACCTTAAATGAAATAAATATTGAAACTATTTGTCAACAAATTCTGGCGGTCATTTTGAAATGTCCTCAGTCTTTCAGGGTTGTTGTTTTTTTTTTTTTGTCTAACACAAAAAACAAATGTTGACATTTGAAATGGGATTGATAATGGAATAATGGCCAGGTGGAAGCAACACTGACAGGCTCTCTAAGCAACCCTGTTATCTCCATTTATCTGCAGTGTATAATCCACGGGGTAAATAGAAAGTAATATTTGTGCTGTGGACACAAGGATTTCCTCTCGTGTGTGTGGAGACACAGATGCAAACACAGTTATCTGCTGCACACCCACCTCGCCGCCGGCAATCTGCTCAGCTTTTAATGCTGGACCTACCATTACCCACGATGCACACACAGGCCAGCAGACAGCACAAACAAACCAGCACACGCATGCATGCACAATATGCTTGCATGCATGCTCTGAGTTTGCAAACAAGCTGAAAATAGGGATTCATGCATGTATGCAGGAAGCAGTACATAACACCCAGCATATATTGCTTTTCTTTTTATCCGACTCTCTCGAAGCTATCGCTACCATACAGGCCTCCTGTGACCCCCAGGGGTCAAAACTGGATGTGTGTCCTCCCCCACTATGACCTTTGTTAATGTTAGAAAGGGAGACCCCCAGGGAGGATCTTCAGTACAGCCACAACATGCTAACTCCAAAATAGAAACAGATCAACAAACTGGTGAGCCGTGATGCAAATAACTTTAATAAAAAGTGAAATCCCTATAACCACAGGGGCGGCTGTGGCTCAGTTGGTAGAGTCCGTCTCTCATGAAAAACCGGACGGTTGAGGGTTCGATCCCCATCTCCTGCAGCAACATGGCTGATGTGTCCTAGGGCAAGACACGTAACCCCAAATTGCTCCCACTGCTTCGTCTGCATATTCCACTTTATACATTGACATATACAAACACAGGCTCTTTTTTCTAAAGTGTTTAAATCAATCATGTTTAATGTGTTTATTTGACTACTTAATCAGAAATTAAAAAGTCTAAATAGGAAAATGAATGATTCCTGTTTATTAGTTTATTGTTCAAGAACAAAACACACAGGCTCATCCAGATGGCTGAGTCAGCTGTTACCTGAGTAACCAGGTCTTTTTGCTTTTTCTTAGGAAAGATCAAACACAGACTACTTGAATTTCAGAATCAGTGCTTCATTCACTATTTATTACATAATATTAATGATTCCTTTCAATTGCCAGACTAAGCTTTTGTCATGCTATGAAACATAACTTATTTTGTCAAATCACACTGACAGGCACACCACCATAAATGTGGCTCATTGCATTTGGCAACAATTAGTTAATGGTTTATAAAGCTATGAGGATTCCCTGAACTTTTTTGTTAATTTGAAAAACTATATATTTTTTTAATACTGGAAAATATGTTTGGAACAATAAAAAAACTATTTCTTAAATATTTCACATAATTCAAAGAACTTCACACTGTGAGATTCAAATGAAAGCTCTAAGTTAAGGGACCTTTAAGCTCAAATATTGCTAAATAAAGCCCCAAAATACGACTTTCTCCTAGTCTACAGGACACAAAGACTTCCATTCTCACTGTGAAAATCTGCGGGACGCTATTGACTAAATCTCCTCCCCATCAGGGATTGGCCCCAAGTTAATCCACCTATTGTTATTCATTAGGCCCATCTCTTATCACAGCTTCATCTGTGACCTTTGACCCTCCTGTCGAAATAGATTAGTTCATTGACTCTGATTAGGACATCATCTGCCCAATGTTAAGGGTCAAGTTCATAATGTGCTGTCCTAATTACACATTTACCTTGTTTAATTGGGTACATTTGGTAAAGCTTACAATGCTCATCTGAAGAATGATTACAATGGATTATTTAAGGTTCAAATACACAAAACAAATCGTATTAAAAACACCAATTAAGAGGAATTCATGGGAAGATCTTATGGGTCAGTATAACTTTGCTGAATTCAGAGATATTGTGCTTTAAAAGGTGACGAACACATTTGAGCGTACCAAAATCAAGTCTTCACAAAGCTCCACTCAGGCTAAGCGGGTGTCATTATGACACTTGGTTGGTCCAATCATCAAAATAATTAAACCTTTCGTTGCAGGGCTTCACCCCAGTTCCTTCATGTATTTCCAATTCCAGTGTCAAAGGCCCGCTTCATTCAGAGTTGGTAAATGTGAGTCGTGGCTGTAATTCAAGGAGATGAAGTAAAAGGCAAAAGAAAGAGATAGGAGAGAAGCCCCAGCCCTTGTATGAACAGTAAAAAAGCTAAATATGTACCTGACGTTCAGATAGGACCTTTTTTTTTTTTTTTTAATTCAGCTGGCAGAAATGGAATATATAATGAGGCTATATTTAGGCCTTGATAACATGACTGCACTGAGTAATGAAATAGCGGAGGTGGAGATTCATTACCTGCTACATTATGATTTAATCAAACTGCACAAAATTACATTATTTTTTGTCCAACAAAGGGCTCTTTCATACCTGGTCCCCCCCCCCCAAGCCTGCAAGAGGTCAGCATTGTTACTGGAAATCTATGATGCCTTTGGCTGAAGGTCTACAGCAGGAAGAAAGACATTTTTTATAGATGTCAAGGTGAAAAAAAATGATTGAGTTTTGGTATCCCATGTGTTCTCACACCAATCAAAGTTTCCCTTATCAGCTGTCTGTGCCTTCTGAAACCATAAAGCTATGGCTTAACTTAATCAAGTCTATTTAATTATTAACTGGATAAGGAAAATGTGAATCATTTACCTCCTTTCCTTCTCCCATTTATTTAATATTTAAAACTCAGTATTGGTCAAAGATCTGCTGTTTCTCAGCCTACATCATGTAAGTCATGTCTGTTTTGTTTTAAATCATATACGCAGCCTTACATTAGATATGTATGGACATGAACATGAACCTAGCTGGCCAGTAGCTCAGGTCAGCGGGGCAAGCAGAGGGAAATAGCTGGAAAATGGGTCTCACCTGTGAATGTGCTTGCGGATTCTATTTCAGCCAAGTACAGTTTCGGAGACTCCTTTGTTTTATTTTAATTGTGAAGTAGATAGATTAGAATTAAGACACACCCACAAAGTGTTCAAAGTTGAACAGTTAAAAGGTACATTAATTATACGGGAAGACAATGCTGTTGTTAAGGTTTTATTAGGTTTAGTTCACAGAAAGAATGCGCTACAAGCATTGTTAAAGCAAGGGGACATTTTGTCTTTGGTTTGGGGTTTGGGGGGGATTGGGAAATTACTACATTGGTTATGAAAAACAAAAATGTCTGTTGGTGAAGAAAAAACAACCTATTTCATTTTGTCCCAGTCGTCCACCCTGACATCCTTCTTTGTACCTATCTTGAGTGCATTTTTATTATCTTACATCGACATATAAACTCAGTGTCCTGCCACATTTGTTCTAAACCTTTCTCAATCAATTTGATGCTCAGGGATGTTATTAAAACCACTTTATTATGGGGATAGCTGGCACTTAGCTTTGCTTTGTCAGCGCATGACTCTGAAAAGTATAAAAAGCTGTTCACATATCTGTTACCACAGATTACAAAAATCCATGGCATGTGGAGAGATTTCTAATCTGTGGGAACAGTGTCCTGAAGTGTGCACAAAGATGTTTAAATTATGGGCAGGTTTTTATAATGTGCACATGAATACCCACAGATTGCAAATCCATTGGCATGGATTTTAAACAGTGCATATTGATTTGCAAACTGTGTTTAAAAACGGCTTTTTATTATTTCTTACGTTAACCGCACAGAGCTCCATTAGAAACCGCAAGAACAGTAAGTTCAAACTGTTTTATTCCGTTCTATAGTAATTTGCATATTAAATGAAGCAGATGGGGGTATTCTACAAATCAGAAATCTCTATTTCAGGAAAAGACCATGTGTTGAAATCCTCATTTCCCGAACTGCCGGTCAATGGACCCAGAAGTAAGATTACTACAACTACCTTGGATTCCACTTTGGTAAAAGGATAGCCTTTTTTGTTTTCGTTGTTCAGCCTATCTCTTCAGAGTAAGTGATTGTGAAATATCTTAGAAGGTGGCATTATAATGTATTGAGTATTTCAAAATAGTCTTTCAGAACAAAGGGATATATTGTGATTATTATCATATCTTGACTTATCCTCTGACTCCCAGCCAAATAAAAATGACCAGCATGTCTCATTGTGCCCAGTAAAAGTTGCCTGCCAAATAAGACTGTTTGTATATACCACTGACTTTATTATGCTTGCTGCAACTGCAATACCTCATTGAGATGCACACTTTGCAAGGTAAACAGTGTTTTAAAGGATCTTAAATGAGGTAATCCAAAAGCAGCCTCTCCTCCCCTTGCCCCAGGCAGGGTTTTTTTTTTCTAAAGCGGGAACTTTTACACACCCTCTTTTATGTTAATCTGCTCCTCTGGCTGCAAAATAAGAACCACATGTTTAGAAGAAAGTGCTTCAGAGTGCACTGACAGACCGGTCTTTCATGGAGTGGATGCTGAAGGACCTGGCAGGGACACTGTCAGACTGAAAGGCCGAGGCTGACAATTGCAGCTGGAGAGATCTTCCAAGATATTGAAAGATGTGGTTACTTAATAAACGTGACATTTGGCAAGCTGCGAACTTGTTTATGAGCGAAGGCAGACTTGAGATCAAAATAAATCTATGAGAACTTACAGACTTATAACTCTTTATCCCTGTTGCCGTTACCATTCACACTCAAAACCCTACAATAATGTGAGACTCTTTACAGTCCAAATTAAAATTGTGGAAGGGTTACTGAGGACGTTGCTAATCCTTTGACTGTTGACCGCTGAGCTCAAATCAGTTGCATGCCTATAATGACATGCTCACGATGATAATGTTAGCCTGTTGTAGTTTGTTGCAGGCCTCAGCCATTAGAGAGAAAAAATGTCACACATGTTTTAAAGTTTAGTGAAGCATTGCAGTGGCTAATATTTTCCAATGATAATCTGATGCGTATTTAATTAGAGTGGTATGGTCATTAATTGAACTATTTCACAAACAAAAAAATGACAAAATGATAGCACTTAAAATAAAGGTCTTAGGCGCATCAAGATTTTGACAATCCTGTCCAAGAGTCATTCAAATTATCTTAGTAACCATGGTTATGTATCCATATTGTGAATTCTCACAATCGGTCTAATACTAACCCTGATGCCAGGATAATGCTCATCTCTCACCAAACGGTTAGGTTATCAAACGTTACACATGCACTAACACAGGGCTTCACACACTTCCTCCAAAGTTAGTATAAATAGACCCCCTGGGAACATGGACGTCCTTACAAAACTTCACGATGGATCAAGTAAGTGTTGAACTATTTCTGTTTTTTTTTTTACCATACCAGACATATTTGACTTTGACGTCAAGTTGTGTTAAAGATCAATGTTACATCAGCATGTTAAGTCTGTTATTGCTTATTTTCATCAGGTGGGCCAAATATGTTATTAATATTGATGGCCTTTTTTTGGTTTCACAAAAAAAGTATTGCTTTGGGATATTTGGAGTGTTACTGTGGCTCGACATACAGGGCCTAATTAAACCTTTAACACCGACTCTGACTCTTTGACCATTTTCATTAAAACCTCCTGACTCGTTGTCTCTCAATCTTACTTTGTATCTTGGTGCTTTTACACGAACCAGCTCTTCCATCTGGTCAGAGCATCGATTTGCCATCCGACTGTCTGTTACGACACAGCCTTGTTCAAGCGACTTCAGGCTACCAGATGTGTTATTCTAATTAAATCTATAGTGTGGTTTACTTCTTTGACAGCTCTCCTTCTCTACGTTGTCCATCCTGCCCTCGAAACAGAGTGATATACTCTGTGAGTAATTGAAAGATTAACCTGGAACTGCTCCAGGCTTTAATGTGTCTGGTGTTTGCAGCTCAGGGCTGTTTGCCTATTACTTTTTGCACTTCCAATACATTAGCCGTCATGTCGTGATTCAACGCAGCAATAGATCTTTCAAAAGGCCGAACAATTGGCCATTACGCTTATTGTTTTCCTCAATGCTGTGCACTTGTATGCAACCGTTTATGCTTAATGACTAAAAAGTGGACAGAACTGCTGAGTTCATAAAACGACACATTGATAGCTGTTCTTTTAAGGGACTACTTTATGTTTTTATTTGTCTGAATAAGAGAACGTTTAAACTTTAATTATATACAACTACTTATACTACTTTATAGCTTCATTTCCATTTAAATAAACAGTTTCCAAAGACACACTTTCTTATCTTTATAAACTTTTTCACAAATTCATTCAGCTAATCACAGTTTTTGAGCCACTTACCTACTGTGTCAAACAGAAGTACAACAAATTTCTTTCCAGGTAATTATGAGACATTTATACAGTCTCCTATATCTCAGTTAAAACAGCAACTAACTGCTCAGTGATGCACAAGGGAGAGCAACCCAGCACAACCTGATCCCTACTGTAGGTTTACTTAACCAGCCCTAGAAGCACTGAGCAATTATACCTTCTTCATGTGATAATACCATCTGTAACACTTATACAGCCTCACTGTTTCCTCAGTCCTCTCACCTAAAATTATTACCAGACCAAATGGACAAACTTAAGGGAGAAAGGCAATACTGTTTGTTTAGCCGGTGACCAATCATGGTCAACTCTTCGCACCGAGCTTGGAGCCACATGAGAAAGGAGAGTGGGAGCTAAAGGTATGGCCGTTGTGAGAGGGCAGCAGTGGGCCGGGAGTATACATGTGTAACCCATTTCACGGAGACACACCATGGGAAATATCCAACTAACTCCCAGCTCCTATTTCCATAAGATTAATTTAGGGAGAAATAATAACAAAACTGCAGTACTTGTTAATTGGGTCATATTTCAGCACTTTCACGAACCTGTTCATTAATATTATTAAAACACAGAGAGGGAAAATGTTTTCTTATAACTAGTCAAAGCAGGGGCTTCCCCATGCTCCCAAATAGGAACCTTCAGGGTGAAAAGATTGTCTTGGGTCCAAAACAACCTGCTCGAGCTTTACACAAGCCTAAATCCAGCCCAAAGAGAAGCTTGGAAAAGTCTTTACATCTTTGTGGGAATGTACAGTAGAAGGTGGAGTGGATCACTTGCTCATTTCCTTTTCCTGTTTCTTTTCCTCAGGTGTATGTGTGTGTGAGACAGTTATGCCCCAGTCTGAGCCTGGGTACTGGTCATTAACGACCGAGGGCGTTATTGAATGGCTCAGTGGTCATTTCCCTTCCTAATACCAGCAGTTACCACTTGAGCCTCTAATTTCCACTTCTCAGCCAAACACACAGCCACTGACTTACTCACACACACACACACACACACACACACACACACACACACACACACACACACACAGTAACACATTGAAAACCACCTGCATGAAAGTGTAACCACTTTGTAGTTGATCCTACTGAGAACAGATTCAAACAGTGAATATATGATGCCCCAGTGCATTACACATACCAGCCAGTTATTATTAGGAATACAGGTATATTGAAGGCCTATCAATCTTTTTAAAGAAAACTCTAAATTGTAAAAGTTTTACGTTTGAATAAATCGTTGAACAGAACATTACTTTCTCCAAACAAAACAAAAAACCATTTGGGGAACATTGGTCATTGGGGCCACCATTCCGTCCCTTTCTGTAAAATACCAGGTGGCCTATACCTATAATTACAGAGTTTGAGTTATGATCCTTAAGAATTTGAACTAACAAAAACCTTTTTTATATCTTTTGTTGAAGAAGCAGATGACTGGCACAACTTCACCAACTACCAAGGTGCATGAAGCGTGAAAGGCTTAGAAGTGGTCAAAAACCTCCAGCTACACTCGTAGCACGAAGATCAACTTTATTAACAAATTAGACCGACGCGTTTCGGCTTGTGGCCTTCATCAGGGTCACCATTTATATCTGTTGTTGGCAGAATTATATTAGATGTCTAGAGATACACAGATTGTATAATCAGGGCTGATATTCATTATGTCAGTTACATGCCTTGCCAACTGTATTTTGCTGATATTTCACAAAGATGCATAAAGACACCCACACTGACAGCATTTTCTTTCAAATTTAGGTATGAAAAACTCTTCTCTAAATTAGAAGTTAGGTCAACTAGCTTCTAAACATTTGATTGAAGGGACACAACAGATAAACATGAACTACTGATATCGGTGTGATGTGCATTATACGCTAATGGGCCAGTGTTGACTTGACAACAAGGTAGACATTGGCCAATACTAATGTTCAACCGATGCATGGGTGCATCCCAAGTTTAACCCATTAAATGTTTTTCCCCTTTACTTATAACTCCTCCTTGTTCTAGTTTAAATTGTCTGTGGCAGTGTCAGCCATTTCTGCTGTGGATTAAAGTGCATACACATGCAAGACTCACAGGAAATAACCTTTGGACAAGGGCTTCAACTGTAATTTAAGTCTTTATATTGCTTAAGCAGGGATAAGAACACCGTCCTACAATGGGGCTACTATACCATACTTGTTATTCCGGGGCTAAATTTGGAATTCTGGAATCTAGGGGTCATCCCTGTCCGAGGCTGCCTTAGACAAACTCTCATTAGCCATGCAAATCCAATCTGCGAGTGTTGATTGTCTAAAGAAGAGAAGGAAGTTGGAAGTCTTAACGAGTATCCAGTTCAGCCCTTACCTCACAGCTCTCTGTCATCCTGTATTGCTCATCTCCTACATCACAAATGTCTCCGCCTTGTCTCCCCTGACTGTTGCCTGGTTTAACCGAGGACATTGTCCTGGCTCTTTAAGTAATTTTTCTCCTTGCCACAGCCAAACAATGCTCTCGTACCAACAACTGTGTTACGGCTGTTCAACTGTACAGGCCCTGCTATGCCAGCGCAGATTGAGACCATGCTACAGGAATTAGGCACACACACAAACAAACACACACACACACACACACACACACACACACACACACACACACACAACCAGTGCCACATGCAAGCACACAAATACACACACAATGAAGGCCCACTCTAACTGCCAAGTGAATCGTCGGATTTGCATCTCATTTCACCGGTGTGTGTGCATTAGTTCTGTGTGTGTGATTTTTTTTTATAGCTCTTTGAATACCTTGGTGGTACACAAAGGCTTTCTCTCTCTCCCTCTCTGTGGAAAGGCCTGTACCATTGCAATAGGGAACAGATTTAGATGCGCAGTGACAGCTTAATAAACTGGATGTCTTTGAATGCCTCCATCTGCAAGGGGAGGTGTCTGGGTGGCTCGGGGAACTGCTCAAGATGCATCAATAGGAGGAGGATCTTTCTCTGGTGGTGCTAAGGCCTGCACAAAGCCCACAGTGGCTGACCTACAAAATGGTGGTCAAGATGGGGCTTTATGTTGAAGGGCTGAAAGGGAGGAGAGGTCTGATTAGTAGGTTAGGGAGAGTTCAGGAGCTCTGTAAGGTTCTGGAAGACCTGCCGACGGGGGTTTGAATAGGCCTGGTGGCATGGTAAACAGGCTGAATAAGAACCCAAAGCAAGGGGAGTGGAGCAATAGCGCTCGGTGGGAGGAGAAATGCTTGTCTGGGTTCAGGAAACCCTCACAGGAGCTGTGTAGAGGGCACTGGCCCTGAGTCTTGGACCCATTAAGGCTGGCGCTCTGTGAAAATGGGGCTCCATGCCGCGGTGTTAAACCAATCCCACTTCACAGCTCACCTCCCATGTGTTCATCATCAAAGCAGGAGGAGAGCTCATGAGCGTGCGTAAGAGTCTTTTTATTACAGTAAGTCCCGACAAAGAGGTAGTGCAGAGGAAAAAATCTCCATATCGAATTTGAACACCTTGTGTCCATATTTAACGTTTATCCTGAGCATGCTTACTGTGCTTACCAAAAAAAAAAAAGTTTTACAGAGAAAACTTGTGAAAAATGTGTCACTCTGTGTGGCCTTTGTTAACTGTTCTCTAAACTATAATTTGGTGACAGGCCATTACCGAATTCTGCTGAATTCAAACCCCCTTTTCTCCTTCCAGATTCACACTCTTTTATCCCTCTGTCTGCCCACATTTCATTAGTACTGTACGCATCTCTGGTTTTGTTTTTACCATTGTCCAACAAAAATTGGTTTGGGACTCTCTGGGGTCCCATTTGAGTGCTACGCAATGTGGTGTTTTTCCTCCTCTTTCATTAAATTCAAAATAGGACCCATCCCATGAGGAGAAAAGGAGGGGAGAGGGAGAGGGAGAGAGAGAGAGAGAGCGAGAGACAGAAAGGCTGCGTCCAACCATTGTGCTCAGCCACAAACATAAGTGTGGAGATCTCTCTCTCTCTCTTTTTTTCTTTCTGTCTGTCAAGCATTGTGATGCTGGGAGGGTCAGACTTGTTGTAAAGCTTCTTTATTAGGATAATTATGAGGAGCAGACATGTGGTTGTTCTCTCTACAGTCGCTCTATTCATTTGCTTTCTTCTCTCATTTTAATCCAACAAAGAATAACAGAAGTGATCATTGGGTCTAACCCCAGTGCTGCTGTTTTTTCTTCCACATCCTCTATAAAGCGCTTTACCAGAACATCCATCCATCCTCCTCCACCATCCCAGGGCCATTCGTGGAGTTCAGCACCAGTACTCCCAGCTCAATCAGAGTGAATTAGGTGAGCTGGAATGGGGATTGCTCAGTACCTTCTGCTGTGCACCGGTGTCCAGCAATTATGCTAATGCTCAGTGGTGGGCCTGTATGCGTAGCCCCGGGGCAGAGCAAGTGGACCACTCCCCATTCAGGCGCTTAACCCCAATCTAACGCTCCATTAGTGCCACAATACTATAGCTCTCAGTTTGAATACTAACTGGCTCCTTTTTTTTTTTTCTTCGTCTTCTTTTTTTTTTTTTTTCCAGACAGGCCAAAAGCACACATAAGTCTGTTAGTAATCCACTCGCTTAGTCTTAACATGTGTTTGTTTGAATGGGTTTCCATGCGATGTGAATGAACAATAGTATGGGAACCATTCACATTTTAGTTCAATGCAAATGTAGACACAATGAACAAGGACATCTGAACGGACACTCACATTCGAGGCTTGATTTTCTCATATGTTTAAGGAAAATGTCTGTTCGGGGGAAAGAAACGAAAATCCCTTCACAAAGCTTTGTTTTTTTGCCCTGTGTTTTGTCAACTGATTGTGCAAGAACTCTGGCCTGAAAGTTTGAATACACGGCTGTTTCTTCTCCTTCATGGGAGTCATCTTTTCTTGTCTATTTCATCTTTGTGGTTCCAGGGAGCATGGTTAGCTTCTCACTCCTGGAACAACTGAATCAGTCCAAACACGTCAATGTCAAAAGAGCTCTGTTAAAAAAAAAACAACAACTCTCAGCGATCTGCCCGCTTCAATACAGTACATTCCTTATTCAAGTGTAATCCAATCCTATAGCTGCCTATGTATTAGCACTGTCATGATTGGAATATCTCAGCCTGTGTGGACATCTCCTGATGAGTCTGTCTGGGCCTGTTTTCCCATAATATCCTCGGATGCTACCTAACACTATGACAACACCATTGTGGAGCCTCTTTCTGCATAGCGAGACAGAGTGGAAACCATTATTACATTCCGACAGAGATTCTCATTCAGCGCTTGGCATAGCTCATTAAATTAAAATGACGAGGATCTTTGTTTGCAGCAACAACAGAAGAGCCTGCTAATTGCCTTTTTGATATGAGGAGCTCTCGACTCCAAAATAAATCAATCCAACTTTATAAATAAGCCTACGGGAGCTGGGAGACACTCATTTTGAGCACAGTGTGTGAACTTGCACCCACGTTGAAAAGTAAATTGATTGTTGATGTTCAGCTTGAAAAAAAGAATATCAGGGTCCTCTGGTTCTGTCTAGTGTTCTTGTAAAAAGTGTCTCTCAGACAAAAAAGAGAGAAGAATTGTGAAAGATAACATGCTATTACACGAGGATCTGGAAGTCCGATGAAGTCCATAAAATCCCTGCACGACCTTCCTCGTTTGTTTTGGAAGAACCAGAGTTCACTGTGGTTAAGCTGAACCCGCTTGCCCACATCTCTTGGCTGCACAGAAGCGCTCCTGCGTGTGTGTTTGAGTGAGTGTGTGTGCGCGAGTCTGTGCGTGCAAACAGGATTTATCTAGCATGTCGTACACAAGGCTGTGGTGACTGGCAAATCTGGATGACCACAGTGGGAAACTAAGCTTCACAATATAGAGGAAACTCTCTCTGTACATGCACACACACGCACACACACACACACGCACGCACGCACACACACACACACACACACACACACACACACACACACAAACACAAAAGACAGCGAGAGGAGGATGCTAGAAAATCCTATTTGCTTTGTGCTTGGACATGGTATCCTAAACCCACACAAACACACTACTAGACACACAAAGCCAAGGCCTTCTTGTTCTGTCATACACACATAGTGGTTGTCAACACACACACTTACACATCATGATAAATGTTAAGCACAGTGATTATTTGGTTATTACCAATAATACCTAGACATATTTGATGATTAGATGTGGGAAAATTGAAAAGGAAGACGCCTCTCTTCAAATGAAGTTAAAAGGTAGATTTTGTATTCTTTAGTCTAACTTGGCTGGATAGCAATAGCAATAGCAATTTTATTTATAGAGCACGTTCCATTACAGGTTAGCTCAATGGGCTTTATATTGAGGGTTAAAACATCGGAATACAAGTATGATCAATTGTTTCCACATTCATGAATAAGATACAAAATCAATACAATAGAACAAACACACACACAAAGAGAAATCATTTTTGGAACACTAGATTGGTTTTGAGTTTAGCTTTAAAAGTAGAGATAGTTGTGATCTCAAGTCAACAGAAATACCACAGTAACTAAACTCCACCTCTCCAGACTTCGATCTAATTGTAGATATATGGTTAAAAGACCTCCACCTGATGACCTGAGTTGGGTTTTAGGCTGTGAGAAGGTCAGACATGCACTCACAACTGTATCATTAAAAGTATACTATGGATTCATAAAAGGATTAAATAAAAGTGATAATGTATTGAGCGGTGAGCTAATGAAGTGTTTTGAGGACTGGAGTGATATGTCCAAATTATCTTGTACATCTCAGGACTCATGGCTGCTGAATTTTCAATAAGTGGGAACCTTTCAAACAAAAACAAATGTACACAAAAAACAGGAATTAGAACACAATGTAAAGTTATTTATTCGCAAAACAAAACATTATCATCTATGTTTTATAATTAATGCCATGTGAGAAGAAAAATAATATGTAGTTTAGGAAAGCTTCAGATTTTTTTTTTTTAAATCTGTTAAGAAAACTTGAGTAATATGAATCTGCAGCATCAACATCTGCATATCCACACACACAATGTCAACACATTCTTCTATCTCTAAAAAATAATGCAGCTGATTTTAACGGATACAGAATGCGAATCTTCATTAAGAAAGCTACTCAAACCCAAAGTTACTGTCTGATGATAATTAAGCATGCAATGTAGTGCCAGTATTGCTGGGTTTTGGCGGCTGTCCCACTTCAAAAATAATGTTGGCCTATATGTTGGCAAGCACATTTTTTTTTTGTAAAAATCATAATCTAGATTCATATTTATTTGTAAAGATAAATAAAAGCTAAAACTTTTTTTGTCCAAGAAACGATAACTTCCTCCAGATGTTTGTTCTCCATAGGGACAGTTTTCCTGTGTACATATGGTGAAACTTAATTAGTCAATACTCCTAAAACAATAATTTGGACCAAGAAGACCACCAAAAATGTTTTCATTCACCTACAGATTCTACATCTACATAAACATATCTTCTTAAATATATTGAGTTCATTGGGTGCTTCTTGTAAACACCATCACAATAATCTCAAACTTAATTGACCAATGGATGGTAACATACACTGTCTCTCTACACTCTTGTGATTTTTAAGTTAATGCTTTGTTTGTAAGATCCGCTCAAATCAACCATCATCAATTATGACATCTACCTTCTCTTTTGGCTCATTTTCTCACCCTTCAGTCAGCTGTCACACACACAAACACTCGTGCACTCTTTTGGAGGGTTTTGACCAACGCAAGCAGAAACACACCTCTCCTCAAGGACAAAGTAGTTGCTTTCTGCCCTTCCCTATCCTTCTATTCCTGCTCTGCTCAGCAGCGAAAAATGATTATTCTCTCACGTCAAGCTGCACTTGAGGAGCATGTGAAAGGAGAGGGGTGTATTTATAGAGACTGCTTTGACATGCAACCTTGTTTTTCAGTTACTTCCTAGTTCTTTATCTCTATCCTAGAACCACTCAACAGTCTCCCACCTATTCATCGTATTCATGTGTCGGTTAGGAGGGACTGAGGTAAATAAACTGAAAAGATGGCATAAAAATACCTTTTCCACTGGCCTGTATTGTACATGTTGTTTTACAGCTTTTGTTGTTTTAAGCTAGCTGTTATATTTGTGTGTTTAACACTTCTTTGATTAGATTCAATTAATTAAGTTCTCAAAATGACTTTTTAAGTGGTGTGTTAGATGGAAGGAAAACATTAAATCAGTGGGGCTGTTCAATCTATAATTTAAATCTTCAAGTTCCTACATCTCAAAAAGGTACAGTATTGACCTCTATAGTGATTATGAGGATTAATTAAACGTTTAGTTTTAATTGTTTGGCAAGGAAGTTGCACACTGATGACTTAATCACAGAAATGCTTGATAATGGAACTGCAATGACTTTGTTACTGAAAAAGGCCTGAAAAGGAGCTCTCTCTAATGCCCAGTGTGCTGTTGAAGTTCTATATTTATTTTACGGTATACTGGCTTTTTAACACAAGGTGAAATAAAAAGTAGCTAATAACAATGCTGCTAACAATGCAATGCTAACTAAACTAATTTCAGCTTCACAACATGTTTCAATTAAATATGGCATCAACTTCAAAATTCTGCTCCTCACATTTAAGGCTACCCGATAACCTCGCTCCTCTGTACCTCTCTGAACTCCTGCACATCAACACACCCACCCGCACTCTCAGGTCTTCTTCTTCCATTGAACTCTCTGCACCACCCTCACGCCTGTCCACCATGGGGTCCAGAGCCTTCAGTCGCTATGCGCCTCTTGAACTCCCTCCCACCACACATCCAAAATATAGACTGTATCACTTTTTTAAAATCTTATCTCAAAACTCTCCATTAAAATGGTGTATTCAGTCTGATCATTCTCCAGCCGGTCTCATAAATCCTCTACATCCTGTCATTTTAATGTTAATTTTATCGATGAATTGTTACTTTGTTGTTTTTAACTCTGTTTTGTAAGGTGACCTTGAGTGCTTTGAATAAAATGTATTATTATTAAAGCTCGCTTAGACAGGTGTTGTTGACCGTGTAGTGTGTATGCGTGCTCAACTTTTATTATTTAACATTTCTGCTGAGGCGGATGGGAAAGTTACAAGTTTTGCAACCATTGGGTGCTTGCCAAAAATGTAGGTATCCTATTGGAACGATACTTTGCCTTAAGGAGGCTCCAGATGAGTGTTGGCAGTGTGTGAAAAGATGTGATGCAATGATACTGCATAAAGTGTAACAACTGGAGTTAAGATATTGTGGTTGGTCTCATTCATCAACATACATTCAGGTTTTTTCAGGAGTCTGAATCCTGCAATTTAGATTCAAAATAAAACTCTTTCTCAGAGTCATAGTGAGACACTTTTCAAGGATATAATGATGTTTGCTTACCAATAATCATAGATTTAACAAAAAGTAGTTCTTAGGAATGTTCTTCAAGAATCTATTCAAGGTTGTATTCAAAGTTAATGCAGTGGCAGTTTTCTGCATTTCAATTCAAACAGGAAATGCTGAAGTGAATTTGGCAAACTTAAGCAGTGCCAGCTTACCAGTGTGAACAATGGGCAGAAATACACCTGGACTTGTTTTATAGGCACTGATTAATTTTTCATGGGGTGTTGAAGTTGCTGGAGGGTGAAATTATTGTTATTATTTTGTCTGACAGTAACAAACTTTTCAAAAGAGGAAGGCCAGGTTATAGTCAATAGGATTCATCCTCCTGTGTGTAAAAACATGCCAATCAAGCAAGTAGGTGTTTCAACACTTTAAATTGACAAGCTAAGATTGAGTTGCTGATTGTGATCAAACAAAATATCGGAAAAGTACCAATATCCATCCACATGTAATGCCAATAAAATCTTGTTGAAGTATTTCAGTGCCAACCAAAGTGTTACACAAACTGACCTGCAGGATGGCAGCCCAACCTTGCCATATGGGTTGCTTGGCTATTAAAGGGAACTACAAACAAATCAGTTTTTGTATTACGCCCCTGGTTGGGAGAATCTGTGTGTTTGATTGACAGTGAAGCTGACAGTCTGAGCGCTGCCAGAGACAGACAGGAAAAAGTAAACAAATTTGCAATGGCAACCGTAGCCTGCAATTTGATTCCTGCAGGACTTTAAACAAATTAAATTGTTATAACAGAGTCCAAGCTAAACCACTGCCACAACAAAGCTAACTTTTCAAATGTACACTGACTCACAGGGCCAGATTTTTACAACAGCACATTGCATTGAGGCTTTGGCCGTTGAAGTGGTACTTACGTTGAGATTTGTTTTTGCCTTTTTTATGTGTCGGTATTGGCGTGTCTGGTGGAGTAATTTGAAAAATAAGCTGAGATGTTATTTAGCTTAATGGTTTACCCTTTGGGCTAACTGAGACAGTTCAGCTGAATGCTGGCTTGTGTTTGGGGATGTGAATGGAATGTAGTTGTGCCCCAAAAGGAAGGAAAAATAAAAAGGAAGAAAAAGATTTACGCAGGAAGCAGACAACTGTTGGTTGCATTTTGCATCTATTGTACACTCTTCAAAGTGAATTATGTCTATTGTGCCATTGCCTTGCTCCCTACAGCCTGGAGCTGAAGAAACAGAGACATCTCTCTTCCTCCATTTCCCACCCACCATTTAATCCTCCCTCTCCCTTCCTCTTACAAAGGACAGGACCATTACAAATGTCACGTTGACAGGTGGGAACTATCCATCACTCCATTAGAGCTCTGGGATTTGCAACAACAGTGATTCCAAAGTGTGGGTGGGCTAAACAAGCTGCACAATTAGTCCAACTTATTGGTCGCAAGGACCACAAACAGTTACAAATTAAGACATAAAAGTCGTATTCAAGTACCTAGTTAATGACCAGTTGTTTGCTTGTATTTGATTGTAGCAAGTAGAATTTAAATGATGGCTCTAAAATAGCTGGAAGAGTGTACAATTTTAACATTAAACATAGATAAGAGTTTTGAATTTCAAAATAAATATATATGTACATCTGAGGACAAATGTTTGTTTTTTTCAAATCTAAAATAATGCTCTTACAAAAAAGCCTGAATCAATTTGTTTGAAAATAATACAAGTAATTACTGGTATTGGATTTGGATGGTAAACTTGTTGGTTTTCGAGTTAAGACATTGTTTCATTGTACTCAGATATAAGAACCAATGTTGTCTGGTCAAAAAGGGGTGCTAAGGCGCGGCCCAACCACTCCCAATTTAAGAATGACTGACCTCAGCTGAATACAATTTCTGTAGATCTGGTCTATCTGTGGGAAATTCTGCACAACCTGGAGAACAATGCACCAGCTGCAACTCCATGGAACATATCTCTGAACAAATCTGTGATGTAGGACAGGGACCTTGATGGAGATGAAACTCATAAGGTTGTGAATCAATTGATTAATCCACACAAATGAACATTGTTTTAAGTTGAAACCAAAACTTAATACCACTGTTATTTAGGCTGGGGATGCTGCCACATGTGGGTCTAGAGGGCAGTCTGTGCATAGTGGTAAAAAAAATAAAAACAGTAAAAACAATCAACAAGATAAAGAAACCTCAGAAACTGGTTTATGCTTAGAAAATATGTCCTGTAACTTAAAGATTTGTGCCAATATAGTTTCATAGCCAATACAGTAAATAAAGACATTAAGTTGACATGTGCTGCCCTTAGCTTCAACTTAAGCAGTACTACTCCAAGGCATTCATGCTGTAAGAGGGATTGGTTCTCAAAGTCACAATGGCCTGATTAAAACCAGGGGATGACAAAGAGCACACTGATGAAAGCTAAATGGTGCAGTGTGATGAAGTGAGCTAAACAAACAGCAGAAGATGGTCAACTAGCTTCGCCCTGATGAAATTCTCTGTGGTTGTCATTAGGAAAAGGAGTTATTGAGGTCATAGGAAAAAATTCAATATGCATAATGTATGATTTATAAACTGTCGTAAAAATTTGCACAAATCTACATATGTACACACGTACAGTACACACGCCCCGGTAGAGCTGTTTGACTTTTGTCATTTACCTTGTTTGGAAAGTGCTGAGTTTTGTAGTGCTCAGCTTTTCTGTGTTTGTGTGTTCATGTGTCTACTTACTTATTATAATATTCACCAACTAACTCTAAGGATCTGCTATTCAGTCTTGACAAAACGTCTGGTATCATGACTGACAAAGAACATGATGGAAAAACTCCCCAGATGCCAGAAAACCCAACAGTCCCAACATGACGCCTTGACTGAGAAATATGCTTCATGAAAAACAAAGTGTTTCACACAAAATGTTGTTTGATGCATGATTTCGTGCGCTAAATATGCTTTGTTCATGTTGCTGTAATAGCACTCACATTGTTCCAAACTTGGGATATTTTGGGAGACAATACTTTATGCTAATGGAGCACTTGAACTTTATGTGCAGATGTACTCCACCTGCACTGTCAGCAAATTAAAACTAAAACATTTCCCAGGCAGTTAAGTTACTCTTTCAAAACTAGCATTTATGCTCTGTTCCGTTGGGACCAAACTTTTCATGGATTTCTTCATTTTCCCCCCTTAATTGTTGGCTTCACCATTCTAGTCTGAAGATTTGATGTTCCACTGATTGTAAAGCTGTCCAAGAAAAAGTTTGATTTGGCCTCTTACAACCAACATTACTTTAGACTCAGATTCAGATGTCAATTCTGTCATGGTTGGAGAACATTGGACCAGCTTTTTAAGCACTAAACAGATTACTGGCACACTTTTTTCGAATAAATATAGTATGTCAAGCGGCTATTATCGCATAAATACTATCATGGACAGAATCTCAAGACAAAGGATGGCGTTGAGCATCCTGTTGAAACATCTCTCTGCCGATGAGTTAGGTCTGTTTGATTTGAGTATGACCTTGTTCTGTAGATCACACCCAGGTTTTTCTTTGGCCCAGTTTAACCTGTTGAAGTGAAGATCACTTCAAGTGAAGACCACTTCAACTGTGACACTCTGCTTGAAAACCACCAATTATCCTTGGGTAAAAGTAAGACACAGCCTGAGATTGGCTACTGTCATACAGTAGGCAAATTACTAAACGGGAAGAGGGTTTGAAAAACAGGATGAAGATCTCAATTCATATCTTGCTACAATCCAATTCTTTATTTAGTCATTTGCTTAGGTTAATGAAAATAAGAATAAGACAAAAGTAAACCAAAGGGAATTTGCTGCTGGAAAGCAGGAGTTCACATATCAGGAAAGAGCCTTGAGCAGAAGCAGTGCTCCTTCAGGGTCAATGTCAATTGGTTCCGGCCTCTGATCAGTACACCTCCTGGACTTTCCCGTCGACGGGTAAAGCATAAAAAGCAGAGATGTGTGCATACAGTAGGGTCACCTTCAGACCAATGCCAGTGCTTTGGTAATGAAGGTTTAACATCTACCCAGAGAAATAAATTAAATATGCAGGAGGTCAGAATATTCCTTCATTTTATGCTGTGTCTGCCCCAAATTCTCCTCTTAGTCTTACATTTCTCTTTGTATTTTATCATTTATTGGCTTCTTCTGTCCTTCCTTTTTCCTTATATGTCCTATATGTTTCTGTAAATATTCTTAGAAGTAGTGGTAACACTTTACCATAAGGTACACATATTTTGCATAGTAAGTGGGAAACTAACCACTAGATCATCACTAGGTAACCACTAAGTAACAACTAAGCAAAGGGTAGATAATGAGTACTCCCTCATCACATTTTCTAGAGTAGCTAATGATTAGTAAGTACAAAACGAATTTGGAACTAACTACTAAGTAACCACTGGGTAACCACTAGGTAACCACTAAGTAACAACTAAGTAATGGGTAGATAGTGAGTACTCCCTCATCACATTTTCTAAAGTAGGTAAAGATAAGTTAGTGCAAAACGAATTGGGAACTAACTACAAGGTAATTATTAGGTAACCACTAGGTAACCACAAAGTAATGGGTAGATAGTGAGTACTTCTTCATCACATGTTGTAGAGCAGCTAATGATTATTTAACGGATAATGAATGCTGGATAAACCACACAAATTATTGCATAGTTAATGGGGACTTAATTAATTAATGGGTAGATAGTCAGTAAGTTCTCAACCAATTCTATAGAGTAACTTTTGATTACTTAAGAGAATGAAGTGAGGCATCATACTGAGTAGTTACTCAGTACTGAAGCGTTAACTAACAATTACTTACTATTTTTTGTTACCTAGAGGTTACTTAGTGGTTACCGAGTGGTTGCTTAGTGGTTACTTAGTGGATACCTAGTGGTTACATAGTAGTTAGTTACTCATTCGTTTCTCACTAACTATGCAGAATATGTGTAAGTACTCACTCTCTACCCATTACCTAGTGGTTACTTAATGGTTATCTAGTGGTTAGTTTCCCATTTGTTTTCCACTAACTGCAAAATATGTGTACCATATCTACCCATTACTTAGTGGTTACCTAGTGGACACCTAGTGGTTAGTTTCCCATTGTTTCCCACTACTATGCAAAATGTGTGTACCTTATTGTAAAGTGTTACTGAAGTAATAGTCAGGCAAGACATTTTAAATCTCATCTATCAGCATATTGGAAGTGTGAATACATTTAATTTGTTAACCATTTTAAATAATCTTTTTTTGTTATAGGTTTTTTCTTGTATTTCAATTTCAGGTTGGTATAAGATGTTAACAGCATACCCACCTTTTTTTCAGCCCTGCATCTCTTTTTCATAACCCCTTCTATTGTTCTCAGACACCACAACTGCTTTGTGTAGAATCGGGTACAGACAGGGTCACTTCAGGGTCTAGTTTCAGACGATTGTGATCATTCACCGCAGACGAGAATCACTAAGCTTCTCTCTGGAGGCCGAGACAACACAGTGGAAAGGGCACAGGGAGATTGGAAGGTAATGACTCTATTAATTAAAAGGTTTTTCATACTTAGACACATACTTAAATGTGCACACACACACAAACCCTGTCCCTAAGGTTTGCAGTGGCATCACAGGTGCCCCCTCCATTCTTTTCCTGATTGGTGACCTCTGCTTTAGATGAGGTGCATGAATTACATTGTCACTTTCTTTGTGCAGATAAAGACGATGCACATTAACCCTAGAGGCAGGTGCTGTATTTAATCCAGCCCACAGCTCCACACTTGAGGGGAAACTGAACACCAGGAGCAGCAGCTATATTATAATGCTGGTGTGCACATGAGCCTCATTAAACTTGTGATCTCAGTGTGGAAACCAGGGGTGACCGTTCACCCTTACACAACCTCACAAGTCCCAAAGGTTTTCAGATTTAGCAGAGGTGACCTGTCATTTCCTTTCCTTCTCTCCTTGTTAAGTGTCTGGTCTCTGAGCTTCGATTTATCCGCCACTGATACAAAGTGTGTGTTAATGTTGTGCACAAAGTCCTGGGGTTGTAAAAGAATAGACAGTAAGGCTCTATGGGCATTGATTAGGCACAAGCAGATCTGACCCTCTGATATCCAGCAACTAAAAATCATCAAGGTGGCTCCACTGATGTCTTACACACACACACACACACAAACAGGAAAACACACACTCCATCGATCACTGTGACATACACTGAAGATGACAGATACACTGACAGTAATCAGCCCTGAATGTGAAGAAAGACTTTCCTGGAGAGCGAACCAATTTATTACTGACTGTGACTGAGTGATAGACAGATGGGCACACTGATGCATGAAGGCAGGTGAAAAGATGAAAGGATTGTTGAGAGGAAGACTAAAGATCAGAGAAGCCAATTGGAGATATGTATGACAAAGCGACCAAGCCAAGACCGAGAGGCGGAAGAAAATGATGCATGTTGGAGGTCAGACAGGAGCATTTCCCCCTATTGGAGGCCTCCATCTTGGGTATAGGATTACACACACACAGACACACAAACACACACCAGCATGCAGTCTACCTCCACCAGGAGCCTGAGATTGGATTATTGATCGCATTTAGACAGACGGCTCTCAAAGGAGAGCAGAGGTCTCTTCATAGAGGGGCTTGTCTGGTGATAGTCACCGCTAACAGGAAAACAATAGGTGACCTTAACTCACTAATGATCAAATAAACACACAACTCAGTGACTGTCATACAAGAGAAAGGTTATAATATAGACCACTTTTGTGTTTGTACACAGTGAAGATGGGCCCAACTGGTGGCCGAAAGTTAGCTAGCGGCAGCTTGCGGTCAATGAACACCAGATATTAATGGACCATCTGTACGCCTTCTCCAATTATTTTAGTTGTTTGGCAGCAGAAGACAAGTTGTTTTACAGATACAAGCTAGCCCTTCGCAATGGGGTGATGTTCTATGACCCATACTCATTGTCGAGTCAGTGGTTCAAGGATCCAAGTCACTGGCAAAGTTACAATGGCTGGATATCTTCATATACCTTGTGGAGAAACTCAGCATCTTTCCCAAGAAAACTCTAGGCATAGAGTTCTTGTGAGGCATACAATTCTATACTTTGCGGTCATGTCAAATAACGATATTGTCAGTTGTTTTTTTTGTGTTTAGGGCTGAGGTACCACCCAGCCAAGGTCCCGACTAGGCGGCGCTGTGGCTAAATCGTAGATGTGCTCACCTCTTAACCGAAAGGTCAGGGGTTCGATCCCTATAGCTGCTTCTGCTGCTTCATCTGTTGTGAATGTGTACGAATGTTATGAGCTAATATTGATGGATACTTAACATAGCTGCCTATACCATCAGTGTGTGAACGGGTATAAAAGGGTAGGTGTGAAAAGCAGTGTAAAAGCACTTTGAGTGGTCAGAAGACTAGAAAAGTGTTATACAAGCTCAAGTCCATTTACCATTTACCAAAATGCAGCGATACAAGATTTTGTATTGCGTTTATTTGTAGGTCGACTTCTTCAATGGTATTCTATAGAAATGGAGGTCATGTTTTTGCGTTCCCACTCTGACATCAAACAGCACAACAATTTTTTCCCTCATACCGAGGATCTAGCCTGCTGCTTCTCTCCACTAGCTTCCGTTGTTTTTCTGCCACCATGATGCTCCTGCAACTGCTGTGATGTAATTGTGACGTCTACATTTAATTGATCTATAGATCTCCCATTTGCTCTTTATTACTTTGGTTGCACATTGTTGGATTCAATCTCTAATATCATAATAAGTTAATAGCAATACAAATAATGACTTAAAATGAAATATGATGAGATCCTGGAACAAAAATTAAAAGAAGCAAACATGTATTTTTTAAGAAGAAAACGATGTTCAGCTCTTTTACAGTCATTGTTTTTTGGAGATGTTTTTGTATTGTAGGATGAATCAAAACCTTCATGTTTTCTCACTACAACAAGCTCAACAAACCTTTCCGCATTGAAAGTAATGGTCAGCTTGTATCTGTTTTATTTTAGTTTGAATTTTACTCATATAGCGTTAAAATATTGGACTATATATGGACTATATTTCAATATAAGATGGACACTAAATGTGAGTAAAATTATATGGCAAAATGGGACGAAGCCTTAAAAAAAGACTTGCTGTCTTCTGCAAATAGCCCAAGGGCTGGTTTTAAGAATTGTTCACCCATATCATGTGACACATATGGAGGTAAACATGGACACTGGAGGCAGACAGATTCTCCTTACCACCGGCTACCACTGAGACCTGGAGACTAACCTTTGTGATCCACAACAAATTGAGAAAGATTACTGACCTGAGTTCTGAGAAAGATAAGATGGAACTTTTGGTTGTCCCTCAGGGAAAGATGGTCCTTTCAGTATAGCAAAGGGTCAATGCAGGAAAATTGTCCTGGAATGGTAAACAAATAGATAAACCTCATTCAGCTTCACCATAGTTTTTGAGTGCAACATGACAAAGTTAAATAAGTTAATTATTTTAAATATCATAAAATATCCAGTACTCAGTACTTCAATCGTAATCCTTTAATTGCCAGCGTTAACGCTGTATTTAAGTGGACCTTAATCATAATAAATAGACATTCCAAGAGGATAAAGTGTAAGACCCTGGTACCGTGGCAACAGGAGGTCTCTATTTAGACATTTCAAGGTGAGTTAACGCCACTGACCTCTCCTGCTTTCCCATGAAGAGGCCTTAATGGCTCTTCTGAGGTCTAGGAAGAACCTCTTGTCCTGCAACCAGCTTACAGTAGACAGAAGTGGGGAGGCAGTAGAATGAATACGCTGTTTAATACATTCACTTATGCTCATATCTAATCATGACAACTATATGTATCTTGACATTTTCAAAGCCGTTTATATTATAGTCAGGCTAAAAGCGCTGCATAATTCTGGGTGGTCTATTTGACTGACATCATTAAGTGACTGCAACTGACTTTGTTAAGAATTTTTTCATGCATATATCACATACAAATGTTCTCTTTGTTATAGTACTAATAGAGAATGCTAGAAGTCTGTGCCCTATTATGTTGGTATTTTTGTTGTATTACTTTATAGCAGGTACATGCACTCACCATTAATGTCTCTATAAATTAAATATATTAACTTACAGTATGCATTTGACTTGGGAATGGACTTTGAATCATAATGACAACATGTTTTTTCCTAACCCATTTTTACTTTCACGTTCCTTAAGTATCTTAGTTTCTTAATTCATTAATTTGGGTACCAAACAAACAAGATGACAAAAGCCAGAATGCCAAACTTGAGGCTTCAAATACACAGTATACACACAACAAATACTGATTTCTCTTTAGCTAAGTTGACTTTTTTATACACAGTATTTGGTTAGTCCTCATAGGAAAAAAGGAAGAATACTTGGACAGCAACTCAAGCCTCACCTTTGCTTTTTTGTTTGTACTACTACTACTACTAATTTCCAAATTGAAAAATGCCAGTTAAACCTGTCCTAAACTGGGCTTGTTCTACGCTGTAACTCCATTAAATGATGTTGTTAGCTTCTGTAAGTGTGACATGTGGAGAAATACAAAGTTTGAAAGTTCAACTGGGCCGAGAAGTGCTTGAAAAACTATCATTTGCCAACTATTACTCATTGAAGGGTAAATCTTATGATGAATGACCCCTATAATGTCCCACCAATATGGACAACTGAAACTAATTTAGCAAGCACTTTAATGCTAAAGCTGTTACTTTATTATTATCAAGACCTGGTAGGGTCAATGAAGCAAAACGTTAAAAGAAAGCAGCGTAGTAAAGCTTTGTGGCCAAGTTTTCCATTTCTTTCATAATTGAGACTATGTGCAGTGTATCTAAAGAAGCATTTTTCATATGGCCTGTGCTCCTGCAGAAAATACTAACCTTTATTTCAGATTTGAAGATTTGTAAAAGTACAATAATTTCCTGTTGTACTTGAACCGATGGCAGTTGAATTTTGCTTGTTTTATTTTGACTTATTCATTTGATATTCAGTCAGAGAATCCAAAAGGGCCTGCCTTTTTCTTTTTTAGCCTGGGGGGGTATTTTTAACCCTTTAAGAGAAAATCATGGCTAGGTACCATGCTTCAGCGACCCCCAGACAAAAACAAAACCAGCGTGGAGATCATCTGGTGGTAATGGGGACATCCATCATCATTTACTTATAGTGATACACTCAAATTTATCACTATGTCATAATGGCTTTCTTGTGGTCCTTACAAAGTGGTCCTTCTTGTGGTCTCCTTGCAAAGATGATATCTACAGAACACAGGTCTTCTTTGTAATCTGTTTCTGATCATTGGATATACATGATGGTCCATAAAGATGCAGGAGAGGTTGTGGGGATACAGAGGAATCGGACATGCATTCCTGGGTTGTAGCCACAGCAGGTCTGTACAAACATGCTCCATGTGGTTAGAATGATCAGTCTCTGAGAGGTCACTGTTTGCCTCTTATCCCACTGTTTGGACAGGACTCCAACAATCACATTGATCTCAGCTCACCAGGACATTTACACAAGTGCCCTGCCTGACAGAGCTGCAACCCACATTTGTTAGGTATTAACTTGCAATACAGCGATTCTTAACCCAGTGCTGTCTAAATATTTAGGAGATCTTTGAGATAGCTGGTGATCTCAAGGAGCATGCTGGATGAGTTTGAGGGTGTGTATTTTGTTTAGAAAGGATGGACTAAAGATCATGGATAGGCTAACACTGACAGCATGCTCAGGGGACTGACTGACATTATTAGATTCTGATCATTGAATCATTCTCTGATCTTAAAGGAGAATCATCAAGCGAGGCCCTGGGGTTCTTCATTTTCTCAGGCTTGTTCAAGTTTGAAAACATGTTGACAACCAATGCTTCACTTGGAATGTGTTCCTTTCACCAAACACTCTTTTTTTTAAACTGGAGTGGTTCATCCACAGGTGCTGCTCAGATAGATTGCTAGCCCTGATGCTAAGCTACAATCACTACTCATTGTCTTTTCTTCTCTATATTTTATTATTTCTAAAAACACAATCACATTACCATGTTTTCGGTATCCTCTTCTTTATGTGTGTATGTTATGTATCACTGTGTATTGATGTGTTATGTTACAGTTTTGTTAGATATTAATATTTAAACACATTTAGATGTAGCACAATTCCCTTGCAATAAAGCATAAACTGTTTCTTCCTTTAGCCCAGATTTGAATGGTTGTACCAGCGAGCATGAGTTTAAAAAAAAAATACTTAAGATGTTAATAAAAACACAGTTAAATTAATTGATCAAACATTAATTGAATAATTAAAATATATTGTGATGAGCTAATTACAGTAGTCATTTTGGTAGCTTGTAGCAGTAAATGTGCCCAGTGGAATAATGTCATTTTTATTCACAACATTCATTCAAAACAGCCCTTTTCCCTGTTGGATCGCCCTCATTCTTACATTGCTCCCTTCTAACATTCATGCACACGTGGCTGTGTGCCTGTCTGCTCTCGTCCAATCACAGCCCTCGAGTGGTGCCAAGCTCTGGCATTGTGTCGGAAAAGCTATTGGAAGGGATAGCTTCCGATTTCAGTGTGTGTATCTACTGACAAACAGTTTGGTTTGGGTTTGCACGATCACAGTGTCCTTATAGAGCCCTGCATCTGTGTCCAGCAGCTCTCTCTATCCTCAGGCTAAAGGAAAATCTTGCACCTCTTACTGATTATTACCTAGGAGAAAATATGCAGGTAGATAAATTAAGTAATTGAATATACTCCTCTGCTATGGACTATTGACATTAGTGTTTATGTGGGGGAATGGAAAAACATAAACAGAAATGCAGCTACAGAGAGAAATTTAGAAATAGATTGTCAGGAAGTGGAATGTAGACATTTTGGCCAGAGCTGAGGGAGGAATCTTTAATTAGAATGTGTTGAGAGATCATAGTTTCCCTTAGAGCTATTGGGCCTTTTCATGTTTATATAATGCATATGCATGGGCTGGAGCAATCATCTGAAACCAGATACCCATTTCCACAGCGATGCATTTTTGGAGTGCACTGGAAGGTAAAGGTTGAGGTTTGAAACAAACATGTGGTCGGCATCTGAGCTTTCAGACGGGCAATATCTGTGAAATATGAACAATGCGTCTCATAAGTCATCGCCCCCAAAATGCTCAGATCACAGGAAATCATCAAGTCATGGCAGAATGTATTATGGGATGTGGATAATTCACACGACTGTGCATCGTCTTCTAAAAGACAAGCGAATACTGTACCGCTGGTGTGAAAGCGTGTCATCTCACGGCCCCGAGCCTGAGAGCTCCGACGTCTGCCAGCATCGTCAGAATCGGAGCAGATCCCCGAAGACGATCCGACAGCAATCATAGCGCATAACTCCCCCACCCTCTTTTTCCTCATCTGAACCAGCAATAATATGACGCTGGATTAACTTTTGTTCCTCTTGGTAAGCTATGAAGGAGAAGGGGGAAAAAATGCTTAGTGTCCAAAATAATGAAACGTTCCATGACACGTCCTTATCAGGAAAATGAAAAAATCACATTATCTTCAAAAGAGGTTTTAAATGCCCGCCTGCTCGTTTGCTCACTACCTCGAGCTGCACAGGGAATATCAACTGAGAGACAGTAATTCGCTCAAGCTCTTAATATTCAGTTCTCAGCTATGTAATATGCAAATTCATCGGGGTCACGCAGAAGTCACGTTGGAAAAAAAAAATCCCTTAAACTTAATTTGAGAGGCAGAAGGAGATTTTTCTAAGAAAATCAGTCGGTTATGGATAGGGTTCAGTTAAAGTCAAACTGGCAGCCTCGTCTGGGGTGCACAGGGGTCCCTGCAGCACTGACACAAGCTGATCTCTTCAGATCACTGCGCCTGCACTCTTTTCAAACCCTGCAGCCACCACATTAACACTCAGCAGCTCATCACTTTCCCCATAGGATTCTACTCCAGCGTTGGATCGCTTGTCCTACAAATCAGATGGTAAAAGCCTGTGAGGCCTGTGGAATGAAAACACACATACACTTTATGCAAGGACTATTTATTTTCACTTACACTAGACAGATTACAGAATCCATACATGATGATGTACGAGGCTCTATCGCTCCTATGTAGTGCACGTGAACACACATGTACAAACTCAACAGGCCACTGAAGAATTCATCATCTACGCCATATTGATCTCAGCATAAACCCATGCAACAAAATGAAATTCATGCATTTAAGCTTGTTGTATGAGATCTCATCTCGGTACAAAGCTGCCAGCTGGAGGAAAAATGTCATTACTTAGCAGCTTTCCAAGTGCGATCTGTTGGCCGTTAAAAAGAATGGGCCTGTAACAAACCACGATTCCTTGGAGAATGGGATATCGATTTATGTCCAACGGCTCCAGATGTGTCATTTTGTTGTGGCTGCACGCCTTGTAAAGTCTACTCGGATCTGATATCGCATGTCCGGTTACAACCGGGGATTGTTGTCTCGATGACAGCCCCGGATGATGCTGAAAAGGGACGGAGGAGGCAGCACCACAGGGCCAGCTAATCGCTGCCAGAGAGGAAGAATTAGCCATTTGAAGATGGGCAGGACTGATAGAGGGATCATGAAGCTATTAACCTCTAAACAAGCTGCTGAGAGCTCAGCAGATGGTCGGGCTGATGGTGAGCATGCTGGCAGATTGGGCTGTGAGCGGAAAGACAGCTTCTCATGGATGCTGAAAGAGTGGTCCTCCTGGGCAGCTCATCTTTTGTTTGCACAATGTTTATGCGTGTATGTGTGAAGAACCCCAAATATGTCAAAGGTTGAGGGGATGTCTGCGTGCATCCAGCTAGTCAGTGCTGTGTTTGACACACTTTTTCTATTCCAAAGTTAGATCTCATTGGTCAGTATTATTCTTTGAAGAAGTAGGAGCATTTCTAAACAAGCTGTAGAAAAGACAGTGTTAACTTCTTTAACCAAGTAGGTTTTGTGTGTTGTTTTATGCCTCTTGAAAACTTTAAAGTATTCCAGTATCAGACCCCATATGTATGCACAACAACAATAAAACAATGAATGTAACCGGGCATGAAAAACTTCCTGACTTCCACCATAATCTCAAACACGTCCTAAACCTCGAGAGAAAATCTGTGCAGACCACAATCGAGACCATCAGCATCTATCATCGCTCTCCTCTAACTCAGCTGTGTGTGTATAATTGTGTTTGACATCTGCCATCCATTTGTTTACTCTTCATAACAAAGAAATGTGCTCGAGTTGACAGCCGTAAACTGAGCAGGATAGAGTTTAACCAAAGACAACTTAAACATCAATGCAGGAAAAAAACATGAAAGCTCCATGGAGGAACGGAAAGACAATTTCTCCCAAAATGAAGACATCAGGGTGAAAGCTGCATGTGCTTGAGTCTGGAGTTGTGCTGCAAATATACGCCGAGCTGTGCTAATAAGTGTCAGTTGTGGAGGCTGTGGTGTGAGTTGACACAGTTGTAAGGCACAGTGCTGGGATTAAATAGAACAAATAAAATACAAGGTAGGGAATTGTGTTTAAAGTCTTGAAATAGCTGAGGGCAGGAATAAAACAAAGTTGCACGAATATTCATACGAAGCACAATAGCAGGTTTACACACAGACTATTCAGTTTGAGTTTTAAACTGAGAAAATGTCTAATCTTCTCTTTGCTTGAGGGGACAAGAACACACACAAGGTCCAAAGCCCTGTCTTAACATCTGTGAAATAAAATCTTTGCATGACTCCTCTATGACTTCATTTTGATCCCTAATGTTGATGAAATCAGATGGGTGCAGCCAGTATTTCATGTATTTATACAGCAATGTGTTGATGAAAAAGTCCCATTTTTTATTAAAGAGGACTGCACTGTACATGAGAAAGAAGGAAATATATATTGTAGAAATAAAATATACATACATCACTGAGCTCTCTGTCTATACTGTACATGACGTAGGTATAGAAATGTGTTGGGGCTGGATTTTCTCACACAGTCTCATGCACAAAAGGTGCTGACACTGTTGTAACTGTAAAAACGGAAAGTATCTATCCCTGAGGGGAACTAATCCTTATCCAAATAAGACGTTAGTTCTGATTCAGGTGTCAGGAAAAACAAAAAGTGGATCCATAATATGCATGAGACTGTGTTAAAGAAAATAAACAAAAAAGAAAAAAACGTATGTTATCCGTTAATCATTTTTCAAAATCCCAACTCTTTTCATTAACAGGATTTACCAAACAGTGTTTTGCACCAGTAACACCTTCTGATTCCTCTTGCAGCAGTGTGAGACATCTTCATATCATCGGCTGATGAAACGTTTCAGTAGAATTCCAAATCCAGTACTCGGGGGGATTTTCACCCTGTATTAGAATGTTGCTTGTGTCATGTTTTATTCAGATGTTCTTAACCAGAGGCCTCTGTTAAAATGGCAAATGCTTTGAGGAGAAAAGAGCGAAGGTTAGGCCATGTTTTTAAAATGTTAAAATGTAGGTTAAGATTTCGACAGAACTGTAGTTGTAAGGTGAAAGCAGAAACCAAAGTAAGGTTAGGGGGGAAACAAGTCTAATGGGAGACAGTGAAGGGATTTTCCATGAACAGCATGATTTGCTGGCGTTCCTAGAGGCTCCAGCCTTTAGCTACGCCTCAAGGTATAAAGTGGAAAGTAGAGTAATAAGTACAGATTGGTGCTTTTAAGCTTACACTTACCTTCTGGACCAGTGCAACACTGGTGTCGGTCAGCAGGGTGTGAAAAAGGTCAGGGTGTGTGCGGGTGGTTGGAAGGGGAGAAGTGAGATAATTAGCTCATTCTTTCATAAAGGCATGTGGTGCTCTTATCCCCATAGATCCCAAAAGAGCCCTGCTCAAAGCTCCGGGTAGCACATGTAATCCTCACAGCTGAGAAGTGAGTCACCACACATACATGTACACACACACGCACGCACACATACACAGTTTGTTATTTTAAAACCATGAGGACTTCATAATCACTTCATTTGTGGTATAGCTTCCTCGCCCTCTAACCCATTGCTACTTGTGTGGGCATGGTGAACACAATGACAAGACAACACACACACAGTGGTTACCTTAACTACTTAAGACTTAGTTTGGACAGGTTTTGCGCACGTGTTTGTTCATTTATAATAACTTTGAGCACTGATTAAAGACAAACCCTCAGTTTAAGTCTGTGTAATTTGAAAAAGAAATTGGATCTCATAATTTACTCTTGATTATACTGAACTCAGATTATTTCAGAGTGCCTGAATATGACAATAAACATCATCTCTATTTTACAGATTCTACATAAAAATGAATAATCTGTACACAGGGGTCAAGATTTTTTAGCATGTGAAGTGTTGTGATTGTAGCACATTTTTAGTCTGAGCTCTTTTGCCCAATTACATATCAGCAGACTTTGGTGTATACAGTTAAAACGGTCCGTCTAAACAACAATAAACAGGTGGAACGTTATCCACACTAATGACATACCAGCTCCCATTGATGACAATCTTATGATGATTTATGTGTCTCTGTTCATGGACATCTGCATAAAAGTGAAGCTAGGAATCCATCATAGATTAAACATTTAAACTTGAGCCACAAATCTGCTTGAGGCTGTACAGGGAAAACCAATCAGCATTAGGATTGTCTACCTACCTTAAATGTATCAGAAAAAATCAAACAGACTTCCATTCAAGTAAAGACTAAATAATAAAAAAAACACAGCAAGACTTAAACATTCACTGCTAAACGTCCTCACTGGTCCACTCGAATTCACTGTCACCATGCTGATCACTTGGTCTGCTACTCACTAACTACGCACTGCCCATTACAAGTCACTGCGGGAAGAGAGGAAGAGTCTTTTTATGTTGTAGAGTCTACAAAAAAAAAACTGTACATCAGGTCAAAATCAATTACACAGTAAGGAAGCAAGTGAGGACAAACGCTCAGAGTCGCCCCATGGTACTCAGAGACTCCATGCTTCTATCCCAAATCCCCAAACAGGCAATCCCAACCATGCTGGCCTCTGCCCAAAATAATAATAGTGACATCAGTGTGACCAGGATTTGGACCTAACCTTTGAGAATACAGGGTGACCAAAACCTATGGGGATCCAGTGTGCTAAATAATCATCAGCACTGCTGCTGAGAGGTTCAGCGCAGAGGAGCAACAACCAGTGGTTCAGGAGGGGGCAAGTCGATGGCAGGTTAAGATCAGTCAGCCAAGGCATGAACTTAGACTGCCCTCCAAAACATGGTGACTCCTCAGGAAGTCCATTTCAGTAGGACAGTTGCGATGGGTCAGCAGGGGATAATGGACCAATGGGAGCAGATACTGGATCACCAAACTTCATTAAGAGATTTGTACTTAAGTCAGACTGGATCAAAATATTTTTCCAGTCAATTTATGACTTAGCCTCAGCCTATTCAATCTGTTCTGCTTGAGATTGACAGAAAGCCCAGCATGACTGCTACACCAGAGAATAGGGAGAAAAGGGAAGCAAATTCTAAGCTGTTGCCAAAAGGCCCTGGGAGAGAGGCACTATCACCAGTGCCACGGCCAGGTGCTGAGGGTCAACTGATGTCATCGCCACAGGGATCTTAGCCTTCAGCAATAACCATGGTCCATCACAGGCTGGGTAGGGACTGCAGCCACATCCAAGTCCAGCAAGGGGTTCCTTGCAGCAGCACAGGACTGGCAGTACTACTGTAAAAAGCTCAGATTCAAAAAGAACACCGTGACCAATCTAAGGCCAGACAAGTGGTTCATCCAGAGGTGACAAAATAATAATTTCTCGAAAAACTTTATTAACCTCAAGTAGAACATTTCTCAGAACTTTTCCTCTGCTCCTTTGCCCAATAATATTTGTCTGAAAGCTTCTTCTTTATCTGCTTTTTTTTGTGCTTCAGTTTTTATCAGCCTTTTCCAATTTTACCATTACCTCTCCTCCACACCTGCTTCCATCACCCGTTACAAGTGTATGCCAGATTATATTGTATATAATTTTTTATACCAAGTACATTTATACTTTTAACATCATCCTCTTATTATTGTACAATGGAGAAGACAGACTTTACCTTTCAGCTTTTCTTCCTTGCAGCTAGGTTCAGTTTGAACAAGTTATGTTCACAGAAAAAACAAACTCATCATTACAAAATGCATTTTAAACATAATAATCCATTAATTATGAAGTCATATTTGGTCTATCCATCCAAACCTTCTGGAGGGACCAGGACTTACACAGGAAACAACTTCTTTCCTTCCCCTATTTTGCCATTCAACTGATCAAGCCCCGGCAGCACCACTTTCACTACTTCTTCAAACACAGGCACCAGTGGAAGTAATGCAAGACAACTGAACAAACACCGTCATTGTTGGCCTTGGTGTCTCATTGAGGCCACACACACACACACACACACACACACACACACACACACACACACACACACGCACATTAAATCGGTTCTAGAGCATAGGAAATGAGAGTGTGTTTGGGGTCCAGCATGTTGTTAACAAGGTACACAGTGCTTGGGGTCACTGTGAGGTAATGGTGCTGTTTATCAGGGAGGAACAAGCAGGCTGGCTATTGACATCTGTAATGAGATTAAGACAGATGGGAAGACGAAGATAAAGAAAGTTGGGGGAAGAGTTTGCCTCAACAAGGAGGTTAATCCTGAAATATGGAAATGAAAGGATTTGGATCGAGGGGGTCTTCTTGATAAATTCCTTCCATTACTCATGAGAGACCATGTTCTATTTAATTTCTCATTCTTCACACTTTGATGATCTCTCTGTGAGCATCTTGGCATGTCATAGTAGGGAAAAAACAGGTGGAACATTAATGATGACGGCATTACATTAAATCGTTCCAGGACACCAGCATGCAACGTACCGGATCCCTGAAGCTGGCACACCAGCAATGCAGCTATTTTTAAAGGTATTAATTATTCTAATGTCTTAATAACATCATTCCCTTTTTAATGGAAGACGTTTGAATCAGGGTTACACAAAGGTCAGTGATGCAAACCCTATGAACTTTCTGAAAGCAGTTTGCATTTTCACATTCTTTTCACATGTTCCCTTTACATGCAACAGATATAAGGTGTAAACTTGAAGCTCTAAAAGGGAAATACAATTCAGATTAACAAACAAAAGCAGCTTTGTACACCCTATTTTTGTCTTAAAAACGCTTGGTTTGCTACAGCAATGATCAAAACGGTTTAAAAATCAGTGGCTCTGTTCATCTGGGTTTCATCAATGTGTAGCTCCATTTCCACATTGTGTCAGATAAACAGAACTTGTTGCTTCTAAGACTTGTACTCTTTAACCTAGCATTGAAAAACTCTCCATCGATTTTCACATTGTTTGTTGAATAACTTACTTGCGGATTAGCCTACATTAAAATACAAAACAATATAAATGACAGTCCAGTAGTTTATATGGTTTTAGAAATGAAAGCAAACCATTTGACCCAAAAATTAAAATGAAAGTTACGAGTTATGAAAGTGTGTGTGTGTGTGTGTGTGTGTGTGTGTGTGTGTGTGTGTGTGTGTGTGTGCGCGTGTGTGTGCGTGTGCGTGTGTGTGTGTTACTTCTTATGTAAGAATTGTGTCCATTTTGAATGTAAAACTGTTTGTGCGTTCTTTTGGGTGCTGACTTGTAGACTGCTCTGTGAGGTGTCTAGTTGACACCTTTGTACCAATTCTGGTATATTTACATATATGAATATTGCTGATATGTTGATAAATGTTCACTGTCCTTATTCAATTAATAAATGATAACAAAATAAAATGCATGCAGAGCAGTCTGCTTGCTCATACACCTTTTCAGATAGACCCTTACATGTTTCAGAAAACCTGTAAGGGGATAGTTTAGGATTGTGGTTCTCTATTTGTCTATGTATTGTCTGTTGGTCTGTTGAATAGCTGTTCTCAGACATGAACCTGAAAATGTCAGGGATACATCTCCAGACATTGTCCACACTTGTCTTTTCATACATGTAGCACTTATTCCACTCCAAATAGAGAAAGACCTTGCATCTGTGTCACTTCTTTTGTGCAGCACATTTATCCTGTGGTGCTGATAAAAGCTTTATGGGGTATTATATTGACACATTTACAATGACGTGTGATCAACACAAACAACAGCCCTTCTTGTTAAAGTGCAATACTTTGATAACAGTAGGGTGTTATGCCAAGTCTAAATGAATTGTTTGTCAAATGAATCAACCGTTTGTCAAGACACAGGACAAAAGTTGAAATGGACAAAGTGGCATTGGGTCGGTATGTCATCATTTGAGATCAAACCAAGCTTTGTTTCCATGGTGAAAGGCAACCAAACAAGACCCAGATTTGTTTTGACAAATAACAAAGAAAAAGTCTTTTAAAATAAACAATACACAAGGCTTCAAATAAAAGTAGGCTGTCAGAAAGTGAATATCTGTTGATATAATATCCATAGCTTCGATGAGTCAGAAGGCTAGAAAAGTGCAATACAAGCCCAAGTCTAATTACTATTTTACCACCAGACTATCATGGTTGTCTGTTTTATTTTTACTTGTTACAGTGAGATTTAGAGAATAAAAAAAGTTACTCAAAGTTGTGCTCATTTTCACTTCTCTTCTCTTCTCTCTCTCCGCAAGTTCCCGTGAGCAATCTTTTTTTAAAGGGTGGATTTGATCAGATCTTTTCTGGTTGGAATATAAAACAGGCAACGTAGCCAAGTCATTATTCCTTCTTGTATCTCTTTTTCCACTATCTGTCACTGTTGCATGTAACTTTATTATCTTTCCCCTTTCTGTTTGATTCTGTTACACTCTTTTGGCACATCCATTCTGTCTTCCCCTACCTTTCTTCTGCCTGCAGTTTATTATCAAGTAACCTGTTTTTAGAGGACAGCAAGGTGTGTTGGGTTTACTCATCCTGAGGTCATGATGGGCGGCTGCTGGAGGCTTGTCTGCTGAGACTAATTGGAACAAAATGCTCCCTTGTTCTCAGAGAGAAAAAAACTACAGAGAGAAGGGAAGAGAATAAAGCCTTCAACTGGGGACAGTTAGAGGAGCATGCTTAAAGAAGCAAGAGAAAGAGTGTGTGAACAGATGTGCGCTTTAAAGCATCTTTAAAAACATTATATTTTTGTTAATTTAACAGGGAAACATTCAATGAACATTTCTTCAAATGAAAAATACAAAGTATATGCCATACATACAGGTTTTCTAGCCGTGGCTTATTTGCAACCCGTGACCATGGCGAGGCTTTTAGGTTTAAAAAAGAAGCATTTGACTTAAAGAAATACAGTAACAGTAATACTCTACAAATAAAGACATTATATACTATGTGTATCTTCCTGTGTAAGCTTGTGTGTGTTTTTGTGTGTATGTCTACAGCACACATACCTGAGTGTGCAGTAGTGCATGTCCTACAGTGACACACAGCCAGCTCTCAGCTTGTTGATGTGATTAAAGGAGTGAAGCAGTTCTCCTCTCCTTCTCTACCTTTGCTGGTGGCACAGTAACAACTGCAGCCTGGAACGCCACTACAGTGTCACTTCACCCTTCCTAAGTGGATTTGGATACGCTTAAACATACACTGTGGCTTGTTCTCACCATGCTAATGGAATCAGTGGAATCAAATAATCCCCACCTTTGAGTTTATCAGGTGTAATCTTACCTTGAACCGCAAAGACTTTGATTTGATTATGAAGTTCAGCCAAGCAGCTGGAGTAAAATAATTTCATTTTAATAAATTAGCTGCATGATTTGTACAGACTTTGTTAACCTTTCCGCTGAACAATTAAGACATTACATTTAATTCCGACAAACATTAATATGAAAACACTACAGAAAGTTTGGTGTGCTCTGGTCTAAAGAAGAGGAGGAGATGATACACCAGTACACCAGTACTCTAAGTACAGCTGCCTACATACTTGCAGAATCTGTAAATGAAAAATGGTTAATGGACTTGAACTTATAAAGCGCTTTCCCAGTCTTCTCACGACTGAAAGCGCTTTAACATTGCAAGCCACATTCACCCCTTCACACCCGGTCACACACTGATGGTAGAGGCTACCATGTTATGTGTCGATCAGTAATAACTACCGGTAGTCCCAATCAAACACTTTCACGCTGTTGATGTAGCAACAGTAGCAATTTGGGGTTCAGTGTCTTGCCCACACTTGGATATGCGGCCAACCTTCTGGTTAAGAGATGACCGACTGTACCACTGAGCTTCAGTACGTCTAATTATCAGAGTGAGGTTTGAGCACGTTCCCACGACGAGCAAACTGCCCCAGAATGATAAAGGATTGATCATTCTAAGGAGAAAATGACCTCGAATCCAATTCAACCAAACTTAACACTGCAGGTTGGAAAAAGTTGCACCAAAGCAGTAGACTCAAAGAATTAGTGTCAAACAAAAAGTTTGCACATGCCCCCCACTCCCATCAAGAGTTGTGGTCTAATCACAGCACGCAACATCGGGGTATGGCTTTAATTAACAGTGACAGTGTACAGCTACAGAGATTATCTAGGACAGTATAACTGACCTAAGGCTAAGCTGTTATTGTGAGAGTTGCTCCATGCTCTCTTCTATCCAATGGAACTGTTTGATTCCTGTTTTCTTTTAACCTTCTCCTGTTTTTTTCCTGACCTCTCCACCTACCTGCATATGCCCAACAGTTGTACCCATATTTAATCCACATAAACCCCCGTCAGCTTAGCAACTCACCTGTCGTCATTGTAACTGTCCTCCCTACGTGTGTGGGTACGCAGTTCGATAGTCAGCCAAACTCGATTCAAATGATGAGTGAGTCAAGTTCTCAGTTCTCAGAACAGCCATGCTTGCTTTTTAATGCTCTTCTCGATTTGTAAACTTATTTACCAACTCAAAACCAACAGACGAACAAAGTGTTGGAGCCTTTTCTGGGAGTTTTGTTGACTTATCTACACATAAGCTTAATAAACATATTTAGAAATAATATATATCAATGTCATGTATTTAGCTTTGAATTGATTTGATTTCTGCCTTTCTTGACTTTAAAATGACTGGATTTACTGTATAAATGAATGTAGGCTACTATTGAATATTAATTTAGCTTAAAGGCTTTATATGCGATTTTTTGATCCAGCAGATGTCGCCCTTGAGCACCAGCATGAAACCAAAACAAAACGCGCTGCATTGTTGTGTTAGCATGCTAATGCTAGCGATCTTTATTATGCTCGTATCTTCACACTGCATGTAAATTTACCCGAAATGACCGTGATCTAGAAACGCTTATGTGACATTCAATTAAGCAGTGAGTACAGTGTGTTATTCTTCTTTTCTCTAGTCCCTCAATTAAACAACTTTTATTTGCGAGGGGAGGAGTCAGCCGGCCGTCAGGGCGATGTAAACAAACTGAAGATAGAACTCGGAAAACTCAGAAAACATCACAGACAGTGGGACTCGGGTGTTACACCCATTGTAGACAGTCATGACTCACAGAGTTATTTTCAGAGGATATAATTGATTTCTATTATGTGTGAGAAATATAAAGCCTTTAAAAGGGAGGGCAAATGTACCTGAAACAACTAAAATGCAAGAAGTATCACCTGCACGAGAGCACCTTGAATAGCGACAGGATGACATGTCGTTGAACTGAGCCACATCCTCTCACTGCTCATAATTGCTCTCCACTTGCCTTTAATTAAAAGACATAATCCCATTAACAAGCAGAAATAGGATTAATACTGCCTCAGACTCCAGCTGCTGCTCTGTAATGAATGTGTAACCAACGTGTGTGGATGTGTGTGTGGAGTGTAAGAGAGAAAGTATCTGGTCCCTTGACTCAGAGATATCACCAGTGCCACATGGGTGATGTGGGTGAGAAGAAGCCAGGAAGAAAGAGATATGTGAGAAAGGACAGAAGGGGTAAAGAGAGATTTGAAAATTAGACCATTATATTTAGAGTTGACACATTTGTAGGTTTTGATCTGTGTATAGCTTTTAATTTATTTATTGTTTTAAATTAAAGGTCCCGAACTAAGTATTCTTTGAGTTCAATATTCTGTGTTAAATTGGGGAAAAAATGACCCCAAGTATGCTATTTTATTTTTTTAATTGTGTTTCTTTTGAAGGAGAAAGGGTTAAAACAAAAGACTGAGTGATTTAATGACAAAGGAACGTGATGACAGGTCACAGTCATTTCCACGGAGACATCCTCCCTCGCTGCACCGCTAAAGGTGAGAAACAATCAGCGTGAAAGGATGACATGCCACCACAAAGCCACTATTGTCGAAATAACAAAGGCTGCTGCTGAGCAACAAGGATAAGAGGACACGGTAACAGGGGAGCGTTCAACGTTCCTGAGTCGATTACGCTGTTGTTACCACACAGAGACGCATTCCCTACAACAATCCTGTCCTCTAATGTAACACCATCCTTATGTTCACGTCCGCTCTGTCATTATCACATTTTCTGCCTCCCCTCTACCCTCCACTGTTGTTCTCTTGTGGTAATATTACCAGTTGATGTTTGCCTTTGCTGCGTATCCTGCAAGGTTGTTCTGTGTGGGAATTCATGTTTTTATCATTTTACAGAAGATAAAAGTGCAAGTTTGCAAAATATATTTAAAAAATAAAACGATTAAGTACATTCCAGCTTTCCCTCTGAGTTGGTAGATTGAAGATCATAAGTATGTGTAAATTATGATCAAAATAACTGTGTTTTTAGTGTTATAAATTTGTGTTTTGTCCCCATGAAATGAAACTTCCATCCATCGTTCCTGTGTTAAATGTTAATTACGATAAGACACATTTTTTTAACCAATTAAAAAGCCTAAAAAAGAATAAATCTAACAATCCAGTCAAATTGAGCCCAACCTTTTGCCCGCCTTCTATCTTTTGATAAGTTGTATTCATCTTTTTGAACTTTTCAATTTATAGTTATGTGGGCCAAAACTAGATAAGAGTATAAAGCCAATCCAATCAATTTCTGCTAAAAACAATTAGAAATAAAAACAAACAAACACAACAAATAGATGTTATTCGTTCTACAGAGTCCTGAAAGCAACACACAAAAAGTAAGTGACTTTGTGTTGTATTTCCCATGGTCATCTAGTGGTCAGTATTCCAGCAGCCATATCTGTCAGTCCATCAACTGGTATGTGTGCACATGTGCATGCGTTTGTGTGTGTGTGTGTGTGTGTGTGCACGTGTGTGTGTGTGTGTGTGTGTGTGCGTGTGTGTGTGTGCGTGTGTGTGTGTGTGTGTGTGTGTGTGTGCGTGCGTGCACACTAGATGTGTCAGGGTTTGAACCACTGAGTGGTCGAGTTCAGAGGGCTTGTCTGTGCTCTCTCTGTGGGCTTCTCTTTGACATGACAGTAAAGTGACAGCGCCAAAGCACAAACACGTCACTGACAAGTATGGTTGGACTTATAAATGGGGCCCATAGTGTCGGACTGGAACACTTGTCAGGGTCCTTCATTAATTATACGAGACATGTTATTGAGCTTTATTTAATTCTTTTTGATTTTAAAGGTATTCAAATTATAATGACAACAACACCAAGAAAATAAAGATAATAGTTATAAGAACAATAATCAAATAGGCTGTAACTGTAATAATAGCAGTTATAGTAATAATACACTTCTGAAAACATCTGTGCACAAAAACCCTTTTATTCGACCCCATGCTGCCACATCAGTCAGCTAAAGTGAACTCTGGGCTTCACAGAGCGATCAAACCCTCCTGACTTCTTTCACCATATAGAGTCTAAAAGCAGAGGGATTAGTGATCCCTGCACAAACCACATCTAACACCAGCTAATACTTGATCTGAAGGCAGCAGTATGTCAGAACTGCTCATAGGAAGGCTGAAAGACTTCAGTAAACCTTGTCCTTCCACCCCTTTCGGACATAAACTACAGTATATTGACCAATCAGCTTAAAATGTGGATGATGCATTACCTGGAATCTAGTACAGACCATGATAGTGTGAGGCATTTAAAATGAAAAGCACCCTGTTAAAGGAAAACACAAACACAAACACAAACAAGAAAGAAAAACATGCTCAGCTGCAAGGTGCAGTAACCGTCGCTGGCATGAATGCCACACCATCATAGCAATTAAGTATTAAAAGAGCAAAAAAAAAAGAAGCATGTTGGTGTTAACACAGTTAGTCTGAAAACATACTGAAAAATAAATATTAGAAGATGTAATACCTACCTCCTGAACACATCCTGTGCAGACACAGACAGAAAACCGAAGCTAATGCTCCTCAATGCTTTAGGGTGTGTTGGCATTTTGTGAGTCTAGAGGTCATCTGGCCCTATTGGCTATTTAGCCAACTTTCACCTATATAGGCCCTAAGCCGCAGCTCTGGATTCTTAATCTAAAAACGTGCATTGGATCCATCCTAGAAGTTTATACGCACAAAGCTAAAAAAAACTGACTTGTTCCAATAAAAACATTTCAGACCTCAAAATCTTATAAATAAACACCTTTGGGAAATGTTCCTAAATTGCAGTCCACCTGGATATCCGCTTACATGGATCAGCATCACTCCCTGAATCCCAAACACCCACATTCAATCATGAATGCAAAGCACACAAATGCATCTAATTGAGCGTGCGACCATGATTCTATACATATCAAAGCCACAACAGACGGGTTGTATTATTCCTAAAACAAGATTTAAAGCAGTGTATTATATATAATATAATATTTATTCTAAATCTAATTAGGTGAGATTATACAGACAACGTTGTTTGTATCTGTAATTGTACCAAAACGTCGAAGATGAGTAGGGACGGTATGTCTCGAGGGAATCTAAACAGGCTTATTAGCCCATAATAATAATGGGCAGAAAATTGTTCATGGTGCCTCAACACTAGTTACCCTCTAATTCCTTCATTCATGCAGCCTTCAACTAGTGCCAGTGCATCCATCATACAGCATTACACATGTGTCAGCACAGTATTTATATATAATAGACTAAATGCTTCACATCTTCAAAGATATTATGCCAGTCAGTGGTAACAAATACTTTCTATGCACTCCTGATGACAGAATACTCCCTCATGTTCCACTAAAGGTTTCTGCATGTAGCATATAGGTTTATCACTGCCACTGTTGCCAAGTGGTTCCTCCTCAGTAGATTTTGTTCGATCTCCGTTTGAAATTTGACCAAAAAAAAAACTGTCTATCTGCTCTATATGTAACTTTGTTGTGATTTGGACCAATACAACACTATATGAAAATGTATACAATCGAGTAAAATAAATTCAAAGCCATGAATTTTCTGCTCTGCAATTATTTTGTGAGAAATTCTGTTTATTTGATGGATAGCCCCTTGAGATGAACCATCTCGTTTTCGAGGGGGTCCAACAACTTTTCTATTTGCCTGTAAGGCCCTGTTAATTTTTTACATTCTTTTTTCTTAAGCATATGTAACAGTTGTAATGATATCTCAGGACTGTGAAGCACTTTTGGTGAAGTGGTCGGTGAATTTCAACCACCCAATAAACACAACAACAACTGAGACTGCACCATAGTGTTCTGCCTTGAGATAGAGACCAAAACGTGAAGACACATTTCTAGCAATCTGATGTATTTCACTTCGGGCTTTAAAGGTCATATATTATGCGAAACACTTTACCATTTTTTTCGAACACTTTTGTGTCCCTAGTTTATCTACAAATCCCCCAGTTATGAAAAAAGTCCATCCTCTCTGTCTTTTGTCTGCTCCAGTTTTCAGAAAATGTGTCCTCAAACAAGCTGTTTGGATATTTTCCCTTCATGACATCACAAAGGGTAATAACCCCTCATCGTCCCCTTCCTTCTCACAGTAAACAAAAGGGAATGGTGCAAGAAAGTCCAAGCTGCCCAAGCCTTTTTAGAAGGGCATGGTCAAATAAACTTATTTTACATTTAAAGCTACAGACACAGACATAGCCTGTTCTGAACGGGGCTGAAGTAGAGGGGTTTATAGGCATGATAAAGTACAGGATCAGAGTGACATTTTTGGCAAGAAACTTCACAGACATGTTTTGGAGACCTCTGAAACGTATTTACACATGTTGAAAATAAGTATATGTTACCTTTAAAGACAATTAAAACCAACGATTAGATTACAAATATATGTGCTGAAAAGATGAAAATAGCCAGCTCTGAAACAAAACCTACAACTAATAAGATCATAATATAACCTGATCGGAAAAACTTGCTTTTTTAGCAGATGACTCATGGTGAATGATGTAAATATAGATTTCTACAAACATATCAACCACAGTATAGAAGACATAAATGAAAATGTGATCAAAGTGATTGAAGACTGGGAGCAAAAGATACTGTTGAAGTGATAAAAAGTTCATAAAAAGTTGACTCACAGTATGTTTTCCAGTCTGTTTATATTTAAGCACTTCTACCACACAGTCATTTCTAAAAGACATGCAATGATAGATGTGTTTTTCCCATGGGAGATGACGCCTCTGGATGATACTGAGTTATAGAAGTAGTGTCTTATGGCTTTACCCGTTATGAATTTACTTCATCTGGCAGGACTGATAAACAATTCCGTTAGTTATGTGTCAGATGAGTTCAGCTGGATTGACCTTATTTACTACCACTTAAGCTGACGTCTTTACTGTGAGTGACATGATGGAATATATATCGGTTAGCGGCAGTGCAAAGCCTGCAATATGAAATGGAGAAAATACCTATGCTGTCTGCATAAAGATGAAGCCACACTGTAAGGCCTTGACATAGAGATTGCATAACAGCTCATCCATAAAACATGAGGCTATGCATATGCAATACACACACAGGCAGGCAGGCAGGCAGACAGGCAGGCATATGGTGTAACCTCCTATTTCCACTTCTTGCCCTGCCAAGGAACCACAAGTCCATCATGGAAGCCGACTCTTTGTACTGTATGTGCATTCTCGCCCATGTGAGCGCGTCTGACAAGGTGTCCTTCATGGAGAGCTCTGAAATGAGGACGTTTCCTCCCCCATACTTTCTTTCTCCTGCTCTCTGTTTCTCTTTCACCTTTTCATTGCTCTGGAGCAGAGAGGAAGCCCGCAGGGTCATGTTCATCAGTTGAGGTTTGCAGCGGACTTGTAGGAGAGAGGATTAGGATTTAGTAGCCTGCAGTCCGAAGGCGATAACGGGGGGGGGGGGAAGTGAAGATGTAACCAAGCGCATGTTTGCTTAAAGCGCAGCACATGTGCACTGATTAAAACAGGGGAGTGAAAAGTAGAACATTAAAGGCAGCAAGACTTCCCTTCAAGTGATTTTTGTAAGTCACTTTGGTGTCCTATTCGCAAAACCAGATAATGATGGCACACGGAGAGGCCATGAGAGGATTTTGAAACTTCAGGCCATTCGAGCTGCCGTTTGGGCTTGGAGGACGTTGGAAAAAGCTTGACAATCATTAAAAGTGGGAAAAACTTCAAAGTTAAACTTAAAAAAAAAGAGATACTTTCGGGGATAATTACGAAACTTAGAGCTGAAATTTGTCCCATTTTTCCGCGCGCCAAGATCCGGAATCTTCCCTCTCCGCCTCGCTGTCCTCGAGTTCACCTCTCCGGCTTGTTTTTCCCAAGCTGTCCTCCTTGTTACCTAGCTAATCCCAGCCACTGTCAAGATTTAAATGCTGCTTTCAGCGTGTGCCATATTTTCAGCATTCAGCATTCAGCATCTTTTCCCTGAGCCCGACAGACAAGGAAAGAGAGCGAGGGGGGGGAGGAACTGGATCAGAGATAAAGAGACACACTCCATGGATTACACACGCACATACACACATAAATATGCATATACACATGCGGGAACACATTGTATGTGCCTCTGTTTAATTAGCCCGGCGGTTTATCAGGGTGATCAGGAGTTCAACACAGTAAAGTTTCCGGTAGATAAGAACAGTGTTTGGGGAAGCCGGGGCCTAATGAATGCTGAGCAGCACAGAGAAGGTGGAGGAGGAGGAGGAGGAGAAAGAACTGAAGGAGATGAGAAAAGGATGACAAGAGGGCGCCTCGGTTTAATTGCTTACCTGATACTTCCCCTTCCTCCTTATCATCCTCTCCTCATCTATTACAGCAGATGAGAAAATTGCCTCTGACGGCTGCATCGACACAGAATGCTTTCTTTTATTTGCCAGGAAAGAATTGAAGGTTTTATGATGACAGTTTCACTGTGATAGTAACAAACAGTGCCGTCTGCCATCGGGACGTTCTACAGCTTTATGTTCCAAGGTGGGATTGACCAGGATGTGCTGATTGAGGAAGCATGTCATCATATTTTCTACTGATTTCAGCAACTTTGACTTCAGCTCCAGATGTCGTTTCCATGTATAGAGTTTTTCATGTCTCTGTGAAGTCAGGTGCCATTCTTTGTTAAGGCGATAATGTGCGTTTAGCATAAATCCCATTAGTGTCACTTTTATGCTATACAATGGCTGTATTTAGAAAATCCCCATCATAAATAAGACCACAGACTCTGAAGGATAGAGGGATGAGCTGAAAAGCCCGCAGGAGGATGGGCTGTTGCGTTTTGATAATGTTTGTTCAAATGAATAGATTCTAGTCCGTGATTTGAATACACTGTTTGTATGTCTAAGGTATAATCATCAGCAAACAACAAAGTACTCTCCAAAGCAGGGGTGGGCAACTGACGGCCCTGGGGCCACATGAGGCCCCCATCAACCCTCAACGTGGCCCTCAGGTCAATTTATACATATAAGAAAACATGAGAAAATCTGCAATGAAATCAAGAAAACCGGAAATATGTCCGTAATAATATTTGATGAATGGTATATGTTGAGTTAAATTTGAGACATAATTGACTGTAATCGTTTTTGTTTCCTACAATTTGGCCCTCTGGCAGTGAGAATTAAATGAATGTGGCCCTTGCTGAGACCAAAGTTGCCCATCCCTGCTCCAAAGTAACTGGTACGTCTCAAAATGATCTTACATCAAGTCAAATACAGTAGTTCCTACAGAAAGCAAACCTTCATACGGGTTGTTATTTTTTAATTAGTTCTTTCCTTTTAATTTTTGTATTTATTTATTGGGGGTGGGGGCTATGATGTTAAAAGGTTGAATTATAATGAAACGTGTGTCAAAGTCAACCTACATTTGACTTACATATCATACTTGCATAACTATATGTGCACTCAGTCTTCGAGTTAACAGGAACTATTCCATGTATGCATTCACTTTACTTTAAACTCCCAATAAAATGTTCTTAGATTTTTGTTTACAATTCTGCTGTTGCAGTGTTGCTGGTGTCTGAACATCTGACTGCTTAGGTCCGTTCTCTCTAGTTTTGAGGATGTGAACACTTTCAAGATCGCAGCAATTCATTTGTTGGGTTTCAAACGTACCATCAAGCAGATGAAACATGTCGTAATGTCAATGCGTCAAATCTCCACCAACATTCACCACCTTCAAATTCTTTCAGTTGTAAAACGTAATAAATAAAAAAAAAACACACTCAAAAGTTTCCAGCAAATTTGAAGAAAACAAAAGTTATATGTTTCGGCATTTTTATCAATAAAATTGAACAGATTTTTTTTTTTCCTTGCTGAGGAATGTCGTGTCGGTTCACGACTCGCTCTTGGACTAAAAGTCAACAAAGTTTTATGAAATTCCCGCTATACAGAGAAAGCAGATCTGCCTATTGTCACAGGCCTCGGAATAAAGACTTTCGCCAGATGTTGTTTCATGAATGTTGTTTTTGTATTCTTTGTTTGCAAGCAAGGAAATCATCCCACCCACTGTCACCTTTGTGTCCAAACACCGCAGTGACGCCACTTCAAGATATGCCAACTCTCCTCCAACTTGAATTCAGAGAAAATTAATTCAATAAGAGGTAATTTGTGGTAGAACAAGCACCCAGACTCGCTCCTGCCAGAGAGTTGGATCATCCCCTCCCGGTTATAATGTAATCACGTCCAATTAGGGGAATGACAAAGTGGTCTTCAGTGTTTCGACGGGAGGGGAAGTGTCGTCTTACTGCCTGTGTGTTCATGGGGATAAGCTCGTTCCATCGTTCCTAATAGCGCTGCCAATGTTTTCCTTTTTTACTCCCCAAAATTTATAACTTTCCAATTCTCCACTGGCTGTCTGGCTAAACCATCAGAGAGCCCAGCAAGGGAGGAAAGACTCAACCATATTGACTATCCTTCTGCTTTAGGGGAATGCTGGGATTGTGAGTTTGGACGAGGCCAATGGAGCGGGCATGGACTGCTTTTTATAATGACAAGGGAATTCCAAAGTTTTTGTCAAATTGTTAGCAGAAAATTAAAAAAAAATATTGTGCCATGATAAAGATTCACTTGACATAAAATGTTCACAATTTATTGATCTAAAATCAATTAGATATAAAATAACAATAATAATAATAAAAATATCAAATATTGCAGAATTTAATAGAATCTTTCTTTACATGTTTCATAAAGGTCTCTCTGGTTTTTCAAATGGGTATGAGGGTTTCAGTTCAATACAAAGGCAACACAAAGATGTTAGAAAATGGAAAATATAGAGATCAAAGTATAAAAAAAAAAAAAAGAAGGCCAGTTATTGAATTCTGTAACAATGGTCAATCAATTTTTTGCCTTCCTAAGAAAAAAAAGAGCAGTGTGAATTGCATTGGAGTGCTTTAAAAATGAGGAGCCAGAGAAACAGAACCATGACTAGAAGATCTCATCCAAAGTGAAAATGGGATACTGACTTCAATAACAGCAGTATAGCGTTTGTGGAGACTTTGATGAGCAGTTCACAAAAAGAGCCTTGAAAGCCCGAGATTCCTTTCAGACGGAGAACTGGCGCACAGAGGAGTGAGAGAGAGAGGCAGCCAACACACACCGTCTGCTTCCAGCACCGGGCAGATAATGAGCGCACACACACACACACACACACACACACACACACACAGACACACAGTAACACACACGCAAACGGACGAAGCACAACAAAAGAGGAATGTAGGTTATTCATGAGTCTACGATATGACTGAACAGCTGGGTTGAAATATATCGAGCAGAACACATACACACCCAGCAGAAGCCTGGTATTATTGATGTCATTCATTGTTACCCTCTCAGCACATGTAACCCCATGCACCACCACGGCCAATAGGGGTGCTGCTGGTGAGACTTTAGTGACCCCATCTGGCAGGGGATTGGTCAAAACACAGAGCCAAAGAGAGATGAGTACGAGAAGACACAGACCACCCACCAACAACAGTGGCCCTCATTGGATAATCCACCGCTCATCCAATTGTTAGTCATCTTTCTCAGTCGCAGAAGTTGGCCCTTTGTTGTTGAAGGTTGCCTGAGAAGTGTGTGGGCTAAAGCGTGCGGCAAGGAGGAAATTGAAAATTGCTCATCTCTGTGTGGCGAATAAAGAGCAGCAGCCCACAGCAGGCTGTCAACTTGGTTATGCCACCCACTCGAACATGCTCTGCCTCTTTCATGGAGCACAGGAGTCTCACTCAGACTGAGTTTTGAGGCCTTCAGATCCAGTCTATGTGCTTATTTACATTTACAGATATGTGCAAATGTGTGTTGGAGTATATTCATCCTCTTCACTGGTACCTTCAATAAATAACAGAAAAGGGAATAATAATTAGAGGATAATCCAACTTGTCAAACCATGTCAATGAACCATGTCATGCTGAAAAAGTACTTCATTCATTTCATACATTAACTGTTTTCACATTACACATTAAACCCTGAGTAAAACTATTTAAACTTAGCACCATAGAGCAATGTTAATTAGGACCCCAAACAGTTGCAGGTAACATCTGGAAACTGTACAAATTGGGGAAAAATATATATATTCTCTATCATTACAGATTCATATTTCAACTTTACTTAAAACTCCTGTGAGGAAACTTTGGTTTGGGTCAATTTTTGGTGCCACCTGTAGACAAACGTAATTCTCTATCTTTGCTGATTTAGATTTTTTCTAAACAAAAAAAAAACATCCAATTATTCTTATTCTTTCCTGTGTGTAACACATCCCATTTTCTGTTCATCACTGTCTGGAAACCCGCCCCCTAGCGCCGGTTTCAGGCATTACAAATAACTTTACTGAAGTAGTCAAACTTTATGCTGACAGATGTTTTGCTTTTGTGGGTCTTCAGCAGCCATCAGAATTAATTTTAGTCGGTTTCATAACAAGCTTAAATTCCTCACAAGGTCTCATAAGATTTTTTTGTAGAAATTACCCTTTTGGTCCAAAGATTTAGGACTACTGTAAAGTGAAAAACTTTTGAGTCTTGACTATATGCAGGGTGCATGGATGGATGGATGTACGGTTTGTTTCATTGTTACACTGCCTGTAAATATAATGTTCATACTCATACTCATAACTGCATACTCTTATGCCTGTACGTGTGTGTGATGGTGAGTGGTTTGGACCATCCGGCTGGTGCAGTTAGCTGGCACTGTGACTCTGCAGTGGATCAGGAAAGGTTGTCTGAAGGTAGAGGAAGGATTAGAGCACTTCAAAGCAGTACTCACTTCTAAGCTGGCTGATGCAAAATCCGCTTTGTGTAAATGGACAGCCTGCACTCCGGAAAAAAAAAAAAAGCCAAGCCGGGAGCCGAGGAGGACTTGACTGTACTCTTAAAATACAGATATTACTTAAAACAGAACCACCTTTAACATTTCTGGAGAGGATCTGTCAGGATATACTTTAAGTGGAAAAACTCAGACAGCAATAAAATCACATTATTATATAATGGTTAGACTTGTACTTTCTAAAGTTCCTCAGTTTCAACACTAATGCCTGTGGTATGGCTATAAAGCTATAATTCTCTATTTACAGTATCTTTACATTTATTCAGTCTTAGTGTTTGCTTGTTTGCAAAGGAGCTTGTTATTTGTTGGCCTGTCTTTGGATCAGTGTACAGAAAGAACAAGTAACTTAGTGAATAGACAAATCTAGTTAAAAATATTTTTTTCAATAAACTGAGACAAAAGTATTCCAGACTAAGAAACTAACTTTAAATCAGAGGTTTAACCTGGATTCAATACAGTTGGGAAAAAATTTATTAAATACAGTATTTAAATAGACAAACGATTACAAATGTTAATCCTGATTAATTGCTTACTTTCAATAGTTAATCACTATTAAGCATATTTTAACAGCATGTTTGAAATTCCAATAATTCGCATTTAAAAATGAAAATTGTTCGGCTTTTATTCTTATTTTTTTGCAGTCTTAAGCTGAGAGAACTTTACTTGCTGTTTCAACCCTGCTTTTTTAAAAATAAAGTAATGACCTTCTGGTAGATTGAAGGTTTTGATATTAACTTAACAGCAGAAAAAAGGAATTAATAACGGATCAGAAACTAGGCTTTAATTAAAACAGCTAAAAGCAACAGTAAAATGATTTGATGTCATAAGGTGGAAATTACTTTTCACTTGTCAACTGATCTGTCTGAGAGAAGTGAATTGAGACATTCAAAGACGCAGCAATGTTGTTCTTTTTTATTACTGTGACTACAGGGAGACACTACAGTGCGCCTGAAGGGACAAAATAGCATGGAATTAATCTTGCTAAAAATGAGGTAATGTTGACAGCCTTAATATTTACTTAATATGACTTCAACATATCCGTCGATCAGTGTTGCACTTCATATAAGTTTATTTTTACTTTACACATTCAGACTTATCAGTATTACTGATTAAACACACACCCCCTTACACATGTGGAGGTACAGAGAAATACGCAGTGCTCCTGGTTGTGTGTGTAGTGATATTAGGAGTACGAGGCAGGAGGCTGATGGAACGCCTGTGGTCAGAGTGCAGCAGCAAGTTTGGCCGCTTCGGTAAGTCCTAAATCACCAGGAAACCAGACCGCCGCTGTGATGGATGTTGGTGGCACGCCCCGGATCAGGAAACCTCCTTTATGTCTCAAAGAGGAAATGTTTCAATACGGACACACTAGGCTGGGTCATAGACTAACTCTGCACACACACACATAACACAAAAACACACATGCAGATCTACATGTGAACGAAAACACACTTTGCACACAAAGTGAAAAACATCCAGCAGAGCAGTGCTGCAGATTTATGTGAGCAGAGGTGCTGTGGTCAGGTGGATAGATTGGTTAGCTGGCAAGGTGGGTGGGTTCTGTAGCCTCAGTGGCCAAGACAAACCTTCTAATCATTCCAATAGGCTGGCTGATTTATGCCGATAAATTATAGCTGGAGGAAAAATCAGCTTACAATAACAGCTCTGCCCAAACAGAATATATCCACGCTTCGGTTTCAAATCTACTTACAGGAAAAGGAAGAATAAGTGTACCGCAAAAAGCAGTTCTGATCTCCCTTAGATTAGTGGGATTTTCTTTTGACTGCAAGGAACGGCTGCCTCAGCTTACTTTTCCTCATGTATCTATCACTGTATATTTATAATACAGTAGTAGAAAAACAGAGATGTAAAAGTTTTTTTCATATTTTCTCAACTGAATTATAATGTGCTAGCATAAGTGAAATTACAACAGGGGAAAAGATGAGTCAAAGAGAAATTAAAGAGTCTCAATGGGCGCTGTATTTAGGCTATTTATAAACGGTAGGGATTTCTGATTTTAAATCTGATCTGATGATACAACTGTATTTTTAATTAATGTTTGTAGAGATAGTTTGGGCATTGCTTTTCCTTGTCCACTTCTGCAACTCCCATGGTGTGGTTAAAAGGAATGTGACTCATGTAGTCAGCTGTTAGTGAATGTAAAATTTGAGCAACGAACAAACTGGATGTTGACAAGGCCCTTGAAAATCTGCGCCTCTGCGTATGGAGTCAATATGGAGCCGCATTTGGCGTTGTCCGCACTGGGTGCATGTTGTGTTCATCCAAACAGATTCCATTTCTGGCAGGGGATCTCTGCCAGCTCGTCTCTGCTTATTCCACGCTCCATGCTTTTTCAGCCACAATAGCTGGAAACTTCTTTGTGCACTAAACTATCCCGTCCGGCTCAGGAAAGATCCCATAATTAGTGCCGAGCCACAACAAAAAAAAGGGTTTTCCAGTACACTGGAAATGATTTTGGATGTCTGCACTGTGAGTGAATCACATCCTCCTCATGTGCAAATGTGCTGACAAAGAACTAACCCAGTGATGAGTAGATATGTAAAATTAAAACTTCTAAACTTTCAGCGACAAAAGTCTAATTTAGATTCGAATTGGGATTTTCTTTTTAGCCCTCAACGGATGGGTGCTCAAACATATGGGTTAAATAAGGAACCATAATGACTCAAAAACCCACAAATGAATCAAAAACAACCCTTAAACCGCTTAAAAAAAAGAAGTGGGATGTCTACTAAAGAAGGCCAGAAGGGATTTTGTAACAACATGCAACAATTTTGAGCAATTTGTCAGCCTTTCAGCGGCACGAGGAGCAGCCGGGCCTGGTCGATGAACAGAGCAGAGCAGAACCCAACATCTGACTGAATGTGTACTTATTCCAGCACCCAACCATAACATCAGTAATGTTTCTTCATCATGAAATATTTATTATGACGTGTGCTTGCTGCCCTCTTGGCCTGGTCACCCTTGTGAAAGAGACCTTGATCTCAATGGGTTAAATAAAGGTAAAAATAAAAAAACTCGTAGAATATTACCACACCAACATTCAAATAGCAGCAAAGATCTTACAGCGGCTCTGTTTGGATTTAGAAGTTTATTGCCATTACCGCTTCTAGTCGTGCCAAGAGTTTTTGAGAAGGAGGAGAATGTATCCATGAAAGATTTTTACATTTATTGAAGTTAAAAGTCAATTTAAACGGTCCTGTTAAAATATAATCATTACAAAAAACAAGATTAAAGAAAAGATTCCATAATGACACATTTAACAGAACTTGTTTAATCATGTCACAAACCAAATTATTGTCTCGTACTTTTATTGGCAGAAGTATTTACTCTTAGCCAACCAAAAGCCAAAGTTGAATCCTTTTTATTCTGCTCTTTAGGTTTCTGTGGAAGGTGAAAGTTTGTTTCTCTGTGTCTTGTCGGTGAGCTCAGCCCGTCCGTCTCACCAGTCTAAACCGTCTGAGACAGCTGGCCACTCCAAAGCAATCTGAGAGATCACTGGGCGTGTCGTCCTATTTCTCTTCATGTCAGGCCGCAGAATGAAGAAATCCATGGGATTATTGCGTGGTGTGTATTCGCTGACGGACTGGTGACAGGCCAGATCGAGGAGGGTAAGGTTTCACATTCAGTGTGCCACGCCCAGCAGATATTTGCACTAAATGTGGTCTTTTGTACCCAGGGAAAACACTTTAGAACACACTGGTTTCCATCTCTTAAACCTCTCCATAATTCTCAGTAATTCGTTTTGTGTGTGACTGTACGGCCAGAGAGCATTGGCAGCAATGTACGAGCTGGGCACTGAATTATGCATTCTGGAGTCGCCACTCCTACATCACTGACATCATCACATCCTGTCACTAAATCATTTTACTGCTTGCTTTACGAGCAAGTACGATGTTTTTACTTTGGGTTTGCATGTTTTTTTGGACATTTTTGGTTAATTTGATCATTCAACAGGGATGGTTTTTCTTTTTTTATCCTTTTATGGCATTTTGGCGTCCATGATGAAGAAAATAAAGACATCAGACGAGGGAATGACATGCAACAAAGATCCCCAGCTGAAATCAAATCCAGGACATCGCAGTCATGTGGGAGACATCTTAACCACAAGGACAGCAGAACCCCCCCTCGTAGAAAATAAATCAGGCCTTCAGGCCCTACCTAGATCTTTGGTTGTTGTTTTTTAATTGCATAAATTGACAACCCTTTTCTTCTCCACTCACTGTGTAGTATATGGATCAACCACTGTTCATTAAGAAGGGATGCAAATGCACATTTTGAAATATCTGCACCTAAAACATATAATACATTTCCCATGGTTCCGTTCCAAGCTCCTCTGCAGAGTTCTGAACTTTAAACACATTTTTCAGATGCCTTATGTCATGTTGATGACAGTGCATCAAAGCATAATTATACTAAATGTGATTTTAAACGGTTGCAGATGTCACTTTGCATGATACTGATCCATGGTGCCGCCCGGTGCTCCGTGGCCGTACCAGCAGGTCGGCAGCACCAGCCTTTCCCTGAGTCAGCGTGTGCATGGATGCATTGATTAGGTGTGACTTCTCAGGTCAGGGGCCAATTTGGGGTCGCCGGAGGGTCAAGCGTGTTGTCCAATAAAACAGCGGGACCTCCAGACTGGATCCGGACAGTCTCCTGGCAACAGGCACCGCCCCCTGCCCCGAACCATGAGAGCACCCGTCCAGTGGTGATTGAGACTGCAGGGCTCCATTCTCTTTTCATCAGTTTCAATTCATCGGTTCCTATAACTTGGCCCAGATGAATTAAACTGAACAATAGGAACAGGGGGTCGCCTAAGCATTTGCCATTGTCAACACACAGAGCAATTAAACACAATGTTCAGTTTGCACTCCTTTGAGCTGAAAACAATATTTAAGCCAAGAAATGTGCGACCCCACTGTGCAGAGAAAGCCATGGAAAGTTTAAAGTTCTAACATGAATTTAGAATGTAGGCATACTTTCTGTTTGTACAAGACGCTAGGACTTTGGACATATTTATGCAATATATCGTATTCCATTTTCTTTACAAAAGGGAAATACATGCATGACCTATTAAACCATCCTGGATGTAGTGTGTGCGTGTGTGTTTGTTTGTTTATTTCATCTCGATAATTTATTCCTTAAATGTCACTGAACTTAACGCAACCTCATTGTATCACAGGCCACTACACTCACAGACAGGAACGCTGAGTTAATTAAAAGCAGCACCATCTAAATGTCCTGCTGATATGTTTTTCAAGCTATTAAAATAAGCCTTACAATAACATATGACTTGGTATCTAATAATGCCTTGTAAATTAAAGGATTTTCAATGAGGAGAAGCGAGCGATTCCAGGATGACATGCTCAGCTGAATTCAATACGAGGGTGTCTACTGTAATAGGAAACCAGAGGAAAATCCATACTCACCACATCATCTGATAAAAATGTCTGCTTGCTGCTCTGCAGGATTCTGTTAAATCTATTAAAAAGATTTTTGTTCTCCTGCTAATTTCCAAATAATAAGCTGATTGCAAAAGAACAATAACACGCAGCAGTGTTTAATCACCTTGCACCAATCAAACAGTTATTAAAACACCATGAAACACAGATCATTAGCATTGTATCTGTAGGGATAAAAAAGATGAGAAACAGACTGGGACGCGATTGCATTATTTTCAATGATTTTTCCATGGCTCCAGAGGGAGCCGTGGAAACTCAGGGAAAAAATAACCCATGCAGCTGTTACCTTCAGTTGGACCATTTTGTTCTCAAATGTGATTAATTTGGTTTGTTTGATTTGATTTTCCAGATTGATTAGATTGAAAATAATAAAAAACAGAATTTCCATTCAATGCATTGTTTTCTGAACTCTTTTGAAGCAAGTTATCTTTTTTAAAACTCCGCCAAACTCTGAAAGTGCTGTTTGCGCAATATGTTTTATATGGAGTCAGCATGTTTTCTATACAGTCTAGAGCAGTGATTGCCAGCGTGGGGACTCCCAGAGGTCTCTAAAGACGTATCTGAGGGGCAACACAATGACCTTATATAGGAGAGGGTTATACAAGGAGAACAGTGGTCATTTACAGAAATGTATCCTGATGCTGTCAATGTAAAGCTTTTTTTAAAAAAAGCTCAAACTTACACTGTGCTCAACTAAGCATATTTTCAAAATAAGATACATTTAAAAACAATTTTTATATATATTTTAATGACACTATGCATGGTCTTGGTCGGCCTACATTTTTGTCTAAATAAATAAATGATTCTCAAATAAATGTAGTGTGAAACTATTTCAAAAGCAATGCATTTATTTTTATTATTCAGTCTCAAAAATAACAAAAACAAGGTTCAAAAACCTTATTACCATGAAATTCACAAACTTGTGGCAACATGTATTGTCTTTGTCTTTTCTAAATGTGTCTACATTTAAAATGTCTTTGGTAGCTGATGAAAATAAATGTGATCTCATACAGAACATGCCTGATAGTTGTGTTTCTCAAAGGGCAGTTAAAATGGACAACAGGAAAACATAATTGGAAAAGTGAGAATAGGATGAAAAACATGATGGATGATTTTTCTTGTTTTTGTTTGTTTAGTTAAGGCCCTTGGGGACATCATTTCAGCTTTTTGTTTTGATAGAATATTTCCCCAGTTGCATTATTTTCCTTCTTCAAATTAAATGCCACCAATACTTACACTGTCCTTTACGCCGGTCTAAAACTTCTGGGTATAATACCTTTCCTCAAACAAGAGACCCAATTAATCTTCCCCACACCTTCACACCTAACGACCGCTGTGCCTCCTACATGGCAGGTTGTTTAACCCAGAAGGTCCACAGAGAGCTGGACACCCCTAGAGGCCCCTAGGGAGGGGCCCAACTGAGCTCCAGCCCTGCCCCTTAGGACCCTGACATCCCCTGGATCATGACACTAATGACTGTGTCAAGTGGTTTACACAGTGGTGACTGCGGCCTACCCTGCCAATACCTTCATCGCAACACACCTCCACGGCGGTAAGTAAAGCTGCTCCTCCCATGTGGCCACTTGAAAAGTGTGTGTATGTGTGTATGTCTGCATGTGTGTGTTTGTGTGTGCACACGCAGGAGAAGTTACTATATCTGCATAAAGACTGTGATTTGAACTTCTGTTGTTCAAATATTTGCTCTGTGTCTGGCAATGGAGATTATGTTCTCCCAGTTTTCCCAGATTGCTGATAATAGGTTTGCGTGACTGAGTGTGTAAAATGCATACGTGTGTGTTTGTGAGTGTGTGTGTGTGTGTGTGTCCATGTAAGCCTCAGTAATTGGGCCAGCTCTGCTCTCCCTTGGAGCCCCTGGAGGTAGAAAAACTCAACGTGCCATTACATCCTCCTCTTCGCTCCCTTCATTCAATTCGTCACACACCTCCTCTTCTCCCTGCAAGTGTTTGCACCTGTGCATGAGGAGTATCTGTGTGAGTGTGTGTGTGTGTGTGTGTGTGTGTGTGTGTGTGAGTGAGTGTGCATGCATGTTCAAAGTGTGTGTCGTTATGAGTTTGTCGAGGTTAGTGTGTGTGTGTGTGTGTGTGTGTGTGTGTGTGTGTGTGTGTTTGAGTTTGTGTGTGTCTCATAATGAAGCCATATGGCCTGTCTGTTAGTTTGCGAGCTGCCAGCACTGGGAGCTGTGACGCTGGCAAAGAGAACAGAGATGAGACGTGAGTGGCATACTCCTTTCTTCCTCTCTTTTCTCCCCTCATCTCCTTTCGCCCTCTATTTTTTTTTTTTTATTTCCTTCTCCACTCCTCCTGCTTCCTCCTGTTGTTGTCTTCTGCCCCGTCCCTCTGTCCTCACCTCTCCTCCCTCCTCCCTCTTCTTCTCACCCTCCTCTACCTTATTTTGCATCCCTCTTCTCCCACCCTGTCCTTCCATTACCTTCATCTTCTTCTTCGGTCCCTCTCTACTTCATCTCCACTTCTCTCTTTTGTAATTACGCTCCTCCTCTGTCCTCTTCCCCCCCCCCGTCCTCCCCATTAGTCCCTGTTGTTTTCGCTTTTCCGTCCCTCTCTCCCAATAAGATTAAGTGGTGTGAAACAATCCATTTCCACATTTTCCTGTGAAGCCCGGAGAGGAGACTGTGGCCTGACCTAAATTTACATGTTAGGGAGGGAATCTAGATGACAGCACATGGAGGAGGGAAAGAGAGAAAGACCGGAGATGAGGAGGGGGCGTCTCAGACTCTCAGGGACTTTCTTCGCAAAGTAAGGAAAAAAGAAAACGAAACATTATTGATCTGATGGAAAACTTTAAAGTGAAATTATGATTCACACTTTTATCTCTAATTGAATCTGCTTTTTAAAGAGGCTCTGCTCCACTACCTCAATAGTTAGTTTAACAATGTAACAAGTCATTCTAGACTACAGAGTCATTTTTTATAAATAGCAAATTGTAGACAAATAATAAAAACTATATATTCAAACTGATGGGTTGTCCCAACAAATGTATAAATTATCATAAAATGAGTGAATAAATGGTTGTGTAATAAAAAGCGTTGGATAATTAAATGGCACAACTCATTCAAAAAATGTTTTTAAGTTTGACAAAGACATGCATCATGTTTAGAGATGCTGCCAATTAAACGAAAAATAAGACATGTAGATTTTCATGTAGATCGTAACACTTAGAGATATTTTAAAACATGTATTTTGCGATATATTTGACAAAAGAGGGTTATCGTCACTTACAAAAAGCTTTGTTGTGATTTTGGAGTTTTGTGCTTTTCGCCAGCATTTCATAGAATGTCAAATAATTATTTAAATAATGTGACGTTTTTTTAACAAATGTTTGTGTGCTGGTTACATTGGAAAAACAGTCTATAAAGAAATATACCACAATGGAAGGAGATACGATTTATGGTACAACACCATGTTCCCCGTGTTTAACACTATGAAGATCTGCTTTGGTGTGTATTATTACTCCTTACATTTAAGGATGTTTTTTTATTACACAATATTTTAACACTATAAAGATCATATGAATGATCACATAAAAAAGTATATTCTCTTTCCTTCAATATTTTTTTCCCCTTTTCTTCTCTGAGAATGTGGTGCGGCCTCACATTGCTTCAGATAGAATTGTCGAGCTATTTCACATATTGACTTCCACAGTATTTAAAGAGCTACTTCTACATGTTGACATTCATACACTTACCCCGTTAACTATTTCATGATGAGAGTAGCACATTTATGAAATAACATTTTCATAAAAAATGTTCCATTATTGTAGTTCAGTAGACATAGATTTTGACTTTTAAACGATGCAATGCAATGGTAAAACACCCACTGACGACATCAAATAATAAGAAAATAGATTATTTTTAAATGGTTAACTTGTAAAATACATAAAATAGTTTGGCTGGTGAGAAAATAAAACATTTTCATTTTACAATATTTTTCTGCTAATAAGATCTTCATCATTATTATCATCTCTCAGAATCTAACTGTCAAAAAGTGATGTGGCTGGATTACAGATAGATAGATAGATAGATAGATAGATAGATAGATAGATAGATAGACAACTAACAAATAACAAAAAAAAAAAAAAACACAGACTGCTAAATATATCCTTCAAATTATACTCTTTCTCCATGAATAAAGTGAAAATATTTGATCATACCCACTGTCATGAGATAAGGAACTGAATTGTGATTTTGCGAAAATTTGATTCATTAGGGAAATATAATGTAAAGTAAATTTAGTAAAATCCCATATCAGAGATTAAGACTAAATTCATGCATCCTGTTGCTGGCACATGTGTCTGTTGTGTTTAAATGACATAAAATGAATAGCTGTGTTAGTTTCATGTGTGAGATGTGAGATGTGTAGGATGTAGAGCAGAAATAGTAGTAAAACTTTTCCAGGAACTATCTCTGTTTTTTAATCTCTTCGTCTCGGGCTCTCCCTCTCCCTCTATTTTAGACTGCCATGTGTCCTCCGCAGGGAGCACAGGAGGTAGACTCCTTCCGCATGCATGGGTGTGAGAGGAAGATTCAACACCCCTTCGCTTGCTTGGACACACATGGATGGCTCAGATTGGGGTGTGTTTGTGTGAAAACACTCACGCAACGGCACAAGACAGTTTGTACAGATCCTTAGCTGAAGGGAGTCGGCCTTCCGATGTGAATTTGTGTTTCTGTGTGTTGACTGTTTGTTGTTATGGAACTGCTCTGCTGTGTCTGTGCACATGTGTGTATGTGTGTGTGTGTTTGTGTTCCAGATAGGTGGCATGACTTTGTGTTTGCCAGTGTTCCAGTATGTGGGATGGCAGCAGCTTGCGTGATCAGAACAAAGCAAGAGAGCATGACAGAAAATCCCTCAATACCCGGCCTTTAAAAAATGCAGGAGGCCAACGCACGCAGAAGCAAGTAAGGTAAATGTATAAATTATGGACCAAAAAAGTCTGCTTCAAAAAGAGGGAGAGATCCCCCACATGAGGCAGCAAACTTTATTGCATGTAAAGAGCGAGTGGCTGCAGCTGCTGAGTGTTTCCGCTACCCGGTCCTGCTAAATAATGAGCCGGCACCTTTCTAATAAATGGAGCGTGCAGCACTCTGCTGCCAAATATTTGGCCTTCAGCCAGAAACGGCTCGCGCACAAAAAAGAGTTGTGACGATGTGTTTTTTTTTTCACTTCCTGTTCATTTATTTGGTTATATTTCATGCAGATTAATGATGTCTCACACACTGTTTTCTGTTTTTGAAACCCTAAAATCACATTCAAGCTTTACATAAACTCATGTCAAATAGTAAATCATTTTATACTCAGGGAATTATTTTAAAAAACATGAAGGAAAAAAAAAACAATTTTGAGATCAACATCTCTTATCAGTATGACATTGGTAATGACTGAAAATAATGTGGCAAGTACATCTTTTTTATGTGAATATGCAAAGAACATTTATTTTCATTTTTATAATATAATTTCATTCATTTCAAAATATGTTTTAAATAAATGAAATTATTGAAGCAACATTGAAAAGAGGTACTTCAGATTTGTTTTGCAATTCATAGTCTCATCATCTTCGATTATAAGCATTTAATTTTTTTTTTAAAGATATTAACACAAGTAAATTCTAAAAAAAAACAGAAGATTAAAAACAACAGATGTCAGTGATGTCAACGAGTTTAAAATTGATATAAGCAATAAAATAAATCTTCTGAGAATTACAGTGTAGTTTAAAAAAAGATATAGCCATGCTAACAAGAAAGAGATCACAATGGATGCAGTAACTCTGAAATTAATTATTACATTTTCTAATTAAGAATAATATACTAAAAGCTGTATTTAAGATGCTTTCTCATGCTGACTATATATCAAGAAATATTCCAGAATCTGTTATTCTACAAAACGTTTTCTGTTAAAAAAAACTTAATAAAGTTATTTTTGTGAGCTGCAAAACAAATTCAGCATTGTGTCTAACTTTGTAAAGTCCCAGAGGAAAAAGAATCTGCTCTAAATCCAGAATCAATATTTTTTTTATATATATAAAAAGTTTATTTTTTTGTTTTTTAGTTGGTTGGCAAAGGTTAGAATGTCCATGGACTTTTTAAGGGCATTATTGTAATAATTTTAGGCATTATAGGTTCAAGCTGACTGTGCAACACACAGTTTAAAAGCAAAGTATAAATAAATCAGTATACTATAATATTATCAAAATAAATGCTTACTTCTTTCCTTTATTTTGTTAAAAGTGTTCTTGAGTTTGAGGTACTATTTTTTAATTCATTAGTTATATGCTGTTTATATATAAAAGGATACGTTCCAAAGTCAGCTCACAGAAACACAAGACTAATGTTTCACGTCAGACGACCAAATGTTGCTGCCACTTTCCTTTTAAGCACTCAGTGGCGGTGTGTGTTTTTCTGTGACAATGTGCAGAAAGTGTGTTATTTCCGCGTGTCTGCGAGATCTGCGCATGCGCCATTCATGCAGGCTTCCTGGAGTCCTCTTTAAACTGTGCATCAAAGCATGACTAACAAGTCAGTGCCCGCTATGACAGCGCCGCGTCATCGCTGTGAGGCTCTGAAAGTATCCAGCACACAGGGCTTGCATGGTAACATGCTGTTACAATGCACACTATGTGGTTGTCTTTTTTTTTTTCCCTCTGGGGGTGAGATGCTGCATCACAGAGCTGCTCCCTCCAAGTCAAACTCTATTTCTGCTTCCCACTTCAAATGAAATAACCCATGCATTAAAATAAAATCTACAAAACACAAGAAAGCAACGCAAACACGCAGCTGACTTACATATCAACGCTAGAGAGAGATTTTAAATGTATAGACATACAAAAAGAAATATGCACGATAAAAACAAACAGCACAGTGATAAACTATGTGTTGTATATCTTAGGGCATATTATATGCTAAATGCATGTAAGTTGATGGAGCTCTCTTGAGCAGGGCATCAGCTGATTCCATAAGCGACACTGTATATTTAGGAGAGAATGGATGTGCTCTGTAAAGGCATGACTCATGACATTTAGTAGAAAAGATGCTCCACTACAGCGATGTTCAAACCACAAGCTTTGTATTAAGATCATGCACAAAAATAAAGTCTTCATGAAGTAGTCCCCTTCCTTTAGACTAACTGCATTATGGTACAGCAGCCCCTCTTCACCTATCTGTAGGTGCAAGTTGCAAAAATATTTGTTTGATACGAAGGGCAGTGAATTATTCAGGGATTATTTAATAATGCAAAGAACTGAGGGGGAGACTCAAAACCATGGCAGTGAAAACTGCTCAGCCTGGCTGCCTCGGAGCTCTTGCCACAGATACGGAACACGCCATATGTATTTCCCTGTTTGTTTCTAATTGGCAGCGATACCTTAGTCTTCTTAGACACACACCCTTCATCTGCACTTCATTTTGCTTTTATATAGTCCCTTACATATCTCCCATTACTGAGCAAAGTAGAGAAAATGCAAATTTGCTCATTTGCTTTTCACATTAAGCTGCACATCCCCTGGATGCACCCAGAATAGCACATAACTCAGTGACACTAAGTGCACACATTGCGTGCCAGTGTGTGCATGTGTGTGTCGCGTATGTGTGTGTGCATTAATCTGGGGATCCTGCAGATTCCAGTTTGACGCAGAGACAAACACTATCGTAAGAAAACAGCTGCACATGTCACCAAGCAGAGAAGACCCTGGCAAAGAACAACTAAAGCTATGATGATATAACATCCTCAAACACACACACACACACACACACACACACACACACACACACACGCACACACACACGCACACACACACACACACAAAAGCACACACTCACACACACACACACACACGCACACACACACTCACACACACACACACACACACACACACACACACACACACACACAAAAGCACACACTCACACACAGAGCCTACAAAGCTGATCTGTTCAGGTGAGTCACCACTTCTTAAAGAAGCAGTGGGTGGTTATGGCACAGATTTTAAATAGACAGCATACAGCACAGAGTGAATCTGTAGAATAACAGACAGGGAGGAGAGAGCGAGAGAGAGAGAGAAATAGAGAGAGAGATGGAGAATAAGACGGAACGCAGAAAAGAGAGACAGGGAGAGATTTGGAGAGTGTATTTGAGTTGTGCTGAGTTTGTCGTGCTGAGCTGGAGGGCTAGGAATCATCTCACATCCGTCATGGAGGCTGGTTGCAGGGTCAAACTCAGTACTGTGGCGAATGGCCCTGTTATCACACAGCTTTACATTCGCTGCGCTGCCTTTACTCAAAGGCAGCAAAACAGGGCTGGAAGACAACCAAAAATAGAGACGCCCAATTAGAACTGCTCCCAAAGCTTTGATGGAATTAGCAGTGAAAGGGGGCTTGCATAACCCACCCTCCCTGAAAACGACAAAATGTGCAGACAGCATATGCAATGCTTGTCCTATTTACTGGAAATGAGTCCTGGGTCAATTTTATGGTGCCGGGAGAAAAATTACATAAACAAACTGTGCAGAAGGTAACTTCCTTTTTATGTTCTCGCTTTTTATAAAAGCAGATTTCTGCTTACTGTTACATTAGGCTTCGCCCCGTGGGCTAGGAGTGTGTAGTGTACAGATATGCATGTATACATCCTGGTGTACTGTATATCCTCCACATCATCATCAGCAGCAGCAGCAGCAGCCTGCCGGCAGCCTAAGGCTGTGCAGCCTCACTCTGCAGAGGGGTGAAGCTTATAGCTATTTCATCAGACCACTTTATATATAGCACATGTTCTTAAGCCTCCAAGTGCTAAACACTGACAGGCACAACTCAAGACATCATCAGCATTTAAATGAAATGACACTTTGTAGAATCAGGCTTTTTAATACTGTAAGAGCATATTTGAAATGTGTAATGAATGCCTTTAAATTCTCAGACTTGAGGTATTTTTAAATCAACACTGACTACAATTTTAAATGTGAGTAAGTCATGTATTGTAAAAATAAAATGTAACCTAAAGCTATCTGAATATTTTTAGTTGAAACAAGGACCTTGACATTTTCTCAGGCAGGTTTTTGTCAGTTTCCTTTATGAACGCTAAACTGCAGTTTACAGGTTTATGTTTGGATTTGTATATTTCTCTATTGTTTAAGCTTTGTAATTATACTTCTCTAACATCGTGAAGGGATCTTCTTTCATGAGGTGAGCAGCTGTAAATAGCTCTGTTGTGGTCGAAAACACAAGCAAAAACAAAAAAAACTCGCTCTGTTTGGACCGTCTGTCCTCAGGCATTCAATCACAGCTCATTTCTCAGCTTCTGACTGGACTTCCTATCAACACATCCAATGTTTTTTTCTTTACTTTAAAACAACAGAAAGGTCTCAATTACCACTTTGAATATACCAGGACTTAGTTGTGTTTATGGAGGACACACAATTAAATCAAACTTGGATGAAGACAATCAAATGATACATTTCTTGCTGCCCTACCGATGACACTTTGATTAATGAGAATCAACACGAGAATATTCATCATTTAAAATACACATTACACCTTTAGTGCATAACTAAAGGAGCCTGTAAAAGCTGACAGCTCTGAACAACCATGAAGGACCGGACAACACTGGAACTGAATGTGACGTCTGCTGGAACCAGTCATGGCTGGCTGTATGGTTTTGACCAATCATTTGTGATATATCTTTCAATGCTCTTAATGTTATACAGTAAACCTTCTGTTTTTAACTCGTACCCATTTTTATTCTGAACATTTTGACTGTCTGGCTGTTTCACTGTTAACACCCCTTTAAGGAGAAGGCTGACATCATTCTACGTTGCTAAAATCCAACAATAACTGTTGCAACTATTGCACTTGGTGCTGTAAATGTCCATTGTCTCTCATAGTTCATATAATAAAAACATTACAGTAATATGCTACTTTGTTCAAACTCAAGTATAAACTCAATACTGCACCAATGGGTGAATATCTATGAGTAGTCCCCATCAAGTTAAAGAAGGCCGGAGTAGACACTGTGGCAAAAGAAAGTCCTATCCTAACACACCTAAATTGTATTTTGAGTGAAATAATTAAGATACATTCCCACTGACTGTGTACAGGACTTACTGAAGTGTTAAACGGCATTGTCAAACAATATCTCAGTCTTACCCTCCTTATAACTCTCCATGGTGCGGAAAGACCGGGCAGGCCTGGGAAGAGGCCAGGAAGGCATAATAATTGAGGATAAGAAAGAAGAGAGTGAGCAATTTCAAAAATGGCAATTAATGGGTTAAGTCTATGTAGCAGCTCTCCTCCTGTTCCATACCCGAGCAGAACAGAGAGAGTGAGAGAGGCGGGCATTAGTTGGAAGCTTCGCCGTCCTCCTTCAACTAAGTAAGGAGTGGGATGGAGGAGGAGGGCGTTGGTGGGGGTGGAGCGAGTGGGGGGGGGGGACGGAGAGCGCCGCAGAGCATGCCTAATCGGACAGGACAGTTTCTGCTTATTATAGAACCAAGCAAGGATAATAAAAACCGAATCAAACTGCCATCTGAGAGCCGCGAGAGAACCTCCTCGCTCTTCAATTTTTAAACTTATGGAAGCGCTTGACACTGAGGTGGATCAAATAACACCAGTTTGCGTGCAAATACTTACTTAGGGAGTCAGCACGGCCCAAATCTGCGCAGCCGACACGCAGGTGAGCTGCACTGCAGCTCCAGATAATTACACCCAAGCCCCACTACCCCCCACCACACTACCACTCCCATGTCCTGCCAACACACCAACTGTCACACTCACCCACTTCAGTGGGCACAGTTCTTTCTTTCCATTAGTTTTCCATGAGAGCAGTGAGCGGGACCACAAATTCATGATTTGGCTGCCAGGAGCCCGTTGCAATCACGGAAACACCAAAACACCCGAACATACAGGAGAGAGAGGAGAGTAGAGAGAGGGGGGGGGGGGGGGGGGGGCAAGAAGAGGCTGGCATGTGTGAGCGAGCTGCAGGCCAGTCTTTATCTCCGACAAATGACATTCATATGCAACTGATTTGCATTAGCAAAATGCATTTCGAGTGTATTTCGAGTATATTGCTTCCCAGATTTTGTTTTTCATCTGTAGATCCGACAGAATGTTGACACTACCACATTTTTGCTGCCAAATTTTCTTAAGAAGCTTAATTGTTTGTGCCAGGTCTGGTTAAGTTTAAATATGTTTGCAGGTCAAGTTACAGTTAGTTTAATTACTAAAGTTTAAAAGAAAAGTCTTTAACTTCTAGTATGAAATGTGACTCAAACTTGCACATAGTCTGTCTTCAGCACAGCAGTTGCCCATTTAACTGTGTTATACCTGTGCTGTTCAAGGCTTTGTGGGCACAAGGAAATTAAACTTATGTAATACAGTATATGACTGTAAAAAGGAAGCAGTATGAGATTTTTTGACAGAGACAACTATACTGGACTTGATCAGCAAAGAGATAAGATGTACCACTTGGTCCACAGAGGTCCCCAAGATCGACACAAAATGAAAGTTCCTTATTCAAATTCAAATTCAAAAAATGTTATAGGTCGCCGGGGAGCAATTCAAAGGCATGTAGAGTAGCATGACGACAAAAAAAGGTATTACAATAGTTCAAACACATAATAAAATTTTGTATTGCTTTGAATAACTTACATAGCACAATGTTGTGAGTCAAAAAGGTTTAACCAGTGCTTAAACACAATTAAAAAACATCTTTGTGCTGAGTAAAGGTATATTGCACCATTGCTCCAGTGACGTTTGGCATCTTGTGGAGTGTGGTTACAGAGTGCAATAAAGTACCTTCCCAACTGCACCGCTCAATGATGAAGGGTGTTGTGAGAAGTGAAAACTAACATTGCCTTACAGAGGTGCATTTACATATGTTAAAGACTTTTCACAACAAATCACTGCTTTTTTAACCTGCTGTGAAATGTGTCTTCATACTTATGCAGCTATCATGTCATATCAGAGTCATAGCAACTATGAGTTTCTAACTTGTAAATAGTATTTGCATCAAGATCCAGGTCATTATTACAACATTTATTTTTGAGTGCAGACATCAAACTTTGTGTTTCATAAATACAGAAGTGCATGAAGACAAACAAACACAGACACACAACTCAGTGTGCATCATTCAAGCTAATTCAATCTGAATTGATGTATATTGAGTAACCCTAACCCAACCTCGCACCACCAACACTTCAAGCATACAACCCCCAAATAGTTTTCTGATGCATGGATGCTCACTGGTCAGACAAAATATGAATTGAAAGTCAGAGTAACACCTTTGCTTTGTAATCATACTGTATATAAGTACATAAAAAGATTCATAGCCTCACTGAGTGAGTCAAGAGGAAAATATGAAAATATGCGTTATACATTAAGTGATAAATAAAGCTCACTGATCTTTGCAAATTCTTGCAAGTTAAATAACTATGAACTGAGGATAGCATTGCTCTGAACCCCTGCCCTGATTCAGAGTGTAGAGTGTAATAAATATGCATCATCAACTTTAGTGTGTTTGTGTTTTCAAGCTGTCTTCTGAATGAGTTTATTAGGTCAGTTGTGTAAGGACTTAACCTCCCTGATGAAAACCAGGCAAGGTTGGGTAAATATTTATTTGCATTCTGAGATATCCTGAAAGGGAAAACAGGGTGTACATATTTGGCGTGCATGACAGTTTCTCTGCAGCAGTGATTTAACAGTTGTTGTAATCCGTGGGGTCCAGCCGGTGTCATAAAAAAATCCCCTCCCCACTTGACTGAATTAACGGACTGTATCTAACAACTGTTGACATTTTAGCAAACAGGATGTCAAAGTGCCACAATGCTGTTCAAAACCCTGAAATCATTCCAATATACAAATGAAAGTACTACAACATTAATTCCAGAAGTATTTGGCTGAAATTTTCCACGATCAATTTTCAACGTTTATTTTACGCAGCACCATGGCTACTCAGTGGTAAATGCAAAGCTAACTTAAAGTTGTATTGATGCAGCATCTGATGTAGCATCACAACTGCTTGCAAAGAAAACTATGAGGGTGTGCATGTCATAGGCCAAGGATAGTATGACTGAATAATTCAGTATTTTTAATCATCTCTCAATAGCAAACAGCTTTCAACCTCAAACATAAATGCAAATACTAACTTCTTACATTCCTTTCACAAAAAGTGTGTAATTACTGTTGTCTTTGCATTTGTAAAATATGTTTTCAGAGCTCAAATGAATCCATTCTTAGCTTGTATAACTAGCACAAATAAGTTTTCCTCTCCATGACAGCCAGCTGTCTACACAGTATTCAAACTCAGCGTATTTGACGATCAACCTTTGCATACCTGACAGTAGGTGTGCCATCTGTGTTTGCAGACCCCATCTGGAGTGCTAAGTCAGAGCCAAACCATATGCTTTGCTTTGTCCTTTTTTTTTATTTGTGGCCATCGACTTCATCTCAGTGCCATAAATCCAACTGCTTGTCTTCTAGTGGATCTTTAATGCCTATGACTTTGCCATAAAACATACACTTTATTTATTCTGGGAAATATCAGCAGGAGACAGACTCTCTTTGCAGGAATTTCCTGTTCACACTTATATAGCACATTTAAAACGAGTCAAGATTTCCCCCTTCAGTGTAGTCAAGTAAAGTGAAGAAACAGAGCAACCGTCCCATCTTTGAACCCTGTTTGAGTGCCTCAGCCAACATGGGCTGATTGTCAATTCAACTAAGTGCCAGATTGGACTGTCCACCATTGATTTCCTGGGAAACCGAGTCACCAGGGATGGACCATCCCCCTGACTTCAAAGGTGGACGCCATCACAAATTTCCCACACCCCCTCACTGTCAAGTCCCTGCAGGAGTTCCTAGCTGTGGTAAACTTTTGTTGTGGTTCAGCTTTATCCCCCAACCAACTCAACTCATGCGGCTTCTGTATGAGGCCCTAAGTTGTTTGTGGATACAAATTCTGCCTTGGCTAATGCCACCATGCTGGCACAGTGCACACCATTCTCCCGAGGCATCAGACTATTCTATTCTATTCTTTTTCAGCCGTAATATTGGTTCAGTGAACAGAAGTACACAATCTACCTGTGAGTCACTTACGTCCCCTTCTTGAGGCACACCAGTTCACTGTGTTTGTGGACCACAAGCAGCTGACATTCACCATTTCATAGTTTACAACGGACATTCAACACGTTGCTCACAAAACTGTGGATGCCGCTCCCTGGTTAGGGCAGGGGTCATCCACTTGTGAACCATGTGAACGTGGACCTTTTGGGCCCCCCTCCCATGATTTCACCAACATTCTCATTATTGTGGTGGATGTGGGTGGCAGGCCGGAGCATGTTTCTGCGGACCTCAGCTCACCTGAATTATGACTGGCCTGTTGGGTTGGACATGCCTTCGTGTTGGCCCTGGCCCCTGGTCCTGTGTTGCAGAGCCGTTGTGGCCGGGCAAAGGGTTTCAATGAGTTGTTGCTTTTACACAGAAAGCCCATTGCCCAATGGCCGTGCGACAAATGGGTACAGAACATACAAAATTGCATAATGAATAATTGCACAAATTAAAAAAAAAACGTAAAGTTCTCAAAGCTCAGAAGATGGTGATTCTCTCAATGGTTTCCGTGATCAAACATAAGCTAATAGCTAGTTAGATTTGTTTAATGGATGCTATCACAGATCTGAGCTATCAATGAGTTTAAATGAAATAAATATTTTTAAACAGAATGATAAGAAGAACAAAACAACAGGGATCATTGGTTTCAGGATAATAATGAATTATAAATGCATTCTTTGTGTCTTTGGTGAGACCTCTCTTTTGTGTACCATACAAAGGTCAACATCTGTTACATATCAGGTTCTGAGCAACTGGAGTGTCATTCTTTAAGGCACTTAGTGGTCGCTTAGCAAACAAACATGTCCTTTAAACCAGATTGTACAGTGTAATGACAAGTTATCCAGTCTACCCCCTAGTGAGCCCCTGATTTTAGATGGGTGATTTATTCACCCCAATCTGGAAAATTGTTAACACATGCTTTGTGTTTAATGAAATATGAGAGCACAGATTTTGATGTGACTTTTGTAGTTAACTGGTTGCAAAATGGGCTCATGTTATTGTAATTTAGATTTGCCATTATGTAAACTAAATAGAGATGAACAAGAGAAAATCTCTTAAATTCAAAATCATGCATCACAGTTCATCACCATTAAGATATTTTCAGTCGGAAAACAAATTCATATTGCTTTAATTCTGCTGGTTTGACTGCCGGACCATATGTGGCTGCAAACTGTCCAGTTTGATGGCCGGTTAGCTAAGTCCAGCTTAGCTTGGTACCAGGATTCCTGGAATGGAAACTTACTACTAGTGTTCTAGTTAGTAAAAGTTGTATGAAACCTGTATCAAACAGGTCAACCAGCGGCTGCAGGCTGCTGTACTAATAGGGTTAGGGTTAATGAACCACCAATCAAAACATGTTGCTGTCAAAATGCATTTAAAAGGTCAAAGGAATCCCATAATTAATACAGCAAAGCTTGAAAGAACTAATACTATTTGAATCTCAGGGTGTTGGGAAATGTGAGAGGCTTTCTCTAAACAGCCTCAAGCTAATTTATTTATTTTTTAATAATATACATTTTTGTATTCATGTGATTTGTGTTTCCTTCATGTTTTCATAGCTTTGTTTGCAAACCCAGAACACTCACTATCGTCTGATGACGATATATGTCGTCAGACAATAGCCTGTCAGCATGCATTAGGAACGATGGCCAACTTCTTTGTAATTAAGTTGTAGCCAGCTGTCCGCATTAAAGGACTTCCATCCAAGACTTTCTTTCCTGTGCGCTACATTATTAACAGTCCAATTAGCAACTTGAGAAGTGACCCTGTGTTCAGGTCAACAGAAAAGTGAAATTTGCAGCCTTGTATATGTCTTCAAAGTAAAAAGGGTTTTCTTTATTTATTACTTCCCCCGAGAGGAGCACTCCTTTTACCTGTATCTAATGAGTCTCTGTTAAACTGTAAATAGTAAGTTAGAAGCTTCACTCTGGATTAAACAGCGGTATGGGCCAGAAAAAAAGATGATCCTCTGATGTACCACAACGAACAGGTCGTTATTTTACCAAAATAAAAGCACCATGATGCAAATTTGTAGAAAAGTAAAAATGCAAGCTTTGTCAGATCTTTCCTCAAGAGGAGGAAACACTTTTAAAACAGTTTTAGTCTAATAGAGGAAGGATTGATAATTTTTGATGCATTCCAGGAAGTTGAGAAACCCCAACACTGATTGGCTTTTGCACCACAGCATCAACTGGATATATAGGCAGAGATTTATTTTTGGTGATAAAGTCACATGAAAAACCCTTAAATCTCCATGAGCCTGAGAGTAATATATTCAGAATTCAGTCGAATTCTGCTGACAGAGGACACCTTGCTTGTTATAAAGCAAGACCAAAACATACAAATGCAGGCTCTCACATTGTGTCATCGGTCTCTGTAGTTATTTAGCCATCCGAGATGAGCTCTGGCAGACCAACACGACAGGATAATGACTGGGCTGACAAGTGAGCAGTGCAAGAAACAGAAATGTGGAAAATGGGAAAAAATGAAAGGAGTGGAATGTACTCTTTCCAAGGTCTGTTTGTGTGTGTCTCTGTCTGTGTGTGTGTGGAGGGGTATGCACAGTTAGCCAGAGGAGGCTGCAAATTACTGTGATAGAGACAGTGAGAAGGTTTGTCACATTGGCCCTGGGTGGCTTTGACAATAGAAGGTGACTGACATGAAAGATATGATGGAAGTATCAGAAGTCTCAACAAGAACGAGATGATAGCGCCTTAAACAGTGTGTGTCTGATGTGGATGTGTATACTGGAAGGGGTTGTCTGAGCATATTCATAAATTATCTCTTTATTTCCCTTGATGTTAACCTGTAACAGGGCCACCATAGGGAAAAATTAACTCAAACTGTCCGTTTTATTTGAAAAGGTATCAGCAACACCATGAATCATCATCAAATATACATAGAGAGATGGTCTAAGTTCTGAAGAATTTTAATGACATCAGTTTTTCAAATGCGTAACTCACAGAATTTTAAGAAGGTCTGACTTCAAGTCTCCATATCAGACAAAAGTGGATAAGCACTGAATAAATTATTGGTTTGTGAAAACATCCAAAGCAGTTTCTGTCTGGATGAAAGATATATGTCTTTAGTTTATCTTAACACACTGAGAAGGATTCCTTTCAAGACATGTAACCAAAGAGAAGGGCAAAGAAGATAAATGAAAGAGCCGATGTAAGAGGAGCCAAGACAAGCCAAACAAGAGAAAATAGATGACTTA